>NC_079173.1:42462265-43062265 GCF_947568905.1 Ostrea edulis
ATCGTGAGTCCCCAGTCGATCCTGGTCAGTTTATTTCTATCCTTAACGGAAAAATTACCCTCGCCAGCATATCGACTTCAGCTGACACACTATAAATTATGACCACGGGGAGTGTCGCGTTAGTACGTACAAACACTTTCAGCTCCTTCAGGATTAATTAGTGTGATAAATTATGTTTCTGTTTTAAGAAGATCGAAACTGCCCATTGCCTCAATACGTAGAACAAGGCTATCACTTTTCAAGAAATTGATATTGGACATTAAGTCGATCGACCAGTTTCCTCAGCTTTATTGGTTTATAATTATATAAGCCACGTTGTATTTGGTGACGAGCTGTTTCTGTGGTTTTCAAGAGTTGATAAGAAGGTAGCAAATTATAACATGCTTAAACTTACAGTTTTGCGACATACCATAAAGTTACAGTTCTACGACAAGCCATAAAAAGACACGTCATTTCAGATACACGGGTACGGTGTTTCATTAGTGCGTCGGATCCGAGTTTTTGCATTAAATAAATGTACAGCGTTATTTATCGATAGAATGGTAACCTTGATCTGTTATTGACATTTGTAAACTGTTTTACGAAACTTTAAAAGCAACACATCGGTAGAAGCGACATGATTATGCCTCCCCTTCAAAGGGGAGACTTATTGTTTTTGTCATTTTTCTTCTTCTTCAACCAAATTTTGTCCAGGCCCTAACTAGAGAATCCTTTGGCTTTAAGACTTCAAACTTGGAACATAAGGAGATGGTATGGAGGAGGGGTGCCCCCCCCCCCAATAAAAAACGTTTGACCTTAACCCACTTATAAAGTCAAGGTCAATATTTTACGTCAACATATAGTCCAGGCCAATAGCTGAGAACCCTTTGATATTACGATTTCAAACTTGGAACGTGGCAAGAGGACATAGATACAAGGTGCACCGCACCAAAAATTTTGACCTTGACCCCTTTCTTCATTCAAGGTCAAATTAAGAAAAACATGAATAGACCATAACTTTAGAACCCTTTGACATTAAAACTTCAAACTTAGAATATAAGATGGGGGAATGAGGAAAGGGGGAATTCCACCACATTGTTTTTACCGTGACCCATTTATAAAGTCAGGTTAATTTTTTATGTCAAAATATAGTCCAGACTAAAAGCTGACTTGACAACCGTTTGACATTAAAACTTCAAACTTGGAATATGGAGATATGATATGCACCAAAACTTTTGACCTTGACCCCTTTCTTCATTCAAGGTCAAATTAAGAAAAACATGAATTGACCATAACTTTAAAATGTTTTGACATTAAGACTTCAAACTCAGAATATGAGAAGGGGGGATGAGGAAAGGGGGGTTCCACCAACATTTTTGACCTTTTTAAATTTTTTACGTCAAAGTATAGTCCAGGCCAAAAGCTGACTTGACAACCGTTTTACATTAAAACTTTAAACTTGGAATATGGAGAGGTTATATGGAAGAGGGGTGCACACCACAAACATTTTTGACCTTCATCCACTTACAGTTTCAAGGTCACTATTTCACATCAAGACTATAACCTGAGAACTGTTTGACATTAGGATTTCAAACTTACAACTTAGAAAGCAGATATTAAGACAAGATGTACTGTACCAAAATCTTTGACCTTGACCCATTTCTTCATTTAAAAAAAATTGATGATTTCATAACTAAGATTTGTTTGACATCAAGACTGCAAACTTGTAATATGAAAAGGCAATATTGAGGAGGGGTTGCACATCACCAACATTTTTTACCTTGACCTACTTACATTGTCAAGGTCACTCTTTTACATCAAAGTATAGTCCAGATCATAACATGATAACCCTTTGACATTAGGTTTTCAATCTTACAACATGGAAGGCAGATTTAAGACAGATGTACTGTACCAATGTTTTTACCTTGACTCATTCCTTGGAAAGCAGACATTAAGATGCTTGCACTCAATATTGTTGCCCCGGTTATTAGACAATCAAACTTTAAAGGGGAGACATCTGGGGGGGGGGGACAATACCTACTAGCTTTTAATGATTTTTTTATTTTATCATTTGTCAGATGAGATAATTTGAATCACGTAACTCATTCCATTTCATTTACAGTCAGATTTCAAGCCCCTTTTTGTTATGACATCCTAGATGGCATGATTTAAACCCAAAAATCCTTGCATTATATGATAATTGCATATCATTTTGATAATCAGTGGTGGATTTAAGGGAGGGGGGGGGGCGCAGCCGCCGCCGCCCGACCCCCCCCCCCACCTCTAAAATTTTCAAACTTGAGGTAAATCGTGGTATCTTGTTAAAGAAAATGTACTAAACGATGTAAGAAGCAATAATTTCTTCCACTCCCAGAGAAATAAATGACAAAATCTTTTTGATTTCTTGAATTACTTTATTGGGAGAACTTAATTGTTTAAAAAAAAAAAATTAAAATTTGCGACATTTTATTAATTTCACCTCTTTAAAAACGATAGAAAATGGTACAAAAGACTAAATAGGAGATGTATTTCAAGCCCTATAAAATCTGTAAAATCCAGGAGCTTCCGGGGGCTTTGCGTCCTGGGCCCCAAACAGAGCTTCGCTCCCAGACCCCCTGCCTCATAAAGTGCATGGCGCCCCACGTAACCACAATTCCTGGATCCGCCCCTGATAATAGTTTTACTTGATGTGTAATTTTCTAATAATTTGATTTTAGATGTAAATACGACACAGTGCGGGGTTATGATGATAATAATATCCTTCATTCATGAGTTTGAATTTTGATGCAATTTTATACGTTTCACACATTCGTGAAAAATTAACGTCTAAAGCAAAATCAGAGGTGAAATATTTTAATTATCTGTCGTTAAGAATGTGACCCAGTAGCAATTTCTAACCACGAATCCATTTATTTCACGTGATTATACATGTCTGGTGGTGCTAATGTTTGTAAGATAAAACACAGCTTGTTTGTTAGTTTAATTCAATATGGTGACTATATTCAATTCATTTCCTTGAATGATATTGTTTTTAGAAGAGTGCAGTTACTCAATTTCAAGTTTTACGGAAATTAGTTTTACAAATCAATTTTATTCAAAGTTTCCACATGGGGAGAAATATCGTGTTGTGGCCTTCAGCTTAACAGTTAGATATATCTATTAGCAATTCTTCTTTTCATTTGTTGATTCGATATATTCCAGTGGACTCCAAGTTATTAGAATATATTCTATTTAACATGAGATGCAAGCTCGGGAAATCACAATTAAGTGATATTGAGTCATAGAGGAAGGGTTGTTTTAAAATGTGTTGTTGTTGCACACATGAATTAAATGAACGATATCTTTAATTCAAATGAATTTTTTAATAATTGCGGGCATTAGTTATGTTATATTTATTGATATCATATACAGTAAATAAAATTTCATTATCATAATGTCACTTAAATATGAGCTCCAATTTAATTGTTCCTTAAGTGACATAAATAATCTCTCTACGTATTGAAACTAGATAGTTGATTTTACTAATGCAATTGTAATCCGACATGCCGAATAGTTGATCAAAGACAAAATGAACGATCGTTCACAATTTCAAAATTTAAAACTCAGTTTTGTGAATGTATCTATAATGGTAGTTTTTGTCCAGTTCGACAATTTAAGGTCAAAATTATGAATATGCGTCGTTTCTTCTCGTCAAACGCAATTATCGAAAACATAATTCACGATGAATGACATACAGAAAAAAAAATGTCGTAAACAGTGGCCTGATTTCTTGGACATTTTCAGGGAGTGTACAACCTAATTTCGATAATATAATTCAACTTTAAAATCATAAGGCGCAAACTTCACAGAATATTCCTGGACCATTCGACATCTGACATTGGACAGTTTTCAGTCCCGAACCATTCGATATCTGACATATTGGTCAGTTTTCAGTCCCGGACCATTCGACATCTGACATATTGGACAGTTTTGTGAGTAAATGTCCAGAGTTTACACATCGATAAATTCTTCAAAAGGAATGTTTGATTCTTATAATTCCAATTCGTTCCCTGCATTATCAATTAAAAAAAAATTGAATAGTCTCGCCGCGCTATGTTATTTGTTTTCAGTCGCATATGTATACATAGTGTTTTTGGATTTATTGATGTGTAAATTCTCATTTAGCTTTATTTTGTCCAATCAAAACACCTGTAATAAATAACATTGGAATTATATATATATATATATATATATATATATATATATATATATATATATATATATAACGTGCTCATGGAACAAAGGCGTGCCACACAGGTAATATAATTTTAATATTATCAGCTGACAAATCTCATAGTACAGTTCAGATTAGTTACAACCTCGTCTCAACAACAAAAAATATACCATAGGCCATGCCAATTTGTAATCTAGTTCGTCGGATTCGCCGCTTCTATTTGTAACAAATCCAAATTATAATATTATCAAAAAATAATATCCGCCCGCGTGTTCAAAAATATCCGTAAATATTTTTTTTTAGTTTTTACAACAAGCGCACAAATAACTTTGATGTATATGCTGACAAATGAGAGAAGCGCGGGCTCTCGAGAAATTTCCTAACAGTGTAATACGGTTAAGTTATTCATGTTGTCTATCTTAATATGTACGATACTTCATAACACTGGATTGGAAGTTGTTCGTCATACTGGAATCGAACTGGAAGCCGATGAAACTTTTGAAGCGCTATTCGATGCCACTATTTAGAGAACATTGATAGCATATGCTTGATTGTTTGATTAGCCTATATATTGACTGAAGTCTCTCTTGAGAATATTTCACTCACATGAAGACGTTACCATTGCCGGTGAAGGGCTGCAAAATTTAGGCCTATGCTCAGCGCTTATGGCACTGAGGGATCTTTATCGTGCCACCTGCTGTGACAAGGATCTCAGTTTTTTGCAGTCCTATCTGAAGAACCGCCCCATTTATTCGCCTCTTACAACAAGCAAGGGGTACTGATCGATGACTATTTTAAACCGGACCGACAGTTAACGACAATTTCACAAAAGGTTTGGTGATGTCATATCAAAATTCAAGAAAATGCTCAAAGCGATGCAATGGATATTGCATTTGCAATGAATGTCAAAACTTGATGTGTCCCTAGCAATATGCATATCTCTGAATCGAAAGTTTGTAGAAATGAAACTTAAATAAAATGCTTCAAAAAGACCTTATCAGTTAATGTTGCAAAGTACATGTATTAGGTATAAAGAAATTAAGTCTTTGAAACCTGAAATACTTCTTATTTATTGTAAACTATATCAACAAAGTTGAAAAATATTAAGTTTATGTGGTAAACAAATGATATCTGATGATTTTAGATCTTTATTTTTAGGCGCCCGCTTTTTAAAATCACACTTAATTCAATTAAAAATATTTATATTTCTTGTATTCGCTCGCCTCATAATTTTTATCTCCAAAATTAAAAGTGATATTTGTAAAATAATTCGCCCTCTCGCCTCACTTTTTTTGTTTGAAAATCCGAAGAACTATTTTACAAATTGGTGTGGCCATAAGCGTATTTACCAGTGAGATATATATGATATAATATTATATCATATCTATTATTTCCGTATGTACCTGTGATATATCGTATATCTATCTACTCTACATGGAGATAAACATTTTACTTTTAATAGTGGTATTTCTACAAACATTATATAGCAGTGGCGTAGCTTCCATTCAGGCAACCGAGGCAGCTGCCTCGGTAAAAAAAACCCACCTTTTACGTTGTTAAAATGTCGATAGCTTCTGGGTTTGAATTTTGATGCAGACCCCCTGCCTCGGTAATATTCGAACCCAAGCTACGCCTATGTATAGTGGTCATTGTAAATATTTTATAGTGGTCACTGTCAATATGTTATAGTGGTCACTGTCAATATGTTATACTGATAACTGTAGATATTTTGTAGTGGTCATTGTTAATTTGTGATATTGGTAACTGTAAATATCTTATAGTGGTCACTGTAGATATATTTTAGTGGTCACTATGAATATCCTATAGTGGTCACTGTAAATATTCTGTACTGGTCACTTTGAATATGTTATAGTGGTCAATGTGAATATTCTGTACTGGTCACTTTGAATATGTTATAGTGGTCAATGTGAATATCTTATAGTGGTCATTGTAAATATTTTGTAGTGGTCATTGTAATATTTTATAGTGGTCATTGTGAATATTTTGTAGTGGTCATTGTGAATATTTTATAGTGGTCATTGTGAATATTTTGTAGTGGTCATTGTGAATATTTTATAGTGGTCATTGTGAATATTCTGTAGTGGCCATTGTGAATATTTTGTAGTGGTCATTGTAAATATTTTGTAGTGGTCATTGTAATATTTTGTAGTGGTCATTGTGAATATTTTGTAGTGGTCATTGTAAATATTTTGTAGTGGTCATTGTGAATATTTTATAGTGGTCATTGTGAATATTTTGTAGTGGTCATTGTGAATATTTTGTAGTGGTCAATGTGAATATTTTATAGTGGTCATTGTGAATATTTTGTAGTGGTCAATGTGAATATTTTGTAGTGGTCATTGTAAATATTTTGTAGTGGTCATTGTAATATTTTGTAGTGGTCATTGTGAATATTTTATAGTGGTCATTGTGAATATTTTGTAGTGGTCATTGTGAATATTTTATAGTGGTCATTGTGAATATTTTGTAGTGGTCATTGTAATATTTTGTAGTGGTCATTGTGAATATTCTGTAGTGGTCACTATAAACATTCGTGTATATAAGTTACTTCTGGTCATGATACAATGACACAGTGTCTGACAAGAAAGGGTTATATAACTACTAGTTACAAATGATTACGGTTATACCACAAGCTACACAACCTCGTGTTCACTAAGTCCCTCACAAACATCTCGTAAAGCTTTGAGCTTCAATCTTATCAAACTTTAGTTTGCCTGCATCCTCTCTATATTTCCCTCGCTTTCCAGTTCTAGCAGTTTACCAATGTTTCATTCTGACGTCATTCTTCTACATGACGTCATTGGTTTTCGCTTTCTTTGGTCCCTAATTATAATCTAGCTGCGCCCTCCCCTTGTTTCTCTTCTATCGAGGTCAATCTCTCGGTCTGTGGCCTTGGCTTCTTTACCTCTGACCTTTGACCATTCACGGATAACATCGTCAGCTTCTCGCCGCTGTCTTCTGGTGTCCTAGGACTGCGGGTGTCTGTAAAAATGGGAGAAGAGAGAGAGTCGAAAAACAAAGTAATACACAAGGTCGGATCTAACAAGAATGTGCCGTATATACTAGTAGATATTTCCATTTCTGCCAAAACATTGTAGCACACGCCATGATGTAATTTTGTATATTGTCAGTGACACAGCTATCAAATGACTGGATACAGGATGATATCTGGGCAGTGAATTTCGTACGTACCTGACGATCGAGGCGAAGACTGGTCAGGTATAAAAAAAAATGTACAGGTATCATCTCATCCCCCGTCACTAAATGACTATGTTACGAGTTTACCCCACCGATCACAATTATGACGTAGTGTATGTAGCTCTACTGACTATTGACACCGATAGTAAACATACATGTATACAAATATATAAATTTACTGAATTACTCTGTAAAATCATCATCTCATTAACCGAATTACGCATGAATGATTTGATGTAAGTGTTCTACCTAAACCTTGTCAGCAATCACTTAAAGGATGTCGCCATCTTTGTTGAATTTGAGGTACGCAGGAAAGATAACTCTTAAGGTGACCGCTATACAGGACATGACGTTGTCCGTGTACATTGCAAACACTGTCATCACGTGACTAATCGATATTTATGAAATATGCCGTAAATCATTTAATTTATTAATTTGGTAATTAACGTTACTAACCATGGTATCTCTGTATTCGAATATATTACCTGCGAACGGTAACGTGTTTATATGTCTAGAAACTCCATTCATCCGATACGTGGCCGTTTTAAGATAGAGACACATAAGGACCGTCTTTTTTGTGTTTTACTATTTTAAGTGAAAATTTGGGAAAGCGTGAGAACTTAATGTTACCCGTGCGTGAAATGAATTTGAAAAACTTTACGTGCAAAGCATGGGTTATCACGTCTGTCAATGCTAATCAACTTTGAGATTGGTAAAATATAATTTGCTATAAAATAGTCAGGTGTGGGGCAAAATGTCACATTAGAAATCACGGCGACAACACGAATATAAATCACATTACATGTATCATCAAAACCAATATAATTGCAACGTAAAATTCAGGTTGGAAAAATTTCAAATTCTAGATATTAAATACTATGCACATGTATCAAGATACTAAATTTTGAGTGGAAAATACAAGATTGTTGTAAATGTATATTTTAGTACAATGTTATCGTCGGGTACTGCAAAAGATGGTTTATTACACAGACATGAACATGTTTCAACGTCCCTAGGGAAAAAAAGTCATATCAATTTAATACATCGAAACAACGCCATATCGGCATCTACCATGCATACCATACAGCTGATGTTCAAAAACTAACTCACAGTCAAATACAAACAATATATCAAATAAATAAAACTGATCTAAAACAAAAAAATCAAAAACAGACATTCCATTCCATTCTATTAGATATGATTTCAATTTCACCACGTATTAAGTTATTTAGGCGTCAATACACAATTTGAGACATTCCACGCTCCGAAAAATAGTACTCTGAAATGATATGAAATTTTATTCCTTGAAGGATTTTTTTCTATTGAAAGCAATGATACATAACACGAACAGAGATTCTGACACTTTTATAATTCGTAAAATTCGTTTGTTCGTCAACAAAGACATGTGTCGAACTTTTTGGCGATTTTAAAAAGTCACTCACTAGCCTTGCAGGCCGGTATCTATTTCGTCCGCAACATCCACAACCCGCAACATCCCAACCACAGCAATACCCATTCCCGCAACATCCCCATCTCCATAACATACCCCCACCCCATATTTGGATGAAATAGCACTAAAGCATGCTTAACAAATAGTACTGAAGAATATGTGCAAGAATAATTCTCCCTGACACTTAACTGGTAGAAGGAGGATGAAGTGTTCTCCCTGACATACAACTATCCCAGAATACTTAGACGCGGGATTTGGCACCTGACGATTAACGAACATTTAGTTCATTAACGTTAATTATAATTGCTGTACTGGAGAGGGTAGGGTGCATTGTTTGGAAGAGACAGACCATTAACCCAGTGACCCGATTCTGTGAAGCGGGTTGAAACAATCGTAGTTATTTTCAACGATCATTGAAATAACTGTATAATCGTTATTCGCTTTGCAACAATTAGCTAGATATTGGTGGAAGATAGTGCAGCTGCATGTATAACAGAGAGACCAGATGATGATAAAAATGATAAGAATCGTGCATGTTACTAAGGGGGTAATTATGTGACATGTTGGGTGCGATAAATCATCACTTGATATAAGGCTGGACCAACAGAAGAAAAAAATATATCATAATCTAGTATTGTTTGTTTTATACACTCTGTACGTGTCTGCTGATTATTGCACAGTTCTACAGAGGTTCACACGAATTCCCCATGCCCCCTTACACGTACGCTTATTCCTCCAAATCTGCTAACGTCCTCATGTACTGACACATTGTTTGTACTCATTCTCGTGCGACTATTTTTCAGTAGGATCCAATTAAACGAACAGCCCTCCAGCCAAACATGCGACATAAAGAATTCAAATATCTGTTAAACTCGGAAATAAAACCCAATAAAATATTCAACACCGGATGTCGATTTTCCTGCCCACCAGCCATTGCTAAAAAAAAAGAAAAGAGAAGTTGTCTTGTGCAGTTACATTGCTCATATTTCCATCAAAACAGTCAGCGCGATAGTTGCAAGCACTGAAAAGCACGAGGCTGCAGAATGTTGGAGTCAGTGAAATTAACAGAGATTAATCTTCAGATATGGAACGGAAGTTTTGACTTAAATGATTTTTTTTTAATCACGCAATACACTCCCAGGTGTGCGTATTCACTTGCAATACGGACATCGTATTAACAATCTTTAATCTAAACATCAAAAGTCAAACATCTAGATAGACCGCCGCGATGGCTGAAAGGTTAGAGCGTTCGCCCCGCATGTGGAAGGCCGGGGTTCAAATCCAGGCCGTGACAGACTTAAGTCGTTAAAACAGATAGTGACAGTTCCACCGCCAAACGCTCGGCATCAGGCGTGAATGTCACGGGTCATCTCCGATGACCTTAAAAACGGATGACCCGTGTCACAGTAGGTGTGGCACGCTAAAGAACCCTCACTGTTCACTGGCCGCAATCAAACATATAGACAGATAGATACCATGTTAACGCTAGAACATCCTATTCTGAGTCTCTCACGTGATAAGTTGGGTGTTAGGTTACTGAATGATAATAATGCGACTCTAGATAAGCTTGTCACACCCAATCCCCTGGATCGGGAGTTCCGGTGTTATGACGAGGCTATGGACCTTGGGTTAGAAGTTCCGGTGTTATAAAGCAGAGCTAAAGACCCTGGATCAGGAGTTCCGGTGTTGAAAGGCTGAGCTATGTATCTTAGGTCAGGAGTTCTGGGATTCTGGTGCCAAGACAGGACAATTTAGCTTTTACAATGAAGGTACATCTGACTCTTGGATACTGAAACTATGCAGTGATGAACAGAGAGTCCTATACCGGATATGTGAACTATTACATGTAGTTCCTGGATCTGGACACTGGTGTGTGAGACTAGTAGTCCATGGATCTGGACTCTGGTGTGTGAAACTAGTAGTCCCTGGAGCTGGACTCTGGTGTGTGAAACTAGTAGTCCCCGAGTCTGGACTCTGGTGTGTGAAACTAGTAGTCCCTGAATCTGAACTCTGGTATGTGGACTAATAGTCTCTGGGTCTGGACTCTGGTGTGTGGACTAATAGTCTCTGGACCTGAACTCTGGTGTGTGGACTAATAGTCTCTGGACCTGGACTCTGGTGTGTGGACTAATAGTCTCTGGACCTGGACTCTGGTGTGTGGACTAATAGTCTCTGGACCTGGACTCTGGTGTGTGGACTAATAGTCTCTGGACCTGGACTCTGGTGTGTGGACTAATAGTCTCTGGACCTGGACTCTGGTGTGTGGACTAATAGTCTCTGGGTCTGAACACTGGTGTGTGGACTAATAGTCTCTGGACCTGGACTCTGGTGTGTGGACTAATAGTCTCTGGACCTGGACTCTGGTGTGTGGACTAATAGTCTCTGGACCTGGACTCTGGTGTGTGGACTAATAGTCTCTGGACCTGAACTCTGGTGTGTGGACTAATAGTCTCTGGACCTGGACTCTGGTGTGTGGACTAATAGTCTCTGGACCTGGACTCTGGTGTGTGGACTAATAGTCTCTGGACCTGAACTCTGGTGTGTGGACTAATAGTCTCTGGGTCTGGACACTGGTGTGTGGACTAATAGTCTCCGGGTCTGGACACTGGTGTGTGGACTAATAGTCTCCGGGTCTGGACACTGGTGTGTGGACTAATAGTCTCCGGGTCTGGACACTGGTGTGTGGACTAATAGTCTCCGGGTCTGGACACTGGTGTGTGGACTAATAGTCTCCGGGTCTGGACACTGGTGTGATAATGCACTACCTATCTGAGATTCTCTCCTCCAGCTACATCTCATCAAATAAAACGAAAATGAAGCATAGTAAAATGAACAGGGAGTCCTTTATCAACATTTTATAACTCTTAACCTCTATATTTCAGATGTCTCATCACTCTCATCCCCCTATTTGAAATTACGTCAGTTGTAGTGATCCAGTAAACAAACAGATGATAAATAGTAAAACATGTGTTATTGGAGATTAAATATATAGAACACCATTATCAGAAGTCTAACGAGCAAACCCTAATGTTAAATAGCGGACTGAACAAAATCACAGAAACAGAAGCTAAAAACCTGACTGGGTTGATCTGAATGAGCCCCTGGTTATTCTTAAATTTACATGCACGTTCTCGCGAGACCTCTAAAGTAACCCCTGATCATTCGCATTTACGGTCACGAGAGATCTCTGAAGGAACCTTTACGGTCAAGCGAAATCTCTGAAGGTACCTTTACGGTCACGCGAGATCTCTGAAGGAATGCCTGGTTAATTTACCCCTGATTATTATTAGTTAGGTAACGCGAAATCTCCGAAGTAACCCCCGATTATTCTTAATTACGGTCACGCGAGATCTCTGAAGTAACCCCTAATCATTCTTATTTACGGTCAAGCGAGATCACTGAAATAATCCCTGATTATTCTTATTTACGGTCGTGCACGATCTCTGACATAACGCCTAATTATTCCTATTTACGTTCACGCGAGATCTCTAAAATAATGCTTGACTATTCTTATTTACGGTCACGGGAGATCTCTGAAGTAACCCCTGATTTTTCTTATTTACGGTCATGCAAAATCTCTGAAGTAACCCCCTTATATATAGACACTGTCACTAAACCTGATTCGAGTTTTTGAAGTTTGTGTAGAATACCGCATGTGTGTTTGATTTTTTTTTTTTTTTAACCTTTACGACATTTCATGACTATTTCATTATATCAAAGTATTGTGTTAAACATAAAAATATGAATAAATAATAAAATATTTTCTTTGGTTTGCCATACTAGATACTGTAAAAGGGGGAAATGATTGTAGTGGTTTTATTTTCGCTATGTTCACGGTCGGGAATTAAAACAACCGCAATCATTTTGCAAGTGTGACACGATACGTGTAGAACAGTTACCAGTAATCAAAATAAAATTTGAATTCCGCGAAAATAAAACCACCGCAATTAGACCAATATGAAGAAACGCAAACTTTTAGCACCGCGAAATTAAAACCACTTACAGTATGAAGGTCACAAACAATGCAGAAAAAAAATGCATTTTCCATTTGTCTCTATATTTGATAATACTTTACTTTGGAAGTTGGGAAAGGGAAATACTCGCAATCCAATAAATCACCTTGTAATATACGTGAGCTTTCTTAAACTAAATTCATATATAAGGTACAAAATAAACCGCATGTAACAATGCCGTGGAATAGGCCGCACAGTATATAATTCAAACGCGAGAAGACGGCATCAAAAACTCGGATCTAACTAAATAATGTGCCTCCAATGTTGCAAATGACGAGTAATGGATTCTAACCGAAGTGAAGTAGAATACCCAGTTGTGGACTGTAAAACGTTTTAACAGACTTTGTCCTCCGATTTCAATGAATACTGTTTGAAACATACAGTAACCAGAGGTCACTATCTATAATTATGCATGTACCACAATGTGAATTAAACCTATGTGGAAGAAATAAATCATTAGATCACGTGTCGCCGTACGTAGAACATGCACTCCATATTTCGAAATTTGATCGATGTGGGTCTAACTATGTTACAAGAATACGCAGTAGTCGAAAGGTCACCCGAGCTCTCTCGAGATATTTGATAATTCTACATTGTTGTAGAGCTACCCCAACATGCTAGAGGTTCATGGTGAGACGCTTTTAACGCTTTTAACTTGGTGCCGCTTAACCGAGATATAGCATAAGGGACATAACCGAGATATATAAGGGACGTAACCGAGAGATATAAGGGACGTGAACGAGATATACAAGGGGCGTTAACCGAGATATATAAGGGGCGCAATTTGTTGGAGTACATGTAGAGCCTACACTAAAGTTGTTTTAATAGAAATCTTTTCTGATGTCGATATCACGTACGATTTGTGTGATGAGCCCATTGTAAAGCGATTTCTCTTAATTGTTTAGCAATACCTCTCTATTTTCATTCATTCTCTCTCTCTCTCTCTCTCTCTCTCTCTCTCTCTCTCTCTCTCTCTCTCTCTCAATGAGAACACATGTGTACCCCCCAGTACATTCATTTCACGATAGACATGAATCTTGTGTCCAAATGTCTTTGAATAATAAAATGTCAGAGTTTACGAGATTTTTCATTCAATCTCTGTTTCCCCCCTACTTGACGATACTCTAAAATCGTTTAAACAAAACATTACCGGAATGTCAAAAACAAGCTTGGTGTGTGCGTTTACGATAATTCGGTTCTAAATGATGTACCTCATCTCCTCGGAATCTGTACTTCATTTAAATGACTCGCTAAAATGTGTGTCATAATTTTTTGTTTGGTTGGCTGGTTGAACATAATGAACCATGAAATGGAGAAGTTTTTGGAAGAGAGAGTGAAAGAGAAAGTCAATTAGAAGTCGGCCGGGGGGGGGGGGGGGGGTGTCTTACGCCACCACACCCCAACCCCTACACAGAGAGGTGTTGTAGACCTTTAATTGGCGCGATCTCTGCAGCCCTGTCGACCCGCCACTGATATGATATTAATAGCCTTGGCTGCTGTCGCGTGCTTGGGATTTTTTTAATATATTTATTTTTAAAGCTATACACTTTAACTGAATTGAGATGAGATTCCGTTTATCAGATCGCTATGTTCGAAGTCAATGGCGCTAGTGTTAACACAGCACGCTGAGATCCTCGCCTCACAATGTTGTGTTATATGTACGTGCGAAAGTACACGATGAATTCTGTAAACATTATTATCAGTCTTCATTAAAAAAAACCTTCCAAACACACCGCTGCGATATAAGAGCGATGCTGAAAGTAACAGCATGCGTAAATTACTTGTTAATTTTACGATTGAATGTGAGAATAAAATAATGAAAAAATACATACTACTATTTCTACCGAATGAGTTCTATTTAATGGCGGAGCAGAAAGGTGATGATATGATACACTTCTAGCCTAATGAGTTTGAACAATGCCTAGAGATGGCATGCAAGCCAAAAAAAAAAAAAAAAAAAAACTAAACAGGGGGAATAAAACTCTTCAATACGAAACTGAAAAACGGCGGGAATTGCAGGCATACATGATCTCCACTAAGGTTACGATAATATGTCAACTGCTGTCAAGATTTCAGATATCCGACTGTACATGTCGAGGAGAATTTTCTTAATTTCTGGGTTACCATGGTTTCATCACTAGTTTTCTTTATTCTGTTTTACGAGATCACGTGATCATTTTCTCACAAAGGAAGAACATCGAACAGCTTTTTTCGAAAATCACTTATTATTAATGAAACTTGCCCCCCCCCCCCCCCCCCCCCCCCATTTAAAAAAAAAGAAATGAAGCAATTCAGCAATTCAATGAGAAGTGATGAAACCAGTCTTATATAAATCGTCATCGTCATCACCGTCGGCAGTATCGCTGTCATCGACGTTACTATTTTACGTCCCGTCACCTGAACTATATATGTAATGATGGCAGCTTGTTCGGTACCCATAAAACTCGAAATTCAAGTCATGTTCAATGAAGTTGCACTGTACGCTTCCTAGGAGGCTGAGAAAGTTCTAGATTGATATAAGGTCTGCCGGGGTAATAATGTATTGTAAAGCGCTTTGAGCAGCTGGAAAAAGCGCTATATAAAACCAATCATTATTATCATTACGATTTTGTCTTTGAAATTTACGACCATTTTAGAAACATGGCATCGATTGAAGCGTTCGTTACTCAATAAAAGTTGACAGAAATCTATAGTGGCATATTCTTGTCGTCACTTGTCAGATAATTATGCCGACCTGCCCGTTAATTAGAATATGTCGACCAGGATCCAGTTGCACAAAGGTTAGTTAACTTTAACGAACAGTTAACTTCCCATTAACTCTTACATTTACAAAGCGTTAACTAGACGTTAACTGTCACGTAAACGTAACTCATCTTTGTGCAGTTAACTGTCACGTAAACTTAACTCATCTTTGTGCAGTTAACTGTCACGTAAACTTAACTCATCTTTGTGCAGTTAACTGTCACGTAAACTTAACTCATCTTTGTGCAACTGGGTCCTGTACGTTAATTATGTCTTCTTGTCTGATAATTATGTCGACATATCAAAGAAAAAAATCGTTATTTATATTTTCACATTATCTTTTAATTCTGATATGCTAATGTCATTTAATGGTATCAACTTTCCATCTCCATATCAAACAAGTCAACATCACGATCTGAAAAGTCGACATAAATATTTGAGGAGTCAATATAATCCCATTCCTATAGGAAGCGTACAGTGCAACTTCATTGAACATGACTTGAATTTCGAGTTTTATGGGGACCGAACAAGTGATGGGACTATATTGATAAATACGACAAGATGGCAAAGGGTCGTTACGTCGACTTGTCAGAACTTTATGTCGTCTTATCAGAACATTATGTTGTTGATTGAATGACACATTTGGGCGTGATTTCAAGCATTTTTACCGTTATTTATCAAACTTTTTATCGCCTGACAAGTGGAAAAAAATCATTTGACGAATCGACATAATTAGCTAACAGGTCGACATAATTATATAATTATCTGACAAATCATGATAGAAATATGTCACCATGGAATATAGCTTTTGAACAAACAAAATGAACTCCTCAAGTGTCCATGTTGAGGAAATATCTAGCTTTGTCCAAGCCTGTGTCGGTGTTTTCTGAATCTGAACGAAAAGTAGTCATTCAAGTCAGGGGAATGCAAATGGACCTGTAATGTTATAATTCTAAATCTGTGTTATGTTTTAAGATAAAAAGATGAATTATGAAAAACAAAAATCTTACACAAAACTCCCTTGATTAAATATTTGTCCCCCAATTCGGAGGAGAAAAGAGGTGGGTAGAGTTCTAAAAGGTCAGTAAAAGTAAACACATTCTTAAAGCAATATTAGCTGTCAGTTTGGTGTCAATAAGTTTTGTTGTAAAATTGTGATTTACCAATTCAATGACAGAAAAATAAGGTAGACAGACTTGTGTCATTGATATTTGTGTTAGAAAATCTATTCAGAGGCTCTGAATGAAGCAAAATAACATTATTGTCTGTCCATACATGAAAATTGATATATATATATAATGCTATTTGCAAATATTCAACAGAACCGAAATCTTTATTCTGATAAAATCCGAATCTTAGTTTTTATTTTATCATTGATTATGGTTAAAGTTACATACAAAACTATCATAACAGCACACTTTTACAACAACCAAAAAACCAACAACAAAAAACCAAAAAAAAAAAAAACCAAACAAAAACCGCTCCAATTTTGAGTTATTATTGCTTTAATCATGTCATGATCAAATGAAATGATGTTTATAATATATCGTAGAAAAGCAAGTCGAGGTCAAACGTTGTACATCGTAGAAAAACAGGTCGAGGTCACACATTTCATCCCCACTGCATTCCCACACTACATATTATCGTAACCGACTAAGAGATGACGAAACACATTGGATTTCCATTTTTTTTTTTTTTACCACATTCGGTCAGAGACGGCCGACCGCTGGATGGCATCGCAATGTCGCTAATGGAGGTTCGTGCATTGGACATCCGCCGACCAGCCTCGGTTTCAATCACACTGAGAGAGACCGGACGCTTCACTCTGCGGCCTCCATCCACTGCAAACATGCGGGCAATCATAATGAACTGACCAATCAAAAGGTAGGAGTTAAAGATTAACCAATACATAGGTCTAGAACAGATAGAGATATGCATGGATTACATTGTCAAATCATCCGGAAAGATCATTTTTTGAAAATAAGAAATGACATTGCTTTTCTTTTCAATTTTCTTCCCCTGAATTATACCGTGTGCAATCCAATCGAATTATATAGTGTGCAGACCAATAGAATTATATCGTGTACAGACCAATGGAATTATATGGTGTGCAGACCAGTGCTATTCAAACACAATCTGATCGCCCTTTTAATAAACCAAGACAGCTTAAAGAAGGAGAGGTACTTAACAACAAGGGAGATTGAACAGAACCTAACATACAGTGACTGCAATTTAACGCACCCCCTAACACCCTCTTGAACGCCTCTCCCTCACGCCCCTCCATCACGCTCTCACTCGCCCCTTGGAAGTATTTAAAAGGTTCGCATTGCCTACTATACGAGGCAGGACTTTCATTCATTGCTTATATATTGATTATGTGAAGGTATTTTGATTCTAATACAAAGCTCACTTATGTTCCCGCACACCAATTCTTTCTCTCTCTGTGGTACATATACATCACCTGGTACAGAGTGGCACTGCATCACCCCGAGGTGTGTAGATTCCGAATGTGATCTCGAATCAGGTAAGGAGAGAGGAAGGTAAACAGACATCGACAGTAAGAGAGAGAGAGAGAGAGAGAGAGAGAGAGAGAGAGAGAGAGAGAGAGAGAGAGAGAGAGAGAAAGAGAGAGAGAGAGAGGCGGAGAGAGAGAGAAGAGAGAGAGAGACAGACAGAGACAGACAGAGAGGCATACATACAGAGAGAGAGAGAGAGAGAGAGAGAGAGAGAGAGAGAGAGAGAGAGAGAGAGAGAGTTGTGTATTGACCTACATTCATCAGGCATTGATACACCTTTATTATGTATTTACAGTTTATTTGGGTATCAAAACACCTTACTTGGGCAGTAACACACCTCATTTGGGAATGGTCACTCCTTCATTGGGTATTAACCTTAGGTTTAATGGTATATCCACACACCCTAATTGACTATCAACACACCTTATTTGATGATCGCCCCGCCTTATTGAGACACCTTATTTGGGTATTGATAATTACCTTTATCAAGTATGTACTTACATTTTGAAAGTTAAAAACACACGAATAGCTGATAATAATTAAAATAAGAAATTATAGATTTCTCCCTTGTTAGGAGAGGTTGGGGATTGTTACTCTAGTATGAAACAAAACAGAATTTAAAAAATACAATCACCCATCAATATGTTCACCAAGAGAAAACACTTATTCTAAGTGTTCATATGGACATGTAAGTTGGTGTTCATAAAAACATGTAACTTAATGTTCATAAATACATGTAAGTTAATGTTCATAAATGCATGTAAGTTGGTGTTCATAAAAACATGTAAGTTAATGTTCATAAATACATGTAAGTTAATGTTCATAAATACATGTAAGTTAGTGTTCATAAATACATGTAAGTTAGTGTTCATAAATACACGTAAGTTAGTGTTTACATAAATACATGTAAGTTAGTGTTCATAAATACATGTAAGTTAGTGTTCATAAATACATGTAAGTTAGTGTTCACATAAATACATGTAAGTTAGTGTTCATAAGTATATTTAAGTTAGTGTTCACATAAATACATGTAAGTTAATGATCATACATACATGTAAATTAATGTTCATAAATACACATAATATATTTGTTTTTAATATACGCACACCCAACAGTGGCATACTAGTCATCATTGTGACGGTGGTCGTAGTGTTCACAGGAATACATGCAAGTTTGTGTTCATAAGTACATGTATATGTAAGTTAGTGTTCACATAAATACATGTAAGTTAGTGTTCACATTAATACATTTAAGTTAATGTTCATAAATATATGTAAGTTAGTGTTCATAAATATATGTAAGTTAGTGTTCATAATTACATGTAAGTTAGTGTTCACATAAATACAAGTAAGTTATTGCTCACATAAATAAATGTAAGTTAATGTTCGGAACAACATATAAGTTAATGTTTCATAAATACATCTAAGTTAGTGTTCATAAGTGCATGTAAGTAAATGTTCATAAGTACATGTAAGTTAGTATTCATAATGATTGTAAGTTAGTGTTCATAAGTGCATGTAAGTTAATATTCATAAGTACATGTAAATTATAAGTGTTCATAAGTACATGTAATTTATAAGTGTTCATAAGTACCTGTAAATTAATCTAGAAACATCAATTGGGTTTAGCAGTTATCCTTATTTCGTTTTTATTAATCATCTGGGTTATAACGCAATCTAATCATTAATTGGTGAATACGGAAAAAACACGTCAATTCTGTACACATCACTAAAACTCCAACTGATTTAATGATAAGAATTTAGTACTTCATATGGAAATATATCACGTAAATCATTTAAAAAGATACACTATTAGATAAATCATACAATTGTTACCTTATTTATACATACCTATCGTTACTATGTATCTTGTTTTCTTAATGATGTCCGTGTATCCTTGTCGGAATCTTGGGATTCTCCATGCATAGATCAAAGGATTACAGGCGCTGTTCATATAGCCGAAGCAGTACGCCTAAAATAAGACCACTTTAGTATCAAATGAATTTAATGTCATCAGTTCGCCTAAAATAAGACCACTTTAGTATCAAAACAATTTCATGTCATCAGTACGCCTAGAATAAGACCACTTTAGTATTGAATCAATTTCATGTCATCAGTACGCCTAAAATAAGACCACTTTAGTATTGAATCAATTTCATGTCATCAGTACGCCTAGAATAAGACCACTTTAGTATTGAATCAATTTCATGTCATCAGTACGCCTAGAATAAGACCACTTTAGTATCGAATCAGTTTCATGTCATCAGTACGCCTAGAATAAGACCACTTTAGTATTGAATCAATTTCACGTCATCAATACGCCTAGAATAAGACCACTTTAGTATTGAATCAATTTCACGTCATATAATTCGTAATTTCTTTCCTGATTAATAAGCGAGCTATGAAATAGGTCAGAAAGTGTGTATAAACACGTTGATATAATTTTCTTAATAAAACATAAAACAAAATATGAAATACAATACGTATGCAAACACATTTACAGATATCTTAAAAATGAAATATGACAAAAATACAAGGTGTTTAAAACCAGATACAGAACTATCTTACTAAAATGAAATAGAATTTAAAAGTTGATAAATGAGATAGAGCATTTGAGAAATAAAAAGGTATTTTCATTGCAGGTTTTTCGTCTTTTCCAGACGTTTTGAGGAGAGAGAGAGAGAGAGAGAGAGAGAGAGAGAGAGAGAGAGAGAGAGAGAGAGACAGACAGACAGAGAGAGAGAGAGACAGACAGAAACAGAGAGAGAGAGAGAGAGACAGAGAGAGAGAGAGACAGAGTTTAACAAAATATTGCACTTAGGCCTAATCAACAACACAAGTTAAACGAAGCTGATGAGTAATGGTAACTTCTAGGACATCAGAATGTGGTTAGAAACACAGCAGGAATATCATTGTGTTGTACAGTCTTATCATGTGTTGTTTTCTGGCATGTGTTTCCCAATCTCCGAGTACTCTCATTCATAAATGTCACCAGCTTCCAACGTTTAAATATTTCAAGACCACTATTTACCCCTCCACTACTGAAGAGTTCACAATCCGCGAACTGAATCTCGTCGGGGCTAAAGATAAATGGTGATTTTGATAACACTATAAGAGTTGTTTTTACAGAATATCTCTCATAGGCTTAAAAAATAAATCATATGCTATATAAATCATTGTGTGTCGTGTCCATTCTAGTTTCCTTTTATGATGTAGGAGCGTAATAATCTTTTTTTTTATTGTTTATATCATAAAACTATTAAAAAATTATAATCATAAAAAATTACCATTATATGAAAGCCTAATGAGGTCAAATTAACGACATGAAGAATATTCTTATAAAAGTCATAATCATAATCATAAAAAAAATACCAGTATACGAAAGCCTAGTGAGGTCATAATTACGAGATAATAAGTCGTAAAAACGAGATAATAAGTCATAATGACGACATAATAAGTCATAATGACGACATAATAAGTCATAATGACGACATAATAAGTCATAATAACGACATAATAAGTCATAATAACGACATAATAAGTCATAATAACGACATAATAAGACATAATAACGACATAATAAGTCATAATATCGACATAATAAGTCATAATCACGACATAATAAGTCATAATCACGACATAATAAGTCATAATCACGACATAATAAGTCATAATATCGACATAATAAGTCATAATCACGACATAATAAGTCATAATCACGACATAATAAGTCATAATAACGACATAATAAGTCATAATAACGACATAATAAGTCATAATAAGTCATAATAACGACATAATAAGTCATAATAACGACATAATAAGACATAATATCGACATAATAAGTCATAATAACGACATAATAAGTCATAATAACGACATAATAAGTCATAATAACGACATAATAAGTCATAATCACGACATAATAAGACATAATAAGTCATAATCACGACATAATAAGTCATAATAACGACATAATAAGTCATAATAACGACATAATAAGTCATACTCACGACATAATAAGTCATAATCACGACATAATAAGTCATAATAACGACATAATAAGACATAATAACGACATAATAAGTCATAATATCGACATAATAAGTCATAATCACGACATAATAAGTCATAATCACGACATAATAAGTCATAATATCGACATAATAAGTCATAATCACGACATAATAAGTCATAATAACGACATAATAAGTCATAATAACGACATAATAAGTCATAATCACGACATAATAAGTCATAATAAGTCATAATAACGACATAATAAGTCATAATCACGACATAATAAGACATAATAACGACATAATAAGTCATAATATCGACATAATAAGTCATAATCACGGCATAATAAGTCATAATAAGTCATAATAACGACATAATAAGTCATAATAACGACATAATAAGTCATAATCACGACATAATAAGTCATAATCACGACATAATAAGTCATAATCACGACATAATAAGTCATAATCACGACATAATAAGTCATAATCACGACATAATAAGTCATAATCACGACATAATAAGACATAATAACGACATAATAAGTCATAATAACGACATAATAAGTCATAATAACGACATAATAAGTCATAATAACGACATAATAAGACATAATAACGACATAATAAGTCATAATATCGACATAATAAGTCATAATAACGACATAATAAGTCATAATAACGACATAATAAGTCATAATAACGACATAATAAGACATAATAACGACATAATAAGTCATAATCACGACATAATAAGTCATAATCACGACATAATAAGTCATAATAACGACATAATAAGTCATAATAACGACATAATAAGTCATAATAACGACATAATAAGAGATAATAACGACATAATAAGTCATAATAACGACATAATAAGTCATAATCACGACATAATAAGTCATAATAACGACATAATAAGACATAATAACGACATAATAAGTCATAATCACGACATAATAAGTAATAATCACGACATAATAAGTCATAATCACGACATAATAAGACATAATAACGACATAATAAGTCATAATATCGACATAATAAGTCATAATGACGACATAATAAGTCATAATAACGACATAATAAGTCATAATCACGACATAATAAGTCATAATCACGACATAATAAGTCATAATAACGACATAATAAGACATAATAACGACATAATAAGTCATAATCACGACATAATAAGTCATAATCACGACATAATAAGTCATAATAACGACATAATAAAACATAATAACGACATAATAAGTCATAATCACGACATAATAAGTCATAATCACGACATAATAAGCCATAATCACGACATAATAAGTCATAATCACGACATAATAAGTCATAATCACGACATAATAAGTCATAATCACGACATAATAAGTCATAATATCGACATAATAAGTCATAATCACGACATAATAAGACATAATCACGACATAATAAGTCATAATCACGACATAATAAGTCATAATAACGACATAATAAGTCATAATAACGACATAATAAGTCATAATAACGACATAATAAGTCATAATCACGACATAATAAGTCATAATCAAGACATAATAAGTCGTACATGTAATAAATCGTAATTACAAAATAACAAGTTATTACGACTTAAGAAAGTCGTAATATCTAACGAGATTAAAAGTCATAACAACGAGATGAAAAATCGTACGAAAAAGATAAAATGTCGTTAGAAGGAGATAAAAATTCGTATCAACGAAATACAAATTCGTAATAACGCGATAAAAAAAACCCCACGTAATATCAAAATAAAAAGTCGTAAGAACGAGATAAAAAGTTGTAATAGCGCGATAATAGAAAGTCGCAATAATTCGATAAAAAGTCTTAAGAACGAGGTAAAAGGTCGTTAATGAGTTTCTGTCTATAGAATGAGAGGACGCTGTGTATAAGAATGGACGACGTGTCAACGCTGAAGTTTTATTAACCGTGCTGTCATTTTAGAAGAACCACACTGGACGTGCATATAAAACCGGAATTCATTTATCAGATAAATCAACCCGTTGATTAATTTCATTATCTTGAAACATTTTTCATTATTATTTTCCTACAGATTATGCATAGAGAGTACCCATTTGTTGCGCGGAAAACGATTTCACAAGCTTCGTCCGAATGATCGCCATGCAACGAAAGCCTAATGAGGTCAAACTAGGAACGACGGAGGACGGTTGTATTTAATTTTCCCTATACTAGGATTCAACCCACTACCTGTTTATCGCATAATTTTCTATATTATGCATTTCTATTTCTAGAAGCACGTACATAGTAATTTCGGTCGTAGACGAATACCTTACGTCCATTAATATTTGTACGCAGACGTGACGTCAAAATTGGGTTACAGTAGTTTCCGAACATTTTCAAATGTGGGCAATCATGAATCCATAAATTACCTGGGTACTCTTTACATAATCATGAATATGTAATAAGATAATGAAATTAATCAACAGGTTGGTTTACGTCATTCACCGTCTGGACCATACACTAACGAGATCGGTAGCGACCATACTCAAACAATTTCAGACATATCTGCAGTTGTTAGGGTTCATTTTGGAATTGTATAGCTATATCGAAACTTGTAGAGAAATTGTATAGGGGTGTTTAGAATGAGTGAAATAGGCGATTTTGAAATGTTACAGAGATGCTTAGAACGAGTATCCTAAATTAGGTGATATAAAAATGTTATAGAGATATTTAGGATGAGTGAATTAGGCGATATAGAAATGTTTTAAAGATATTAAGGACGAGTGAATTAGGCGATATAGAAATGTTATAAAGATATTAAGGACGAGTGAATTAGACGATATAGAAATGTTATAGAGATGTTTAGGACGAGTGAATTAGGAGAAATAGAAATGTTATAGAAATGTTTAGGACGAATGAATTAGGCGATACAGAAATGTAGGCGATATAGAAATGTTACAGAAATATTTAGGACGAGTGAATTAGGCGATAGAGAAATGTTATAGAGATATTTAGGAGGAGTGAATTAGGAGATAAAAAAATGTTATAGAGATGTTTAGAATGAGTGAATTAGGCGAAATAGAAATGTTATAGAAATGTTTAGGACGAATGAATTAGGCGATACAGAAATGTAGGCGATATAGAAATGTTACAGAAATATTTAGGACGAGTGAATTAGGCGATAGAGAAATGTTATCGAGATGTTTAGGACGAGTGAATTAGGCAAGACAGAAATGTAGGCGATAAAGAAATGTTATAGAGATATTTAGGACGAGTGAATTAGGCGATAGAGAAATGTTATAGAGATATTTAGGACGAGTGAATTGGGCGATAAAAAAATGTTATAGAGATGTTTAGGACGAGTGAATTAGGCGAAATAGAAATGTTATAGAAATGTTTAGGACGAATGAATTAGGCGATACAGAAATGTAGGCGATATAGAAATGTTACAGAAATATTTAGGACGAGTGAATTAGGCGATAAAGAAATGTTATAGAGATGTTTAGGACGAGTGAATTATGCAAGACAGAAATGTAGGCGATAAAGAAATGTTATAGAGATATTTAGGACGAGTGAATTAGGCGATATAGAAATGTTATAGAGATGTTTAGGACGAGTGAATTAGGCGATATAGAAATGTTATAGAGATATTAAGGACGAGTGAATTAAGCTATATAGAAATGTTATAGAGATGTTTAGGATGATATTATGTTTAGAATGAGTGGATTAGGCGATATCAAAAAGTTTAAGAATCATATAAATCTTCGTTCATTACACGAGTAAGTTTTATTTGCTTTTTTCGTCAAGTTTTGAATCCCATTAAGTAAACATTGTGCGCTAAATTCAAGTAATGCATAAGGATAGTCAGCTGTCTGTCATTTAAAAAAAAACCGGGATCGGGATTAGAAATAACGCGCCAACTGGTCTTCATCAAATTGCACCTTCAGCACTTTATTTGTGTGTGCCTTTAAGATAATGTAAAATTATGTATAACACACTTGTTTTGTCTAAGAAAACACATTTTTTTCCCTCTCAGAATGAATCTTCCCTATGGAGAAGATCATGATGTATTTCGGTATCATTTTGTAATAAAAAGTGTGGAATTTGGAACGAACTCAACTGCCAGACAGATTTTTTTCTTGAGCGCTTATCTTACATAACATGACTATCACTATTAATGAGTGCATGTATTCATACAGATCATCTGGGAATATTATACAACGTAATAACGTTCACGTGTGAATGATAAAACGAGCCGACGGAGTAAAAGATTGAAAAAATAAATATCTGAAAGCGATTCTTTCCGTATATGTAAGTCATAGAGAAGTGAGTTACCCCCACTTTTTCCCAAGCCGGGGGTATTATCTCACGACCTGCGGACCCCCCCCCCCCCCCATAGCAGAGCTTGAAAAGCGGTAGACCGCACTGCCATATAGACAAGATAAAAAATTGCTTTCGATGGCGAAGGGAATTCCTGCACCGCTGTCGCACGCGAACACGGTCATTGAAAATGGAATACGGTTATGTGACGTAGATATGTTTATAAATTGAAGAGCACGTTGAGAGAACTCATCAAACAGAACTCAGATATCAAAATTATGTGTCATCTGATATTTATACATACACTGTATAATGAAATCCTATCTGAAAGCGATTCTTTCTGTGAGATATTTATACATATCATAAAATCCTATCTGAAAGAGATTGTTTCTGTGGGATATTTGTACACATAATAAGATCCTATCTGAAAGCGAGTCTCTCTGTGCGAAATGTATACATATGATCACAGGGGCTAAGCCCGTTTTGGGCCTGAACTCTGTGATACCATAAATATCTATGTGTATGGTATCACAGAGTTAGGGCCCAAAACGGGCTTAGCCCCTGTGCATATGATAAAATCCTATCTGAAAGCGATTATTTCTGTGCGATATTTGTACATATAATAAAACCCTATCTGAAAGCAATTCTCTCTGTGCGATATTTATACCTATGATTAGTAGAGATATACATATGACTAGAAGAGATAGTTATACACACGACTAGTAGAGAAGTTAAAAACATATGATTAGTATAGATATTTATACATCTGACTAGTAGAAGTTCTTACCAGAGGATTCAGATAAAATGGGATGTCGTTCTGTTTATCCAACACAAAGGCTGCGTAGTTAGTATACACCATATAAGGTAACCAACATAACAAAAAACAGGCAAGGACGATAAACAAGGTCAAGGTCACGCCCCTCTCGCCTTGATTTGTATTGCTGTCACTCAAGGACATCCTGCGTTGAACCTGGGCATGGTGTCTGATATACACAAATATCCGTATATAACAAAACATCAGGATCGCGATTGGGACGAACAGGTTTCCTATTTGGTTTGCAATGTGTAAATAAAAGCTCATTTCTCCCGGTATGGGGTATTTGGGTCCACATTGAAGAGTTTTCTCCTTAAAGATGGGATCAGAAATCACGGTGACGACACTGAAGACGATGGCATACACCCACGCTAGTCCGATCATGGTGAAGCACGTGCGTCGTGTGACGGGGTCATTGAAGTCATTGTTTACTGCTACCCGTCGCACGCTGATGAATTTATGTATACTGATGTACATGAGAGTGTGTATCGACGTCAGAAGCGAAAGTGTCACCAGGAACGAATTAATTTTACACAACAATAGCGGCATATCCCAACACTCTTTGTAAAGCGAATGAATTGAGAACGGGATAACAAGACACACGAGAAGGTCAGCGATGGCCAGGTTCAACAGGAAGAAGTTCGTCGTCTGCGTAGCATCGCGCATGCTCGGATTTTTTAAGATAACCAGGATGACCAGTGTGTTTCCCACGAGATCCGCCACTAGAATGAGAGAGAGCCAGACGATGATAAACACTGTGAATGGAGACGGAAAATGGTCGTGCACGGCTGAATCACAAAACACGTGGACATTGAATCCAGGCGACGAATTTGTCCAAACTTCTGTAACGTTCAATGACATTTTCAGTTTCTGCTATATCACTGAATTACTGCCACCTTAACGATTCACCACCACAATATCGAACCTCCTTAATATCCAGCAATAACGATTTACACCCCAATATCGAACCTCCTTTAATACTGTATCTCCAGCTATAGCGATTTATCACCACAATATCGAACCTCCTTAATATCCAGCATTAACGATTTACACCCCAATATCGAACCTCCTTAATACTTTATCTCCAGCTATAACGATTTATCATCACAATATCGAACCTCCTTAATACTTTATTTCCCGCTATAACGATTTACCAACTCAATGTCGAAACTCCTTAATACTGTATATCCCGCTATACCGATTTATTACCTCAATATCGAACATCCTTAATATCGTATCTACAGCTATTACGATTTACCACCTCAATGCCGAACCTCCTACCGAATATCCAGCATATCAATATCTGCTTGGTGTACTCCACTATGTTGAACAGAAGGTTACGTTTTAGAGTTTGTCGATATTCGATAAACTTGTCCGGGTTATGCTCGGTATTTGTCAGCGTCTATCTAAATTTCCAATCATTATTTCATGTCAGTCCTGATGTTATGAAATATATACAAATGCGATCTCTTAATTCACTGCTAGGAATGCACCAGATATTATCTGAATTCAAGATTTTCTCTGTAAATGTTTTATCTGCATCCTCAACACCGCTATGTCGGCTCGTTTTGCAGCTTTCTCACTCTGATAAAACACAACTTAGTCTGTGTGGTTTTTTCTATTTTCTCGAACACAACAAACTCTCGTAAGAAACATTTCTCTTCAAGAAAATCAGAAATAGAGGTCTTGTAAAAGGCGGGGCTACAAATATCCTTTATAATTACTAAGAGTACAAATGCACAAATGGTGTGAAGCTATTTCTTGGTACCATCACTTAATCATAACCCATAGCGGATACGTCACATTTCATTCCTGTACTTGATCCTCGAAATTTATTCACTGCAAGATTTTTTTTTAAGAAATCACTAATTAAAAACAAATCGAATCCCTTTGCTGAAAATGAATTGTTATACGATTTCAACCTCTCAAGTCAATGCTATTCTCTCAACACGTGCATCACGTGTAAAGCTCTAAATGATCGTTCAGCTGTGTCACCTTTTTATTTGCAGTTCGATCTTGGAGCACTCTTTCCGGTGAGTTCCCCCACTGCGGTACTACGTAATTCTTAATCTAATAATATCTCGATGGAATTTCCTATAGCAGGAAATTGCAGGGAGTCTCAGTGTTATCTGTTCGACGGCCTATATAGATATCAGGGGCGGATCTAGATATATATGTGACGGTTGATTAGCCTGCAGTGAATAAAACGAGGAGACATGTCACGTGTTATTCCGGGGAATTTCACTCGTGAATGTCCGCCTCAATTCGGATCCAGATCCAGACTGGGTTGTTTGGGATTGGAATGGTTGTAAAATCCTTTTGATTTTAGTTTCTCTCGCAGATCTTGAAATTTTCTCTTCTAGGTGAAGATGAATTAAATTGATTTTTGTGGTAGCGCTGATGGACACCGGCGATGCGTGTTCTACATCAAGACCTGCAAAGATAACCTGCTAGGTAATTCGTGTTGCATAACGTGTCCTTGAACATAGAAATATTACGTCATCCAAACACTGCATATCAAAAATTCAACACGAAAAAACTGCCAAAAAACAATTGGATAAATGATATTTAAGTGTAACAGAAGAGATTAAGGCCTATCCTATCTTCGATTTTTACAACTCCATGCAGCAGAATCCTATCTCTATCATTTTTTTTTTATCAGGTACTGTCATGAATAGAACGAAAGTTGTTTTGAATTACTTTTAATCATCGTTAAAGGATATCTAAATATTTTCACATTGACAGCTTTCTTATCTGCAATTTTGTCACCAAAATTGAATTCAATGGATATATTGAATATTGTTTAACGTCCCTCTCGAGAATATTCCGCTGATATGGAGACGTCACCACTGCCGGTGAAGGGCTGCAAAATTTAGGCCTATCTCGGCGCTTATGGCCATTGAGCAGGAGGGGGGGGGGGGGGTGTTTATCGTGTTACACCTGCTGTGACACGGGGCCTCGGTTTTTGCAGTCTCATCCGAAAGACCGCCCCATTTAGTCACCTCTTACAACAAGCAAGGGGGTACTGAGGACCTATTCTAACCCGGATCCCCACGGGATGAAAATTGAAATGAAAATTGCTCTATTGATATAACATATTTCAGTAATAATACTAGCATTTAATTATTTTAGATACTTTTTAACCTCAAAGCAGCCACATGGATATATGTGATTTGGTGATTAAATAAGACAATATTTCTTCCTTATGCATTTCTTTGCTCTAAAAGCGGTTATCTTACATAGTTTTATTAGGTTTCTCTTGTTTTTGTACACAATATACATCTTTATTAGTCATTTTGACATATGTATTCCTATGCCATGGTGAGATTTTGAGAATAAAAATGGTTGCTATCACTTTGGCAACTAATGCCCCTTTAATTCTAAGCACAGGCAATCATATCGCTTGGATTCGAATTTACTATCAAAGAACTCTAAATACATGTATAGGGCACCCAGTTGGCCTAAGCTCGCCAATAAACCACATGGTATAAAATTCTACTCTGTGTTCTAGTATATTTATACATAATCAATGTACATTACTACCAAGTTCATCCTGAAACTCTGTATACCTACCAAGATATGCAGAAGTTATTCAAGAAACATTCGCGGAAACACAGAAAAACCCGGGTATTTATCGAAACACATTAAAAAAAAAAAATACCCCCCCCCCCAAAAAAAAACCCCCAACATTATAAGAATTATTATTATATATATACATATATACCATACGCCCAAAAGTTTCATTAAAAAACACAGTGTGTTAGTTTATTCTTATGTACATGTACTTCCCAAGTTTCATTCAAATTGAATGATTTTTTCATTTCCATATCTTTATTTTGGCTGGGGTCAGTGTTTGCCAACCTGAATGCTGTTTTAGGCGGTAAAACAGATCAACAGTGTATATCATCAGAAGAAGAAAAAATATTCACACTGTAACCGGAAATTGAAGACAAAAAACATCACTATTGCATGTACACTAAAATCAAAATACTAGAACAAATGCGATATGTCCGATGACGTTACTATAGAAATAGCAAACGGAGCACCTAACAGTGAAAAATAGTTAATTTTCTATCAGTATGAATGAAACTTTGGGTTCTTATGAATATGAGTGTGAAGTAACATCTTGTAGCTAATTTTTAATGCTACAGGGGTGTTTTCGGTAAGTACCTGATGTTTTCGGTAATTACCTGATGGTTTTAGTAATTACCCGGGGTTTTGGTAATTACCCGATGTTTTCAGTAATTACATGGTGTTTTCAGTAATTATCTGGTGTTTCTGGTAATTATTCTGTGGTTTCAAAGCATTCAAAATATGATGATTCTATATATGGAGCCTATAAAGTTAAAATTTTCGGTTGAATTCTTCCTGAGGATAGGGAAATGTTATCTATTGAGGTAATACAGTTTCGAACGTGAAAATTTAAAGATTTGTAGGACATGTTTTTAGTATTTATCTGACACGCAGGGAGTAAGTTTCATCTCATCGCGAAGGTTCGGGGATTTTTTTTCTGCACAAATATTTATCGCGGTGTATAAAACCAGATATAATTACAAACACCCAAACCGAAAACAAACATTTAGCATGTTTATTAGTAGCTGATAATAAATTATAGTTCAAACAAAAATCTAGGTCTATCATTTTTCTTTGTTAAAAGCCACACCGCTCAACTGAGTCACATAGGTCACAAATCCCACCTGAGTCACATACGTCACAAATCCCACCTGAGTCACATAAGTCACACCGCTCACCAAAGTCAGGAAGATAACATCGCTCATCCGAGTCACATAAGTCACACCGCTCACCCGAGTCACCATGGTATTGTTATTCTTTATGAGAAGGTTTATTTAAACTTAAATATCCGTAATTTTTGACCCCAAATGGCTGCATTCTAGCCCTTCGGGTTCATGACTTCACCGAACGTGAATCAACACATGAAGGGATTGCCGTTCAATATTTGTTATTATTATATACTTTCAATTTCATCTCTTCTTTTTTCTTTAAAAGTTTGCGGGCATATATCACACGATATATGTCCGGAAATATTCCGGCCCGCAAACATTACGTCACAATCAAATTTCTACGCCGTTAATTTTCAAATTTTTCGTGTTTTTCATCTTTTACTCAGTTAAACCGATAAAGTTATTATTAAAAATAAAATTATTGTTAGTTTCTAAATGAAATTGAAAGTATATAATAAAAAGGTTATATACTTTGTATGGGAAATATGATGACATCGTTTATTGTTGCGAATGGACCTCGCAAGCTCGGTCCGTCTACGCGCCAAAAAACTCGGTCGTCATATTTTCCCATACAAAGTCTATAACCTATAAGCATTGCCTATTCGTTCAATATTCGTTAACATGGACCGTCCGTTCAATATTTGTTAACATGGACCGTCCGTTCAATATTTGTTGACATGACCTTGTCGTTCTGGAGAAGATTCCTTAACGATATTCAACACATACATTTTTATGTAAAGTGTTATCCCCAATTCTAATTCAACCCTAACTCCAGGGTCCATACTCCAAAACAATTAAAAAAACCACAAAAAACAAAGAAAAACCAATCAAAGAAAAAAAAAAAGAAGAGTCAAAACACCTTGGGAGTGTTTGCATATTGATATGATTTAGTGTGGTTAAATACTTTTTTTTATCCATATAGTAAAAATAAAAATTCCTATCTTATCTTAAAATCGATTAGTATAGAAAATTTCAATCTCTTTGTAGCACCATCCTACATCTAGGGGTCATGATTTGGATAAACTTGGACCTTCACTGTGTCAGAAAGTTTTCACAATAAGTTTCGTCATTTTCTAGGAGGAAATTTTTACATGATCACATCCTATGTTTTGCGTTTTTCTTATTGATGGCTCCTGATTTGAACAAACTTCGAACTTACCCCCCCCCCCCCCCCCCCCCCACACACACACCAAATGATACTCTCTGCCAAGTTTGGTTGAAATTGCTTCAGTGGTTCTTGAGAAGGTGAAAGTGCGAAACGTTTATGGATATGACGACAAAAAGAACGACAACCAACGGACAAATGTCGATCACATCGCCACGCACCTGTGTAACTGTACTCACAAGTCAGAGCAAATTCGGGACATTATAACCGTTGTGCAAAACACACTAGTGCAAAAAATGATTACAACGTTGTACTGAATCGGGATCGTTTACTGTGTTTTCAACTGACCATTGAAACTATGACAGGGTCTTACATCAAGGTTTCGTCATCAACAATAACCATACCCAAAAGATGCAGAACATTGAAAAACGTTAACTCAGACATTTCCTTCCGTTACTTCATGAGACAAGAATCGAAAATTGGAATATTGAATTCTTGTTGCAGACATGTCAATTAGAACGGAGAAAAACAGGTGTCTTATTGCAGGTATGTCAATTAGAACGGAGAAAAAAGGTGTCTTATTGCAGGCATGTCAATTAGAACGGAGAAAGTGGCCAGTGGTTTGTTAAGAGTCGTGATTTTACGCAGTTCTAAAGTCATGCTAAGTACTCATACGACACGTGTACCCGGGGAACGCTTGCTTAGGGGTCAGATTGCGTCTGGGTTTGATCAAGAAGTGACTCTATCATTATTATTTTTTCCACCGTTGATCTCAATGTATTAACTAAAACATTGGACGGTAAACGGTGCATACATTTTCTGTCCATTTCGATCAACCGGGATAAAAATAGAATAATTTCTCCTCTGTAATTCTCGTCATTGATTTTTACTTTAATCAGATGATTGTTGCTTTAATCAGATGATTGTTGCTTTAATCAGATGATGATTACTTTAATCAGATGATTGTTGCTTTAATCAGATGATGATTACTTTAATCAGATGATTGTTGCTTTAATCAGATGATGATTACTTTAATCAGATGATTGTTGCTTTAATCAGATGATGATTACTTTATTCAGATGATTGTTGCTTTAATCAGATGATGATTACTTTAATCATATGATTATTTTTTTGGATTCAATAATGCTTACTTTAATCAGATGATTATTGCTTTGATTAAGTGATTATTACTTTAATCAGATGATTATTACTTTGATTAATGATGATTACTTTAATCAAATGATTATTACTTTGATTAATGATGATTACTTTAATCAAATGATTGTTACTTTAATCAGATGATGATTACTTTAATCAGATGATTGTTGCTTTAATCAGATGATTGTTACTTTAATCAGATGATGATTACTTTCATCAGATGATTGTTGCTTTAATCAGATGATGATTACTTTAATCAGATGATTATTTTTTTGGATTCAATAATGATTACTTTAATCAGATGATTATTGCTTTGATTAAGTGATTATTACTTTAAGCAGATGATTATTACTTTGATTAATGATGATTACTTTAATCAGATGATTATTACTTTGATTAATGATGATTATTTTAATCAGTTGATTAATGCTTTGATTAATGATGATTACTTTAATTAGATGATTATTGCTTTGATTAAATGACTATTACTTTAATCAGATGATTATTGCTTTGATTAGAAATTCAAAATGCACTCTGCTGTGTTCTAACTTACAAACGACGTTTTGAACCATAGCGTAATGCCATCACAGTACTTTTTTCACCTGATGTAAATATCAACAAAAAAATTCAACCAATCAAAATAGCTGTATCATCTTTGATCGATGTTACATATGTTAAAGGTACCATGGCTCAACAAAGTTTGAGAGTTTGAAATCATTTTCAGCATTACACATTTTATAGAAGGATAAAGATTCAGTTAAAACTAAATCCATTACATGTATACCAGTAAAGTATATGTACGATGTACAGGTCGCAGTAGCTCGTGTTAGAAATTTCGTTTCGTGACCGGAAGGTCATAGGTCACGCCATGGACACGTCAAACATAACTATCGACTGCTTCTTCACAATACACCTGACGCACAGGGGATAAGCCCGTTTTGGGCCCGAACTCTGTGATACCATAAATATATATTTATGGTATCACAGAGTTCGGGCCCAAAACGGGCTTAGCCCCTGTGACCTGACGTTTAGAAGTGAGAGTCACGGGTCTTTCGGATAAGACCTTAAAAACCGAGCTCCGTGACGCGGCAGGCGTTGGCACGAATAAAAGAGTTCTTTATCGTACCTATACTCTTAAAGTTACTGAATCAGGGATCAGAGGCGGATTTAGGAGTGGGTCGGGACCCCCCCCCCTCTCTCTCTCTCTCGTTTTTTTACCACATGGTCCACCCGTCTAAAATTCCATTCGGAACATTTCTGTTGTGATTACCGAGATATAATATATTCAAATAAGTAATAGTGCAGAAAATACTGTCATCTTATCATATACAATGTAAGTAATAGTGCAGGAAATACTGTCATCTTATCATATACAATGTAAGTAATAGTGCAGGAAATACTGTCATCTTATCATATACAATGTATATGCGATTTTTTTTTTTTTTTTGTATATTCATATAGCTATATACATTGTGCTTCATTTCAATGTTAACCTCTCTAAGTATTACGTGTATGTGTACATCATAACATGTCTGATAAATATTTGTTATATCTTTTGTATGTTTGAATAATAGGATTAAACAGGTGATACATTTGTTTTGGTTGTAGGCCTATAGTGTGTTTGTAATTTGTTTGGATGTTCGGGCATGCTTGAGAAATGTATGCATGCTGTTTATTTATCGAATACATAAAATTGGATGAATGTTAAGTTGTTTTTTTTTTTTTTTTTTTTTTTTTGTGTGTGTGTTTTTTGTTTTGTTGTTGTTTTTTTTTTTTTTTTTTTGCAAATTCTTTTATTGCAATATACAATATGTTTCAAAATGTTCAGAAGAAGAAAAAAATGAAATTAATTTCCCAATTCTTGAAAGTTCAAATGATATTCATTTAAGTTTATAAAGGAAGTGATAACTATGCATCAAAGCAAGAAGGAACCAGAATTTCAATCTGAAATGCATTAAAATGAATCACTATGAATCATTGAGTCAAGTTTATTCTTTTCGTTTAAATTCTATAAAGGATGTAGTGACTACAATTGAAAGCAAGAAGGAACCAGAATTTCAATCTGAAATGCATTAAAATGAATCACTTTGAATCATTAAGTCAAGTTTATTCTTTTCGTTTAAATTCTATAAAGGGTGTAGTGACTAGAATTGAAAGGAAGAAGAAACAAGAATTTCAGTCGAAAATGCATTAAAATGCACCATTTTGAATCAATCTGGACCCCCCCCCCCCTATGGGAGGGGGTTAATCCCCTGGCATGTCCTCCCCTTCGGGCCTCAAACCCCACCCCACAGTAACGTCTAGATCCGCAACTGAGGATCTCATATCTTAGAGACCCGTGGAGTTTTATTTTTGATGTCAATGGAACGGTCTATATCTCCGTTAAATCAAGAGAACGGTCTATATCTCCGTTAAATCAAGGGAGCGGTCTATATCTCTGTTAAATCAAGGGAACGGTCTATATCTCCGTTAAATCAAGGGAGCGGTCTATATCTCTGTTAAATCAAGGGAACGGTCTATATCTCTGTTAAATCAAGGGAGCGGTCTATATCTCCGTTAAATCTGATACACAAACAACAGAGATTCGCAGCTGTTTGAAATCTAGCAGGATCCGTTGTTTATTATTTTTCGAATCTCGCATTGTTTGAATCACATAAATCTTGAATGATTATGGATAACAAAGTAACACCTTTCATTTCGTATCGACAAATTATTGAGAATGGTATATTTTCGTAAGTTTCTTTATTTAGTACGATAACAAAGGAGCGATTCGAAAAGCATCCGGGGAGCCGTGGTTGGCCATATTTTCGAAGTTTCGATACTTTGGATGGTTGACCTCATTAATTAGCCTGGTGTCCTTTTGTTAATCACTATATAGTTTTAAAACTTTACAATTCATACATCCAAATTTATTACAAATAATGACTTAAACTATGAAAGGTAAAGATAACAGTGATCAATCTCATAACTCCTATAATTAATACAAAATAGAGAGTTGGGCAAACAGGGAGCAAAATACAAAACCAACAAAAAGTACTTTTAAGAATATTGACAGGTAGGGCACATACTTTAGCAAATAAACCCGGAAGAGAAGACGACACGTAGGACTGCCAATAATCATGTATCACTCCAGACAAGGTGTGTATGGGCATACATACTCATCAAATATCACCAATTACGCACTGAAATCCAGGCGGTTAATTACGTGTTAATCAGCAAATTTAGATACGTTTTACACCCCTAAACTAATGGATACATATGATAAAATAACTGCAATGATATACCCTTCCCGATACTTTGGGGGAAGGTGGGAGGGGGGATGGAGGCTACGACTCCTTAGGGTCTCCGTAATGGTGCAGGTGCGGGAGTGTTTGTTGGCTTAAAATGCCATTATATGTTTCTTAGTCAATATGTAGATTTACAACTTGCAACTTAAAATTTGTGAGACTCTATTCTACCGTTTTTAACAATATTTCGATATATTCCGTTTTCTCGATTCATATCGTGCGCCATGTTTGATGTACTTCTGGTTGTTAAGTTAATTGCATAATCCCATATATGTTAACGCTTATTTCAATAATCCCATATATGTTAACGCTTACTTCAATAATCCCACATATGTTAACGCTTACTTCAATAATCCCACATATGTTAACGCTTACTTCAATAATCCCACATATGTTAACGCTTACTTCAATAATCCCACATATGTTAACGCTTACTTCAATAATCCCATATATGTTAACGCTTACTTCAATAATCCCATATATGTTAACGCTTACTTCAATAATCCCATATATGTTAACGCTTACTTCAATAATCCCACATATGTTAACGCTTACTTCAATAGTTGAGTACGAAGGAGAAAGCGATTTTGTCGGTATTGAAAAGGATTAAATTTGGTATCAACTTGAAAAAAAAACACCAAACAGCAGAGTGTAAATATTTCTGCCACCTAATCATTTTCCTTTCTTTGTGGAATGGCTTCAATAAAATATATTTTGTGCTGATTGTCAGTGTTTACGTTTTTCAGTAGATCCACCAACGAGATCTCGCGATAACAAGCATGGCGGAGCAGACGAAATGTTTAGCATGTTGTAACTGATATTTAATGAAAAACATCTTTATTAGACATGCCCAAGTGCAAAGTATTAGTCCCAATGGCTATTAAACATTTCCTGTTCTGAATATCTAAGCTAAATTCTAATATTCAGCAAAATTACACATATAAAACAAGGTGTGTCCTTAAAACTTAAATGCCCTCTAAAGAGCCTGTACTGATCAAAGGCTTTACTGAATGTAATTTATGTAACATTAATGCAAATGACTAATTTTGACCTGCCCTGGGGTCAAAACCCTGTGGTTGCAAAATTCACAATTTTGGTACATCCTTTTCTGCTATTCCTAAATATGCATTTAGTTTTTATACTGCATGTGTATAACAACAAACTTCAAGAAGACATTATGACAATTTTGGAACCAAACCCTTTCCCACTTGGATCATGAAATTTACAATTTTGATAAAAGACTACGCACTCCTTCTAAAAATCCATTTAGTTTCAATTTAGTATCAATAGCATTAAAGAAGTAAGATATTATTTAACATATACACTATACATGTATTTGCTAAGTTTTGTCCTGCCCTGGAGTCAGAACTTCTACCCCGGGGATCATGAAATTTACAATTTTGGAAGAGACTTTCCTGTTCTACATCACTATGCATTTAGTTTTTCATATACATTTGGGTTCTAGAGAAGAAGATTTTTGAAAAATTGGTCAATTTGGGCAGTTTTTGTCCCATCCTTTAGGCCCCGGTGGTGCCGAAATCTTGTAATTTACGAGTAATGCCCCCTTGTTCTAAAGATGATTTATACCAAATTTGAAGAAAATTGGAATGGTAGTTATCAAGAAGTTAAAATTGTTAACGGACGACGCACGACGGACGACGGCGGACGCAGACCAGTTGTAATCGGCCACCTGAGTTTGTTCCGGTGATCTAAAAATTGGAGAGGGCTGCATTATTGCAGTTTGATAGCGACAAAATAATACAAGCACGAATGATTTACCTTTGGATTTGGTTAACCCAACGCTCAATCTTGAATGAGATGGTTGGTATGAATAACGTTTAGAAGACAATGACATTTTGAAAGACTGCTTAGAGATTTCGGGAAAAAGATTGAACTCCAAACAAATATTTGTCAGACGTCTTTCTTAAGGAGGTAGGAATGTTGTCAAGTACAAAAAAACAAAACAAACTTGTATTGTAAAATGTAGATCGTAGACGATCTTATCAGCAGAGTCTTGTGATACTAAATACATGGCGCAGAAAATGTCACCAAATTCGACAATTTCTTTCGTTAAAGCAATTAGTGACGGGCCGCTCCTACAGAATTGTCTCCCTTTGCATTTAAAATCAATTGTGAGAAGGAGATTCACGCATGTATTTACCGTCACACATGTGCTTGTTTACACAGGTGGAGAAAAACTCTCCTAGAAAGGTTGAGGAGTACCCAAGGTCTTCTCTGTAAAATACAGTAAAAACACGACAAAATGCAAACATAATATGGACTGAACAAATGTTGTCTATTTTTTTAAAAACACTAATAAAAAAGCACAATTTAGGTTTAGTATAGCTCCGAGATTGGGAATCGAACCCGAGATCCCCTAATTGTAAGACTTAACCACTGCGGCTACCGCGGTAGGACAGCCCATCCCTCACATCATACTTTGATATTGTGATCTATGATATATACTTTAATTCTTTAGTATGTAACCCTGCACCTCCCCCCTCTCCTGTTCCGTAGTCCCAACCCGTAAAATAAGGTATCCTGGTATAGTGTAACATATAATGTAATACTATTTGTATTGTATACGTAGGGGAAGAAGAAAATATTTATTCATTAATAGTCCAAAACCATTTCGTTAACTAGAAATCCTGAAACTGAAGACTTCCGTGGAGCGGCTGTCCATTTATGCAGATATAACGAGGAACAATTTATTGTAAACGAGATTAATAATTTAAGATTGCCCCAATCAATACTGACATGTTACATAAAATGGAAATTTACGCAATTATCATTCATACCATGTGCGCTAAATGGCTTCGTTAAACGCCCTTGGGTGTCGTAAAATGGACCTGGTTTTGTGGTATATGACAGTGGCGGATCTAAGGGGGCGCAGCCGGCGACCCCTCCCCCTCTTAATTTTTTCAAATTTTAGGTAAACCCTTGTCTCTTGTTTAGAAAAATGTAAACGACAAAAGAAGCAATCATTTCTTCCACTCGCGGAGAAATAAATGACAATCTTTTTGATTTATTTTTATTGGGAGAACTTACATTTTTTTTCAATTCAAAGAACCTTAAAATTATGTCATCTTATCAATTCCACCTTATTAAAAATGACGGAAAATAATAAAAATTACTACATAGGAGACATATTTCAAGCCCTGTATAAAGTCCGTAAAATCCAGGAGCTTCTGTGGGCTTCACCCCCAGGGCCCCCACCAGGGCGCTATCCTCGACCCAATGGGGGCCTCCAGACCCCTTGTTTCCTAAAGTTGTCCCCCCCCCCAACGCAATCCCTGGATTCGCCCTTGCATGCACATCTATGTCGTAAGAATATACTTTAAATTGGTTTTCTTACGTGTCGTAAAATCGTCCTGGTTTCGTCTATGAAATCTGCATATATAATTGAGCCACGCCGACTTTATACGATGTAATGAAATGCGTTCAATGAATTGCTCTCAATCTTTAATCCCTAAAACGTGCTGATAACAGAATTATTTTTACAGTACACGGCGAGCCTGTGTTGATTACTGTCATGGCCGCGGGGAGGGGTTCATTTGCACTGTTAACTTTATATTGTATCGAACAGGTCAAGTTTCCGCAAGTGATAATCAACTCTGTATGCATGATTTCTCTTAATTTTGTTTTTAATTTCGTGGCAGAATACACGTCATACTGTTTGGGTAAATCCACGTGTAGACATTAAAGCAAATGGATAACGTATTAATTTGCAATCACCGGACCCTCAACTCTTCTGTTATTCGGGAATTGTTTAACGTATTAATTTGCAATCGCCGGACCCTCAACTCTTCTGTTATTCGGGAAGTGATTTGTTCCACGGGGAGAGGTGATTGGAAAACAGGCATTTATTCAAAATGTGCTACAAAATATTTACTGAACTGCTTCAAGGTCATTTCCAAGATGCCATGAGTGAAAATTAATAGTTAAACTCCGAGAGGACGCGAAGCCATTGCCTTGTATCTGGCGAAGCTGATCTGATAACTTCATTCTCTTGGAAACCGGCCGCGGTTAGTTAGTGGTTATGACGCCCACTTAGGAATTGGAAGGTCCGGATCCGGTGCTACGTTCAATCTATGACACTTAACATAGGTAGTGACTGTTCCTCCGTCAAGCGCCCGGCATATGACGTAAAAGTCACGTGTCTTTTGGAAATGAGCTTAGAAATGGGGTCCCATGTTGTGGTAGACATAGGCAAAACAAAAAACAAAACAACAACAACAAAAAACAAAACAACAACAACAACAAACACTGTGGTGGTCTGGGCGTCAAACATTCTACAATTTCACCTACAGCTGGTGACGTCTCTCTATGCAAACTACTCAGAAGAGCACAAAAAAACATACACGAAACGTTCCTAAATTTAGGATCCCATTACTAGTAATGAGTAGGTCTTCCGTTACACTACTTCCGGTACACAGCCCATTACTAGTAATGAGTAGGTCTTCCGTTACACTACTTCCGGTACACAGCTTCCTGTTCGTTAGCACTTCATGAGATCTGCTCGTGGACCATATTTGGGAGGGGAGGAAAACCCAAACCAATTAATGAATTCATCAACTGATTAATCCATGAATGGATCGATTAATCAGCTGGAGTATGTAACGGACGGGATTGCTGAATTCATGTCTGTGACAGCAGTAATCTTCTTTAATATTGTTTTGACATACACTTGTAGTTTGCAGAGTCATCAAGTACTGTGCTGGTATCTGAAAACTACCATGACTTTCTGGTATCTGAAAACTACCATGACTTTCTGGCATTTTGCTGCATTGAATTTCCACACTGTGACAATCATATGGTTTGAACCGCTGCATAGCACGCAGGAGAGAGAGAGAGAGAGAGAGAGAGAGAGAGAGAGAGAGAGAGAGAGAGAGAGAATGAGAGAGATTACTAAGCTAAAAAATTACTTTGCAATTGTTCGATTTACTATAAAGAAAAACCAAATCTCAAAGCAGGCCGCATAATAACAGGTGCAGCAGTTTACACTCAATTTACAATGAAATAGAGTTAAGACAACGAGAACAACAGGAGTTAATACAGATGTATAAAGTATAAAATGATCTAACCCCCCCCCCCCCCCCCACACACACACACAATGATGGATAGATATACACCGGAATACATTATATGTACTTACAACCTAGTGCCCCCCCCCCCCCCACACACACACACAAAATCAAGACCTACATGTGGACCATACTAGAAATTCTCACCACTGTGTACATTGAAACATCAGAACAACGTATTATACAAACAGTTTTATTCCAGTCAACACACGCCTTTGGAATAACCCCCACCCAAATATCATTAAAGAAATCAATACTCTTTCAACATTTAAAACACTCATTTCTCCACATTAAAAAAAAAAAGCCATCCCTAGATATTATCTCATAGAATTCAGACGAGGTCAATTCTTCACACACGCTTGCGAATGAATGACAGTTCCGAATGAATGACAGTTCCTTATTTACAACATTTATTCCTTCGTAATCTCGAATCCATCCTTATTGTACACAATCTAATGAACATTACTTTGTTGTACGCACATCAGCAATGAATATATATCAACTTCAACTTCCCATTAAACACATAAGTTTGTTTGGTAATGAATACTTAAACCATGAAGAAAACGAAAACAATATTCCTAAATGTACATAAATATAATTAAATCAAAAGGCTTTAATTAAGCCCAGATGGTTTTTCCCAAACTATGTAAACTTCACATTGTGCTTATTGCTGTCTTCATTCATTGTTTGCCTATTTACTTCATGTCGTCATCATTTGATATTGGGGTGAGGGTGGGAGTGGGGGTGAGGTTATATCATTGTTTACATGTATTGTATTGCCAGTTGATGTTTGTCTACATGCACATGTAAATATTCATATTGTTTAAATTTCGTATGAGTCATACATTCTCATATTTCATGCCTTGACTTTTCTCCTCACCGTTTAATTAACTGGTGTGATCCAGTTACCATTGTAATTATTGTAATTGTTCCAGTCAGACCTCTTTTATTGTTTTTGCTCTCTTTCCTTTCTTGTCAACACGTGGTCGCCATTTAAGTTATTAATGAGGAGCGATAAATTGATATACATGTAAGTGGATTTGCACTTGTTCTCCAGTCTCAATAAGTTGTGTATATTTCATTATATAGTATAAACTAAATTGTATGTCGTATTAACAGCTGACAAGACTCCTATTGACACCGTTTCCCTGTCTATTCTACTTACAGTAAATGGTGGGTAAAGATCGTGACACGAGGACTTCGGAGCCACATTTAATTAAACTAATTAGGTCAGCTAAGGGTCATTAATGCTGGAAATATCGTCAGCTATATAAACATGTACCAACATTTATAGTGCGCATTCACACGACCCGATTCATGTTCCTCAAACCTTCATATATACACCGTGACCTTTCATTGTTAAAACACTTTAAAATTCGTAACGCTCGCGATTTATTTATTTAAAAAAAAAACACACACAAAAGAAACTGTTTCTATCCTATAGTGCAGTGTAGAACATATAGCGGAGAAATTTCATGTACATCTGAATGACCTAATTTAATATTTTAGACATTTTTCTTCAGATCTCAAAAGTTTCATGGATAGTTGCGCAGTGTTGCACAGATAGATAAGTAAAAGAAATCATACGAGAATCCTTCAGGTGTCATACAGCGAACATTCTATAGTTTACACAATGTGAACTGAAATAATTTTAAATGGATATGTTATAAAGTTGTTCTGAGATAAATCACCCGACACAACAATACCGGTTGGCGGTAATCTCCGCGGTGTGATGACCGTGTTTATAAATAAAGATGATCAAGGTCTAGCATTAATTTTAACCTGGTGTGGGCTTTCCTAGAGTAACAGTTTCGGTTTCTGTATTTGCGGTTTTTTGTTGTTGTGTTTTTGAAATAAATTTGATAACTTCTGCATATGTTGTCTGAAATAAACCGATATTCGGGTTTTAATGTTCGTCAAACTGCCACATCAACAGATAACGAAACCAGCATTTCTAGAATCCGATGTTGGTTATCATGCATTCGGTATATCTGTTTACAACGCAGGCACTTTTCAAAATTCACCGGAAACATTCAACGAACCGTATGGATGGTACACACGACCTCTAGTAGTTACCGTCCGTATTCTTATTCTACAAATTTAGTCTCATATTTCAATAACAGAACAGGTTCTGTCAACTTTATAGAAAGAGAAAGGTGTGATTTTAAATTACGAATCAACTTGTCAGTAGTAAAAAAAAATGCACCAACGGCAACACAGTGAATTAAGCAGTCAGTAGGCCAGTGATTCAGGTCGTGGCTTTCATAGACTGAGGGTGTTATAATCGTACACATGGGAGTGCAACAAACATGTATGCACGTAAATTTTCAATGAAAAAATCGCCCTTGTAAGTGGAACATGAGAATACTTACAATATTCGAGCAACACTTCCGATGATTGAGATAATCCACTTTTAAGTTAATCCATTTAAGATAATCCTGCCCGACAGAACTAATCCACAAGCACCTGCACCTCTTTATGCACACCGTGGTGATATATGTATGAGCAGCGATACGGGACATCGGAAATAAAGATTTAAATTAAGAACTACAGTAGCAGGACGCCCCCTACTTGAATGAAGTGTTCTGATCTAAGAACCCGGGGAGTAATTTTATTTACTATGAAACAGTTAGTTGACAGATTGATCACACGGGACGAGCGTCGCCCGTTGTTATAGTTATTCTGCGGGTTTTTTTTTTCTTTTCTAATTTACAATTGGTCACCTCCTATGGTGATTTTATCGTAATTCCTAAATCAATATACTAACAATCGTGTTGCCCAGTGGTGGTTACCATGGCGGACGGCTTAAAAGCTTTTAACACTTTGAATGAAGTTTACATTCACAGTTTTCACTCCATGGAATTTTAATTTTGACAAAACAATGATGTCGGTAATTCGAAAGAGACGAAAATGATATATTCTTTTCATGTGTTAAACAATCTACCATCTATTTCTATGGGCATGTTATGTCTTATTGTAAAGCAATAATAGTGATATTTATCATAACAAATAAATCAATACAAAACAGTAATTGAAAAAATACGAAAACTATTTTTAATTCATTTTTATTATAGACATAAAGATAGGAGATCGTTATTTGGTTTGTTGGATATTTATGTTGTACATTGATTGATTGATTGATGTTTTCCGCCACACTCAATAATTTTTCAGTTATATGGTGGTGCCCAGTTTTTATTGGTGGAAGAGAGAACCCAGATACAATGTACCTGGGAAGAGACCACCGACCTTCCGAAAGTAAACTGGGAAACCTTCTCACATACAGGCGCGAGCGGGATTCGAACCCGCGCCGACAGAGGTGAGAGGCCGTGTGCTTTTGAGTTGGATATACAAGGTGCTTAATACATTGTGTAACCATAATGTGACAATTTATGTATCTAGCTTCGCCGTTATGCACATTATTATGTTTTTCATTGTAGTTAAAGGTACATGTATATGTAATTTCAATCTTCCCGTGGGGTTCTGGGGTAGTATAGGCCCCCAATACCCCTTGCATGTCGTAAGAGGCGACTGAATGGGGGTGGTCTTTCGTATGAGACCGCAAAATTCGAGGCCCCGTGTCACAGTAGGTGTAGCGTGATAAAGACACCTCCTTGCTCAAAGGCCGTAAGCGCCGAGCATAGGCCTAAATTTTACAGCCCTTCACCGGCATGCGATTATATTTTTAGGGGGGAATTTTATTCATTGGGTATAATAATAATAATAATAATAATAAATGGCACTAAAATATTTGATACTGGAAAAAGTTGATATTTTCTACAATCCTAGATGTAACACCGTTCAAGGGCGAGCAATCAATTTTGATATTGCATAAAGGAAATACTTTTTAAATGTGTGTTTGAATTGCTGCGCACATGAAATGAATTAACGATATCTCTATGAATTATAGAACACGTTTTGAACAATATCGTGCATTAGTTATGCTATATTTATTGATTCCACATTTAATGTTCCGTAACTAATTGATCTCTCTACGTATTGGAGATTGTATAATGATTTTACGAATTGTGTTCCGTCGTGCCAAATAGTTGACCAAAGACAAACTGATCGGTCTTTGACGAAGTGTTTATAATGAGAGGTTTTTTTGGGGGGGGGGGGGGGGGGGGTTCAGTGCGACAATTTAAGGACAAAATTATGAATACACGTGATTTCTTCTTGTCAAACACAATAATCGAAAACATAAAGCACTCTATCAATGGCAAACAGAGAAAGTGCTCTATTGTAAACAGTGGCCTGATTTCTAGGACGCTGTCAAGTAGTGTACATCCCAATTTCGGTTATAAGGCGCAAGCTTCCTAGAACAGTCCCAGACCATGCGATATTTGACATATTGGACAGTTGTTACTTACTTTCAAAATCTACGTCATTACAAAACATGTTCAACCAAAATAAAAACTCTTTTGTGTTTATCATATCAGTAACTGTTAATAAATTATTACAGAAAATCGCAACAGTGACTTCTATAATCATGGAAAAAATAAGAACATCGAAAGTATCTGATGAATATCATATATATATATATATATATATATATATATATATATATATACATATACACACACACACACACACACACACACACACATATATATATATATATATATATATATATATATATATATATATATATATAAACACTTTGTTGAAATATTTCGACCGTGTTACCGGTCTTCTTCTGTCGTGTGTATCTCTCATAGCAACGTAACGCACGACTACATACACTAAAGTACTATTAATATATAACATATTATTATATTGCTAATAAATAGTCTAATATAAAATCTGCGTAAATTCTAGAGAATGTTAGCGTTCAATATCCTCAGAATTTATTGAACGCTAACTTTGCATTGCGTAAATTGTATGCGCCCGAAACATTCCGAGTATGAGCGTTCAATATTGACGTTACCGTAATGACGTAAACAAGCCAAAATGGCAGACGATGGTCCTCCGAATCTGACAGAGCCGGTATTTGATATTTACTTAAGCAAGATGTTTTACTGTACATAAATTATGATGTCCCCATTTACAAAATCAGTTTGCTTCATGCATTAATGACGGGTTAAATATTGAACAGTTAAGAAATGCATGCTGTTATTGCACACTGCCAATATTGATGAATTCTCGTCTATTTTGGAGTAGTTTGAGTGAAAAGGGATATAATTTAACAACTAAATACCTTAGCTATATAATAAAAGGGATATTGAACTTATATAGGTGAATATTGGTATTCGTTGGCTGTCAAAATGCACTCGCAAGCTCGTGCATTTTCACAGCCAACTCGTGCCAATATTCACCAATATAAGTTCAATAACCCTATAATATAATATTTATTGATGTGTCAGATCGTTGGTCTCGGAAGGGGGAGGAGGTGCCCTTCGTTGAAAGAGATGCATATCTAACTAATACAATCATAAATCTTCATAAAATGATAAAAAATGATAAATATGGGCCTAGTCAAAACTATTACAAGAATAGCTAACACTGAACACCTACAAAATTTTATTCTGATCATGTTGTAAACCAATCGTAAATTCTCGGCTTGCTTAAAGGACCCGAGGATGTGCGATTGGTCGTGAACCTCCCTAAGTATCTAGATGATGTTGTTTCGTTCTGTGCGCTTCGTTCTGTTTCCACAAGACTGATGTTTCATTTATTCAACAATTACAAAAACGTATCTCTTCTGTAAGATCAAAATCAAGCATCGATAAACAACGGAGTTACTTCATATCTTCATATCCTATATTATCTTTTAAAGTTGTCATTAAAAAAAAAACTAAGGTCCGCCATTTTCTCTCATTTTTACTCTTTCAGGGTAGTGTATCCAAAAGCGAAAGTATGTTTTTAATTAATTTTACGATGTTTACTGATCAAGTAAGATTCTATTATTAGCTCTTCTGAGCCGAAGGCTCAAAGAGCTAATGCTATGGCCATTTGTGCGGTGTGCGGTGTGCGTACACGTTTTAGAAAAAGGGCTATAACTCAAGAACCCCTTGGCCAATTTTTTTGAAATTTGTTACAGGGTATCATTGGCCCAAGGGCTTTCATACATACTAAATAGAGGGATGTGACCCTTTAACAAGGGGAGATAATCAGGAAAATACAAACAAAAGTAGTGGTTGCTAAAAAATCTTCTTCTCAAGAACCACTCGGCAGATTATCACCAAACTTGCACATAAGGATGAGGATATGTTGTAGATTAAAAATTGTTCAAGGCATTACCCTGGGGCAAAGGGCGTGGTCTCAAGGTCACTTCAAAGTTGACCTAAATTTATATTTCCTTAAATCTTTGATATTTTAGTCATTATAAGGACTAGGATCATCAAATTTTGACAGTTGATGCATCTTAGGACCTTGTGTCAAGTTGTCTCAAAAGTAGGTCACGGTGACCTACTTTTTGAATTTTGCAGGTATTTATTTTAAAATTAATTTTGATGCATATCTTGGACACTTTGAAGCCTATGATCATCAAAACTTGTCAGTTGGTGGATCATGGGACCTTGAAATGCGTCAACTGAAAAATAGGTCACCGTGACCTACTTTCTGAATTTTATGGCTTATCATTTATAGATATATTTTAAGTTGTTATCTCAAATACCGAGAGGTTTAGAATCATCAAATCTTGTAAGTTGATGCATCTTGACGCCTTGAAACATATTTATAAAAAAGTAGGTCACAGTGACCTACTTTTTGAATTTTGCAGATATTCAAATTTCACATTTTCAATTTTAGATGCATATTTTGGGCACTGTAAAACCTAGGATCATCAAACTTTGTCAGTTGATGCGTCTTCAGTCTTCGGTTTGTGTCGACCATTAAGTAGGTCACTGTGACCTACTTTTGGTATTTGACAGCTAAATTACTATATTTCAGACACTATTTGACCTACAATCATCAAACTTTGACAGTTGATGCATCTTGAGTTTACGGAGTGTGTCGACAAAAAAGTAGGTCACCTTGACCTACTTTTGGAATTTGACGGCTATATTTATATATTTCAGATACTATTTGACCTACAGTCATCAAACTTTGTCAGTTGATGGGTCTTGCATGTTCGAAGGGTTTCGACCAAAAAGTAGGTCAACTTGACCTGCTTTTGGAATTGGACGGCTATATTTATATATTTCAGATACTATTTGACCTACAGTCATCAAACTCTGTCAGTTGATGCGTCTTGCATGTTCAAAGGGTGTCGACCAAAAAGTAGGTCACCTTGACCTACTTTTGGAATTTGACGGCTATATTTATATATTTCAGATACTATTTGACCTACAGTCATCAAACTTTGTCAGTTGATGGGTCTTGCATGTTCGGAGTTCGCAAACCAAAAAGTAGGTCACCATGACCTACGATTGGAATTTGACAGCTATATTTCAATATTCAGATACTAATTGGCTTAAAATCATCAAACTTTGTCAGTTGATATTTCTTGGGTTCTCAAAATGTGTAAACCAAAAAGTAGGTCACATTGACCTACTTTTTTTGAATTCTTAGGATTTAACTAAAGATTTAGAATACTAAGAGGCTAAGAATAGAAATGGTGGGGTTGTACAATTTATCAGAAGAGCGATTCCTGGCCCTTGGGCCTCTTGTATATATGCAGCTTACGGACTTCACCTCACATATGAAACAATGCTGCAAGCAATAACTCTGGAGCAAGCGTTTCGGAGTTTATTGGCAAATTTGTTAATATATCAGTATAGATTAAAATAAATGTTGAAAGGGCAATAACTCCTATGCTGGTATTTTCTCTATCGTGCAAGTTTTTAAGGTAGCTCACTACACTAAATCTTTTTTTAATAGCTCGTTAAAACATCTCTTACGAAGTATGATTTCACTGACGAAAAAGTGATACAAGCTCTAAAATATTTTATTTGAATTTTTTTGTGATTTATCCCAGAATGATAAAAAGGGTAAATTTCACTGTGTTTTGATGCATAATATGAATATCTAAGGAAACATGCCTAAACGACTCAGATAGACGTCCGAATTTTTTGAATAAAAATATTTATGAAAATTGAAAACGATATTTACTATTTATTTTTAAATCTACGGATGAAATCTTCAAAAAACTTGTTAATTAAAAAAAAGATATATCAGAGAAATATATTTTAAAAAGAAATTGAAATGAAATGGTCAAAATTCAGGAAGATTACGATTTTTCTAAATTGAACCAAGCCCGATCGGAATTATAAAAAAGAAAGAAGTCATATTGAACACTCTTAAAAAACTCTTGCCAAATTTATCAAGTTAGTATTGTCCATAATTGTATGATATTACCTTCCTGTTGTGTTTCATTCCATGTGTTACATGTAAACATTGTTGTTGATGATCTGACCTTTTTGTACTACTATGCGCCATATGGAGTCTTTAGTGAAATAAAAAAAAGTTTCAAGTATTTAATGTTCAGGAAAAGTACGCCGGCGTGTAGTGTTATTGTTCATCGAAGCTGTCCTAAATTTACGACACTTCTTAAGTTCATCCTAACTTTAGGACAGCATAATCCTTGTCCCAAGATAATCCTAGGTGTGTATAAACATATGGCTACAGCCATAATAATGATGAGAATGAAGAGAAGAGCTGATAGAAACCGTGAAAAGATATTTAAGGACATTGACAACCCGCAAGATTACGTGATTGTAAGTACCGACTTTTGTGGATTTTTTTTTCTAGCCTCCCGGTGGTTTAGGGAATAGGAAGACCTGTGAGTGAATGAACGTATATATATAACGCGCGTGTGGATCCGGGTCAGAATTAGAATAGGTCCCCAGTATCCCTTGCCTGTCGTAAGAGGCGACTAAATGGGGCGGTCCTTCGGATGAGACTGCAAAAACCGAGACTGGTGTGACACGATAACGACCCCTCCCTTCTTAAAGGCCATAAGCGCTGAGCATAGGCCTAACTTTTGCAGCCCTTCACCAGCAGTGGTGACGTATCTATATGAGACAGCAAACATGTTCACGAAACTTTCCTAAGATATGTTTTAAGATAACTTAGGAAAAACGGTAAGAACTTAGGACACGTCTGGGATGTTTCTCGACAATAAATAAAAAGTAATAATAAAGTAAAAATGAAATAAAAATAACTTTATTTGTTTTACATGATGATATCAAATGTTAAACCGCTAACCGGTATACTTGCAATGTTTTGAGTACACGATTACCAATAATCTTCAGATTCTAACTTCATACGCAGTTTAACTGCATTGAAAATAACTTCTTTTCCATGACAATGCGAGGGAAAAACCACTGTTCTCTGCAGTTTCCGTAAAATTGAGCAGTGTTTTTTTTTTAACGTGCCACATTTACTGTGATAGGGGACACGTACTGTGACTGAGGGCATCTCCAACGACACTTGACATTCACACTTGATGCCTAGCGTTTGGCAATGGGAATGTAACTATCTGTTTTAACGACTTCTAAAGGTCTGTCGCGGCCGAGATTCAAACCACGACCTTCCGAACGCTCTACTTGTTGACCACCCCGGCGGTTATTTCCTGTTCGTAATTTCCGATGTGTATTGATCTCGGAGTCACCAGTTCGGAAAAATGTGGACGAGAGGCATTGCTGAGATCAAGGTCATACAAAGATGGAAACTGACTTGAGTAAATACTCATTTAGTTTGTTTTACATGTAGAATATTACATCGTGTTTATGAATGACTGTAAGTATTATAAGTATAATAAAGTAATGATTACGCAAACTTGTCACCTGAATGGAATTTTGATGATTTTTTCAATGAAATTGGCATATAATAAGTAGATCTGACTCTTGCACAGTTCGGCAACCATCGATCCCATGTCCGAGAAAGAGGCAATGGTGTAGGAGGCTATGACGGTTTAAATACGAAACGCTCATAGCAGACCTGTATGCTCTCATCAATGGTATGTCCAAGTGTTTACCCAATTCTCTTTAGTTATGATTGCTCATTCTTCGTCGTTTTCACCTAGTCTCAAGCAATATTTTGCTGAATGTTTTAATCAGATGTTAGGGATTACATTAGATATAGCGGTAGGTGGTAATTGGTGCATACTTGGGATAGTTGAAGGATAAAAGAAAAACACCTGTCAGTTACAGCATGTGTTGCTTTAAACAGTATAGTATAGAACTGTAAACAGTATAGTATAGAACTGTAAACGAGGGGGAAATAAAAGGTGTCTATGACCTGTGGCCTGTCTACTATAGAGTGCACCTCCCTGTTGTGACGTATGTGGTTTTTCCAAATCCTTCAAATAGAATTTAAAGAATGTCATCAATTTCATTAAGAGTTGAGAATTATATGCCTTTGGATAAGAAAGAATTAAAATTAAATTCAAACAATATTTTATCATAAATAACATAATAAGGATTAGACAGCAGACACTGCCAATATAAGCCTTCTCCTTTAAGGTACAAGGTGAAGTCCACATGGTGATGTGCATGAAAAATGACAATATAGATATGAAGTACATGTAAAAGGATAATATATCATTCAAAGTATAATAATAATATGAGGAGTATGATTTCTGGATGTGAATAATCAACTAACAAGAGAAATGTGGGGGTGGTTAATGGGTACTAAGGTATAAACAAAAGAGAAATGTGGGGGTGGTTAATGGGTACTAAGGGACAAACACAAGAGAAATGTGGGGGTGGTTAATGGGTACTAAGGGACAAACAAAAGATAAATGTGGGGGTGGTTAATGGGTACTAAGGTACAAACAAAAGAGAAATGTGGGGGTGGTTAATGGGTACTAAGGTATAAACAAAAGAGAAATGTGGGGGTGGTTAATGGGAGCTAAGGGACTATCACAAGAGAAATGTGGGGGTGGTTAATGGGAGCTAAGGGACAAACACAAGAGAAATGTGGGGGTGGTTAATGGGAACTAAAGGACAAACAAAAGAGAAATGTGGGGGTGGTTAATTGGTACTAAGGGACAAACAAACGAGAAAAACAATGAAATCATAAAAATATAGTGAAAGAAAAACAATTAAGTACAACAGAGCTGGAGAGAGAAAAATGAGAGTAACGACTCAACAGGATATTAAGAACAAATCAAAATTTGTTGGATCCGCTGCAATGATTCACGAAATCGAGAATACAAAATATCAAGAACGTGTACATTTTGGGGAATTTTTCTGGGACGTAACAAAATTATCTCCACCATGTTTTAATCAATAGACAATCGAAGGAAATGAACATTAGAAGTCAAGATATGGGACTCGTTGAACGAGACTTTTAATTCCAGTTTCAGTCATCCGAGACGCGTACAGGTAAAAAAAAACAACCCCAAAACAATAACAGCAACCAACCATGTTTGAAACGAATGAGTAAACCCACTGAAGACAGTATCATAACAGAAGGGATTGGTGTTTGTTGCTTTTTTATATGGAAACACAAGACCTTTAACTTTTCTACATGTAATGGATGTACCACTAGGATGCTGAAGTAGCTGTTTAAACAAAGGGACTCCACTTTAGCAGTAAACGCGGTAAAGTAATTGTTTTAATTTGATAACTTAGACTCTTTGTATTAAACTTTTAACTGTAAATTAATGTTAACATTTGCTATCTGGCAATGTTCTGCCCCATGCCGCGTAAAACATTCTAAATACATGTATATGATCCAAGTTTTCCCGACCCTCTTCTTCTGTTATCAAAACGAGGCAATGTAAATATGAGAACATTTTAATTATCGTAGTTAACACGGTTGAATAAATCATAAAGATTTCCATTCGGGTGTTGTTAAAACGTGGAACGGAAAACGGAAATTAAGAATAATAATTATCAAAGTCAATTAGTTGATCATCTTGTTTGATTAATTATGTCCCTCTTCCTTTTTAGCTAACAAAGATTGAGTGATCGCAACACCCCGATCCTATATAATTCGTAAATAGGCAAAATCAGCTAGCAGTTTATTTCTAATCTAACCATTAACTACTGGCGTATCTTAGTATCTATATTGATAATGAGATAATTTTTCATTCTATTGAATTCTCCGATAACCGTGTTAGCTATTTCATATATTATGAAATAAACCTGTGAATTGCTCTTACTAGTGTCATAAACTTCACCTTAGTATGCCTTAAGTCAGTTACACTCATTTTATCCGTCATATATCTTCGGGTTCACAGCCTATCCTCAGGGTACCGGTATATGTGCATGTACAAACTTTCATTTTATAGCAATTTTTTTCCAAATTGGGCAAACCAATAATACACATCGGACTCGTGTAAAAGATTGATGCGATACATAAATGTATATTTTACCAGGTGTAGAACTAAAATAAAACTTAGTTCAATTATCGTAAAAAAATATAATGTATATCAAAATAATTTTAATTTGATTAAAACAACTTTGGTTTATTAAGGCCAATATATTTGGGGAAAATTGTTGAAGAATTCATTTTATCTTTCCCGATGTTGTTTTCGGGGGTGAGGGTGGGTAGGGTTGAAAACCTCTTATTCGTTGGTTAGGGTTAATAATAAAATCGTTTCTTAAAAGCGACCACCATAATAAAGTTATGAAATTGAATTGAAGTATTTTTCAGTACATTTATTATACCAGTAAAACAACATACTCCCACTATCCATAAGTGGGGTGGGGGGGGGGGGGGTGGGGGTGGGGGGGGGGTAGTGGGTTGCTGTTGTTGTCAGAAAATGGCATAACCAGGAAAAGGGGTGGTACCCACTAACGCTTATGTAATATTTTTCCAAAATAAGTTTGAAAATGATTTCAAAATACAAATGCTTTAGTATAAAGAACATGAAAATATTAATTCCGAGGGTGACTTCCCAATTTATTTATAAATTCTGTTCCCCTCGTAAATAATAAGACTTTTGATTTGTTCCGTTCGGTTTCCGCGTTTTAGCAACACCCCTTTTGATTCTGACAAAAATGGCAACTGGAAGACGGACATTAATCAAAACATCGCTCGGCCATTTCCGTCGACACACCGATGACGCATATATAGATTTGTTTTACACATCTCCATAGATTCTGAAATGTAAAATCTTAGGGTCCACTCAAAAAGATCCCGCGGTAAGCACACAAGATTCATATAGTAATTCCTAATGATTGCCATATGTCCCACGTTCGTAAATTATTTTGAAACTGAAGTAAGTTTTTATCACAATACACATAAAAACTTATCTCTCAGATTTTAAAGCAAAAATTCAGGTTTAATTTAACATTCTAATTAACTCAAACCGACTCCCCGATTTCGAAAATCTCTGCTAATGAGGATAGCGAGTCACATGATGCCATGACGTCATATGCGACAATCGTATCTTTCGCCGATCAGGCTTGGAGGCAATAAAACTTTTACCGTGCTCATACTTAAAATCAGCCATGTTTGTTTTGAGAATGTACCCCACTTGAGTATGAGAATGATTTTATAAAAGTTTTATAACCTTCACTTTTGAGTACGAGTACTGTTTAAAGTTAAAAACAGGGCCAGTTTGTATATACATGTAAAATATAAATGGTGTTTCCATATAGTTGCAGCAAGGGAGACGACAGGTTGGGGTGTGAGGTTATGCCCAAATCGTCGATGGCGACAATTTGGGACGGGCGACAATTCGGGGTGTTACATAACAAACCCCAAATAGTCGCCGGTGACGATTTGGGACGGGGGACGATTTCGGGTGTAACAGTGACTTGATAACTCCATACTATGTCTGATTTGAGCCACTTTACAATTTGCCATCTGCCATCAGAACATGTTTTAAATCATTGGGCAAATGATTATCCAATTTGGTTCGCATCACCATGTCCTTCAGATTTCTGGGACGTCTAAAGTCAGCCATGAGAGGTTCTTTAATGTGAAGGATACTTCTTTGGAATTTTCTATAGGTATTTCAAGACAGGATGGTGCGTATTAAGTATTGGGACTCTGTCACTACATTGTACCTGTAGGAGAGATTGCCTGTCGTGTTTAGACATCTCATCACTAGCTGATTGCGCTTTTAGGGCTTCATAGCCTCTCTTGCACAGATGGATTTTCAGGTGGCTGCTCTGTTCATGATAAAGTAAGGAATCACAATTGTTTGTCCCCAGCACTTCACTATATATATGTTTTAATTTTTATTTAAGATTTAAATTGCACTTTTGAGGTACATGTATATCAGAGGACATGAACTGCGCCGCTTTATCAAACAAACTTTTCATCAGGTGTGTGAAGCGTGACTGTTCATTTCTTATATTTCATTGGGTCACCTGAGTAAACTCGGGTGACATATTGCAATTGGTCTGCGTCTGGCGTCGTGCATCGTATTTTAACAATTTCTTCCTAGAAACTACTGAGCCAATCTTGACCAAATTTGAAATGTAGCATCTGTAGGTGAAGGAAACCAGAAATTGTAAATTTCATGACCTCCATTTTAATGGGCCTTAATTTTGGGGGTAAAAACTGTAAAATTGACGTATTTAAAAAAAACACATCTTCTCTACTCCTGGGCATCTAGCAGAAAGCGAGTACATATCATGACCATGGACACTTCTACCAAAATTGTAAATTTTCGTCGGGGTAGGGGTTCTGATTCCAGGGGCCAAACTTAATATATAGTGTTTATATGCAAGGTGAAGATAACGAACAGTGATCAATCTCATAACTCCTATAAGCAATACAAAATAGATAGTTGGGCAAACATGGACCCCTGGACACACCAGAGGTGAAATCAGGTGCCTAGGAGGAGTAAGCATCTCCTGTTGACCGGTTACACCCGCCGTGAGCCCTATATCCTGATCAGGTAAACGGAGTTATCCGCAGTCAAAATCAGTGTGCCAAGAACGGCTTAACAATCGGTATGAAACACGTCAGACAGCATTTGACCCAATGCGAGGTTGTACTGACGAACTAAATCGTTATAACGACCATAGAATTTGCGAAATGCTGACTTCAATCGAGACTGTTGAAATCCCTGTACCATCAACTTGTTTGTCAGTAGCTTACCTCGATTTAAAAACTGACTATACGTAGAACAAGCTCTTGCACATCGAATCAGTTGAGATATATAAACACCATATGCAGGTGATAATGGAATATTGCTACAGAAATATGGGAAGTTGACGATTGAAAAGCTGACAAAACGTCATCGATATATCGAAATGTCGAATTGAAGGCCACAGCGAGAGTTTTTGAATAAATTTTGCTTCATATGAATATAGAAACAGGTCAGCTAACAAAGGAGCACAATTCGTGCCCATGGGAATTCCAACAGACTGTTGGAAGACCTGATCACCAAAGACCACGACGATATTGTCAATGAGGAACTCTAGCATATTTTTTATATCAACTTCAGAGTACTTATGCGTGGAATCAGAGTGGTGTTTAACAAAGTAAGTTTTTGAATGACTGATCACTAGATATGACTTTTTCCGTTTTCCGTTTTTGTTGACGAAGCAACTGTCTTTGATGTCAAAAAGTCTAGTCTTTAATTTATCGTGGGGAATGGTCGTGTACAGTGTTGAAAAGTCATAGGTTTTAATGTTATTGATTTGGGGACAATTCTGCGACTTCAAGTTTACTAAAAGTTCTTTAGAATTTTTAGAATCCACATTTGATCAACACCACTTCTGACATATGTAGTCGCACAGTAAATTTGAAGTTTCTCCTTCACAGCTGTTAACATTTTCGTGAGGAGCAAAGATAGGGGCTTTGTACAGCACTTACTGGATCCAGCAATGTATCTTTGTTTGTAAGGGTTTTCGTGTAGTTTAGGAATCCAGTATAGGTACGGTAATTCATATTCATTCGACCCATTGACTAGGATATTAAATGTGTCTAAAACTGAAGCATGATTTTGAAGAATTTCATCTTTTGAAAGGGCAGTTGGAGTATAAGTATGGTTACCAAAAGTGGAATTAATGCCAAGTTCGTTTAAAATACATTTATAATAATGAGCCCTACAAACAAAGACAATGTTGTTACTAGCTTTGTCAGCTGGAACCAAAACATATTCCTCATGTAACCTATCTAATTCTTTTATCACTTCTGGTTTACTAAACACAGAAGGATAGATGGTACGTACTTTTGTTTTCATGTGTCTAATGAGATATTTTGATATCCCTCTTATGCTTTTAACCCATTCTGACAATGTATCAAATTCTTCTTTTTCCATATTTAGCCCATCGTCTGGCATAATCTTCGACAGAACTCATAATAGAGATGGAGTTCTGTCGCCAATTAAAAGACCGAGGTTCTCTGTATTTAGGACCTTTAAGAATAAGTGATTTGAGGTCCTCATTTTCAACTACATCAACATCACCAGTAATGACATGGCCAGCTGGACTATAGTTGAAAGAAGATGAAGAACAAGAACATGTTGGTGGATTACGTATAAGATGATCTATATCTAAGCACTGCAAAGTTTGTTTATAATTTAAAAAGTTTGGATGCAATAGTAAACGTATAGCTGTAGGAAATACAGGGTGTAGACTTGAACTTGAAATAAGTTGGAATACACGACTGAATCCTTTTATGACGAAGAATGTTGCTTATGTTGACGGCATCTATTCCTTTGTTTGTATATTTGAGCTTAAGGAACTGGCGGCATGATTTGGATATGTAAAACACTTAAATAACATCCCCTTTAGTGCTATTATACTGAATTGAAACTAAATGGATATTTAGAAAGAGCAGGTAGTCCTTTACTAAAATTGTAAATTTGATGATCCCAGGGGTAGGGGTTTTGATATCAAGATGAATGGTCAGTTATTAAATGTGTGAAGAATATAAATTTTTATCTTCTTCTTGATAACTACCATTCAATTTTTTTCAATTTGGTATGATGCATCTTTGGAACAAGAGGGGAGGGGGGGATACATTGTCAATTTCAGGATTCCTGCACCCCTGGGGCCTTAGGGGCGGGACAAAAAGTGTTCAAAATTGACCAATTTTCCACACAAAAAAAATTCTCCACCACTGCACATGTGTAAGAAAAACTAAATGAATAGCGATGTAGAGCAGGAGGGTCTCTATCAAAATATTAAATTTCATGATCCCCCGGGTAGGGGTTCTGACCCCAGGGTGGGGCCAGACTTGGTATGTATCGTTTATGGTGTAAAACACTTAGATAGCATCTTCTTTAGTGCTATTGATACTAAATAGATATTTGGAAAGAACAGGTAGTTCTTTACCAAATTGTAAATTTGATGATCCCAGGGACTGAAGTTTTGGTATCAGGGTGGAGCCAAACTAGTTATTAAATGTGTGAACAGTAAACATTTTTAACATCTTCTTGATAACTATAATTCCAATTCTTTTCAAATTTGGTATGAAGCATCTTTGGAACAAGGGGGATAAACAATTGTCAGTTGCAGGACTCCTGCCCCCTGGAACCTTGGGGGCGGGGCAAAAACTCCTCAAAATTGACCAATTTTTAAAAATATTCTCTAAAGCTGCATATATTTAAGAAAAAATAAACGCATAGAGATGTAAAGCAGGTAGGCATGTAACAAAATTATTTTCATGATCCCTGGTGTAGGGGTTCTGACCCAAGGGTGGAATCAAACTTACAATATAGTGTCTATTTGTAAAACACTTAAATGACATCTTCTTTAGTGTTATTGATACTAAATTGAAACTAAATGGATATTTAGAAAGAGCAGGTAGTTTTTACCAAAATTGTAAATTTGATGATCCCAAGAGTTGCGGTTTTGATTCTAGGGTGGTGCCAAACTTAGTATATATTATTTATGTGTAAGTTTACTAATAGTGTATAAAATCTAAATGCATACTCAGGAATAGCAGAAAAATATGTACAAAAATGGTGTATTTCACAACCCAGGATTTTGACTCTAGGATGGGTCTAAATTAGTCATATCTTTTGATGTTTCAATGTTAATACTTCTATTATAGTACATATATGGAAAGCCTTTCATTAATGTATGCACTTTTGAGGGAAGTGAAGTTTTAAGAACAGATCTCATTTTATACTGTTGTTGAACAATATAATTTAGCTTAGGTATTCAGAACAGGAAATTGTTTTTAACATTTCATAGCCCTTGGAAGTAGTGATACCTTTTCACTAGTACTCAGGTGACCGATAAGGCCTGTTGGCCTCTTGTTTTCATTCTATTTTTATATCTGTGGAGAAATCCAAGCCGGTAGAATCAGGATGAATACGCACATCATTCACATTCATGAGGAAATGGCTATCTTTTTGATTGGTAATGCTATCAAAGGCAAACATTGGAAATTTAAATATATAATGTGTATCCAGTTGGTCTTGGATCATGGTTGTCCCGCTATCAGTATTTTTGCTGATGAGTCACATCACTGTGTCGCAGGATCGCTGTTGAAAGAACACAAATCTGGGTCGGTCTCAGACAATTATTTTATTTCAATAGAAGGGGAAAAAATACGAAAACACACTCACAAACGTGAACACAAGACAATAGACAGACATAAAACACAAGACGTAAACTAATTTAAGACATTAAAACATTTCCGATAAACGTTGATCATGATATCAATACTACTGCCAGGATAATTACATATATTTCACAAGTAAATTAATTACAAGGTAAATGTAAATCTTACCAGGCATCCAGTATTATAAATGAAAAATATTGACGTTACATCGAGTGAATCGATATGATAGAAAGAGCACCTGATCCTGAAAATTCACCTGATCCCACCTCTGGTGTGTACAGGGGTCCGTGTTTACCCAACTATCTATTTTGTGTTGCTTGTAGGAGTTATGAGATTGATCACTGTTCGTTATCTTCACCTTTCATGTGTTACCCAGGACTGTCCAAAATAAACGTATTAGTACAAGGCTTAGGGTGGGGATTTTGGCGGGGTTTCTATAAGTTTATAAAGTGCACGGGTTAATAACACGTGCATAATTAATAAGTATTCGGTAAAGTCCATTGGCTGGCAGTATTATGAACTCAGACCACTGGTCAGTCAAGCGTAAATTTGAACTAAAAATAGAAATACTTACCACCAATACAATACAAAACGTCGACACTGACTCTCACATACTTGAAAAACTAGATTGTATTCAATTTGCTATGCGCGGGAATAGGAATACCGATATAATTACAGCACATAAATATATTCTAAATAAATTGCAACTGTGAGATCTGTATGAGCAAGACGACTGAAACGAGTGTTTTGGACCATGCATTATGTCTTGAAACATAGAAGAACATGTGCTTGGTTAGCAATCAAGAAATAAGAGGTAAAAACAAAAACCCTCAATTAAAAAAACAACCTGTAAATCATTTGCATTTTAATACATAATTATGATGTTCCAGAAACTTTATACTGCATGTTTATTTTCTGTAGATTGTGTTCTTCTAAAGACCGGAACCCTCCACATCATGGACACACTAGGACTCAGTACACAGTATAAAGTACGACAGTGTTCTCAATGTCAAGGAGACACTGAGTTCTACTGTAGCACATGAAAACGTGATCTTTGTTTACAGTGTAAAAAGAAACATGTTACAGAAAATAACACCAAATATCACAATGTAGTGTTCTATATAACTCGTCATACCGAGAGGAGTTTTACCACGCAGTGTAAACTACGACAGTGTTCTCAATGTCAGGGGGACACTGAGTTCTACTGTAGCACATGTAAACGTGATCTGTGTTTACAATGTAAAGAGAAACATGTCATTGATCTACATACCAAACACCATGATGTTGTGATCTACCGTGAGAAGTTTAAATGTGTCTCTTTACGAGAGACCTGTGTCAGACATCCAAACAGAAAATACAGAATGTTCTGTGATCAGTGTAAATATTCCGTGTGTAAGCACTGTACAGACCATAGAACACACGCGTTGGTGGATCTTAGAACAGCCTATCAAACAAAGCGACAACAACACAGAGAAACCATTGACAACATCAGAAGTGAGACTCTCTATAACTGTCGTGTTCTCATGGCAGGAATCAAAACTGATATAAAATTTTGTTCCTCAGAAATCTGTTACCGTCAATCAGAGCTGATGTCAACAAAAGCCCAGAGACTGAAGGATCTGATTGACAGTGTGGTATGTGATGTTAAAACAAGATACCGAGGTTTATTGATTGATAGAATACGACAACAGAAGAGAAAAATGAACAGAGAACTTGTTCACCTACAGAACTATGAAGACAGATATGAACAATCAGCAAACAGAGCAGTACAATTCCTCTTGTTTATAAAGACCAGTCGTGTCCCCCAGATAAAGAACAGTCCTAGTCAGTTATTGAGTGTCATCACAGAAATCCAAATGACAACAGGGAAAAGACAAGTAGGAATAGACGAATGTGTGAAACTGACGTCCACACCTGTATTACACACGTCTGTCTGTGTGACAGGTGTTAGTCGTGTATCGCACATATCACGTGTGACGTCGGACCGGGTCTGGGTCTGTGATTATAACAGACTCATCTTGACAGACACAACAGGAGACACTATATACCGTGTGACAGAGAGAAAACCGCAGTATTGGTACATGTATATGGGACTACATTCAGTGAATAGTTCTGGTGAACTGATCTATATAGACAGGTATGATAACATAAAAAAAAACTATCTATAGTCAATAAAACAGTCACCAGACTAAAAGAGAGAACACGACCATGGACACCACTCTGTGTGTACTGCTCCCCGACCACTGGAGATCTGATGGTCGGGATGCGTAACTATGATACAAAGACAGGCAAGGTAACCCGGTACAACAGTAGTGGTCAAGAACTTCTAACCATTCAACACGACAACACAGGCCACACGTTGTTTAATGAGCTTACATATATTACAGAGAACAAGAACAGTGATATCATTGTGTCTGACTGGGGCCGTCATGCTGTAGTGGTGACAGAGCGCGGGGGGATACATCGATTCTCCTACACAGGACCCCCATCAAGATCATCACTAGCACCACTTGGAATCTGTACAGACGCGCTGTCACATATCCTGGTGTGTGATAGTAACACCGACACAGTACAGATGATTGACAAGGACGGTCACTTCCTGTCCTTGTTACTAACACATCAGCACGGGATAAATAGACCATGGGGCCTGAACTATGATGATAAAACTCACCTTCTCTGGGTCGGATCACAGTACACCAACACAGTGTCTGTATATAAATATATAAAGAGGAGGTACTCTCCTACTGGTAAGTAATATTGTATCAATTTGAACAAAAATGTAAAAGGAAATATTGTAAAAGTATATTTATGGACATTTCACCATGACACCGGTGCTAAGATTTTGCAAATATTTATATGTTTTATATTCTTCATATTTATTTTTCTTTAGCGCATAACTCAGCGTTCATACACACAAAATCCAGGCAGTGCCATTTACTTTGGCCTTAAAAGTGCCGTATCTGCTTTCAGAAGAGAATAACTATTCTTTTCCGTTTTTCTTTCAAATAACCAAATAAATACCAAACTCTGGAAATTTCAACTTATCCCTATTCTTATCTGATCGCTTTCAAAACCATGAAAAATTCTCCAAAAATAATTTTCAGGTTAAAATGTCCGAGAGATCACAATGAGTATGAGGGATAGTAAATGTCATTTTGTTCAATTTTTTTGAAAGAATTAAAATGAATGCAAATGACTCATAGCAAGTTATTTTCTGTACAAAACAACAATTTTATGTATTTATGTCTTCATAGATTTCCTAATTTAAAACGATTATAATCTTTAAATCATGTCCCCTGAATTTTTGCTTCCTGGACAAAAAATCAATCTGCTATACAAGTTGGCTCCTGGTGTAACTTTTGACAAACATTCAGTCATTTCAAAGTTGGAAATACCATTCATATATCGTGTTTAATTATATTAGAGAGAATCAATGTTCGTTATCTTCGCCTTTCATGATTTAGCGTGAGAATTTTTTTGTTCATCAAAATGAGCTTTACTATATCGTTACCTCATTATTATCATATGAGTTACCGTACGTATACTGGATTCCTAAACTACATAAAAACCCTTACAAACAAAGATACATTGCTGGATCCAGTAAGTGCTCTACGAAGCCCCTATCTTTGCTTCTGACGAAAATATTAACAGTTGTGAAGGAGAAACTTCAAACTTACTGTGCGACTACATATGCCAGAAGTGGTGTTAATCAAATGCGGATTCTAAAAAATTCTAAAGAACTTTTATTAAAATTAAAATCGCAGATTTTTTTTCCAAATCAATAACATTAAAACCTATGACTTTTCAACACTGTACACGACCATTCCCCACGATAAATTAAAGACTAGACTTTTTGACATCAAAGACAGTTGCTTCTTCAACAAAAATGGAAAACGGAATATTCATATCTAGTGATCAGTCATTCAAAAACTTATTTTGTTAAACACCACTCTGATTTCACGCACAAGCACTCTGAAGTTGAAATAAAAAATATGCTAGAGTTCCTCATTGACAATATCTTCGTGGTCTTTTGGTGATCAGGTCTTCCAATATTCTATTGGATTTCCCATGGGCACGAATTGTGCTCCTTTGTTAGATGACCTGCTTTTATATTCATATGAAGCAGAATTTTTTCAAAAACTTCTACGTGAAAAGAAAAAATCTCTCACTGTGGCCTTCCTTTCGACATTTAGATATATCGATGACGTTTTGTCTATTTACAATAATAAAAGTAAGTTTTCGGATGATTGATCACTAGATAGGAATATTTCCTCTCTCCATCGTGAGGAATGGTCGTGTATAGTGTTGAAAAGTCATAGGTTTTGATGCTATTGATTTGGGAAATGTTTTGCGCTGAAATAGAAAACGCAATTAAAATTCTAATACTGGATCTCCGTAATCCACGCCGACCCACTAATTCCAAAAGACAACAGGAACATTTCTTTTGTAGTTACACATAATCCCAGTAACAGGAATATTCTTTTAGATTCTAAACGTTTCTTTCCAATTTTGGAACAATATGACAATATGAAGAACATTATACAATCCAAAGATACTATCAACAGCTGACGACAGGCCCCTGATCTAAAAAAGATGTTAACCAAAGCCTGTTTTACAATCCAGGAGGATATTCCATCTGTTCAGAAATGTGGCGACCCTAGATGCTAGACCTGTATCTTTATCAAGGAAGGAAACAAAATCCAGCTTAAATCGGGAAAGGAAATCCGTGCCAATTTCTCAATGAACTGCAAATCAGAAAATTGAATTTATTCTGGCATTTGCTTGACTTGCTAATTTTTTTTGCATTGAACAGACCAGTAAATTAAATGCGCGGGTTCGTGATCAAAGTGTCCGTAATACGCCATGCTGTGAACATTTTTCCGAATGCGGAAATGGAAAATTCATTTTATTCCCTTTTTATAAACCTCCGAATAACAGTGAAAATCTTCCTTAGCAAAGGAAGATTATTTCATCAAACTTTTAAAACATAAACTTAATCGTAAATAGCTTTAAATGCATTTATTCTATGTACATCAATATTTTCATATATGGTATATCATTGTTTTGGTGCAATTAGTGCATGATTATTACGTTAAATCGTAAACACCGCTACCCAACGTTATGACGTCACATTAACCACAACGGCCCAGTTTCTCAAATCAATATATAAGGTAGATTAATGATGCATATAAAGTAGCCTGATGTAATGTAGACGTATGCTATATCAAAAACATTTAATGTACACGTAGATTTATGTTATGCAGATTTATGTGATATCTAAAGTATCATAATGTAAAACTTATACGGTACCAATTTTGATGCGCCAGATGCGCATTTCGACAAATAATGTCTCTTGAGTGATGGTCAACCGAAGTGTTTGAAATCCGAAATAAGAATAAACTTGCTAGAGCTATTTTAGGGAAAAACAGAGTGCCAAAAAGTCAAATCAAATTCGTCTAAGGATAAGAGCTATGCATGAGGGATATAATCCTTAATTTCGAAATGAGTTTACGTCCGTATTTTCAAGCTAGTAACAAAGTACTTAGCTACTGGGCTGTAGAGACCCTCGGGGACTAGCAATTATATATATCTAAGTAATATAAGAGGCATGCTATATGTAAAGTATCCTTGTGAAATGTATACTTATGTGTGTTCATACGGTAGCCGTTGCTGATATGGGGATGAGTTCCAAGTTTTACAAGGAATTATACAGGAGTGTTTCATACGGCTGTCTTTACTGATTGATCACCTTCCTTGTTCTTTTAATCCTTTAGATAGCCCAGACAGAGATGAAGTGATCACGGAAACGTCGAGTTTTGAGGAGGTTCAGGAATTTGGAACAGAGCTGGAAGCCAGCGAAGAGTCTGAATCTGAAGAAAACAGAGATATTAATTCTAGGGAATTGGAAGAGAACTTTCCTGAATCCCTTTGCCAGCGGTGTCTACGAATTTTCAGTTGTCAAGATTAAAAGTGGAATGAGACTTAAAATAGTTTCCAAACCATCCATAAGTAACCTTAAAAATGTTAGCCTGCTGCACTTGAATTGAACTTTTCATTTTCGGGGAGGTTCTGGAATAGAGGTAGATACCATTCTGTCTGACGAAAATGGCGAGATCTTAAAGTCTGCGGAGATACTGAAATTCAGGGGTGACCAAAACGAAGAAGGGGAGGGGTGTAAATCGTGTCTGGGTACTTACTTTAAGATGCTACGTCAGTCACCAAGAATGAAAAGGATTAGGTTCAATAAATGCCAATTCTGGCAAAAATTCCTTCACAAAACTTCTGTCATTTCCAAAATGAAATAGTCAGAAACCGAAGTTAGAATTATTTCCCACAACATTTATCCCAAAGACATTAAGATTTTGCAAATTGTTGTTAAGAAATGAATTTCACTTTTGAAAAAAGAATACATTTGGACAGGAAGTGCGAAGTTTAACCCCAGCATACGTCATTAAGCATGTCAGAACTTTCTGAAAACTACGTCAGAGAGACGCTTTGCCCCAGCATACGTCATTAGGCATGTCAGACCTTTCTGAAAACTACGTCAGAGACGTGCATCAGAATATTAAACAATAAAAATGTATGAAAAATTGATTCACTTTTCTTCATATTTTGTGAGTTGACCTTTAGATCTTACTACAGCCTGAATCCGACAAGTTTTTTTTACATACCCAGGAGCGAAGGTCTGCCATATGTCAAGAATAGTGTTAAAACGTTCTCAGTTGGTCATATCTCTGGTCGCATTTTGAACGCAGCTCAGTTAAGGTATTCAATGTATAATGACCATATTTCATATCTAATAAATGGATGGTGGAATATTTGTAATCATGGTATCATTTTGAAGGGTCCATCAAATGAAAATAATCCACCATAGGAATTTTTAAAATTTTGTTTACTGTCTGATTTATTGCACATAGAATTTAACATTGAAGTATATGGGAAGAGCATGTTTTATTACAATATTTTAAAAACAAATTATGTTTTCATAATTATCTCCTGGTAGAAAATTACATATACTTTCTTTTTATGAAAATATGAAATAAAATTAATCCTTGACCATACACATTTATAGAAAATTAGATTTTTCTTATTTTTACAAAGGGCAGACAACTCTTCCAAAAAGTCTTAAGTGCACAAAGGTCAGCTTCTAATCATTTACCAGTCATGTGAATTGCATCTGCGTCACTTTCATCATTATTTAAAAATAAACTTTTATGTTGATCTAAATCCTTCAAAATTGTTCATTATCCTTTCATTATACATGGAATACCTTAAGTCTATCACAGATCTATTATAAATGAACCTCTATGCACTTTGCACCATATGACGTCACAATCAAAAAGTACGTCACAACGTAGAGGTTCTGATAGTGGTATCGGGGGGAAAGTGTCATAATATTTTGTCTTCATTTACTACCGTTATCAAGTAGTAAGATGTGTACGTGACATTGAAATCATCCCTAATCTGAATGACTGATGCGTATAAAATTCCCTTATGTACATAAATAATCTTTTTCTACAGAAACAGTGACAAAGATTAGGTTCACCTGCTTCAAAAACAATATGAAATTTTATGAAATATATTCTAGATATATCTATGCGTTTTAAAAGTGCAGGGAACAATTTCTGTCTTGTATTTTAACAATATAATTTGTATAGGAATGTGGACAACCCCAGTAATTCGCTGATGACTGTTGAGATGTTGTTAAATTATAGCATGTTTAGTTTGCGAATTAATTTGTTCCCAACCCTTTTCATGTAAAAGATTTTTATTTCTGAGTATATCAATAACAATTGAGCTGGTTACCCTCATTAACCTAAACGTTTGTTCAAAAGTACGGCCTCTTGCTGTTTTCCAAAAATGAAGTGTTACGTGATATTCAGCTGACGTCACGGGGAATTACCATGAGGGGAATTTAACATTGCTCAGTCACAGTCAGCATATGGGTAGTATCGTTTCGGTGTTTAACCGTAACAAATGTAATGATACCTGTGCATCTGAGGTGTAATTTCACCCCATAATTATAGTGCATTTTAATACGGAACCCCGTAACCCAGTTGCGAAGTGAACGTTTTATTTTCAACCAAATATATTCAATTATATTGATGTACAGTGACTGCACCGGTCATGTAATGGAAGGAATGCTGTTCTTTGTTTATATTCACAAGTAATCCTAGCCTTATGCATCGGTGCGTTGTGATCCTGAAAAAGAAAATGTTTATTGAGAAAATGTCGCACTATAACTAGTCACAAATGTTTGTCAAGTAGATGTATATCAATATACTTTTGAGCAGTTATGTTGCTATCAAGAAGACACAGAGTCATCATAAGTGATCCATCCCCGCACCATAACTGCAACCCGGCATTTACGAGGAGGACACATACATTGGGGTACATACGCCTCATTTGCTTTTCTCCACAAAAAACCATGTGGTTATCCCAATAACAACTTGTCTTTTGTCAGAAAATATGACATACTGCCAATACCGTTCCACTACCAGTCGTCATTTCTCTAAACACCAAGATGAACGCTTTTTCCGATTAACTTCACGAATAGCCATCCGTTTTGTACGACCTTTCTGATATCTGTTATATGAAAATTGAAAATAACGAACCTTGATCAATCTCATAACTCCTATCAGCAATACAATATATCCCTGGACTGTGCATTTATGGACAATTTCTGTGGGACAATTTCGTTCATTTTAACCCAGTATAATGTTCTGTATCTATTGCTTTTGACCGCCTGCATAACTCAGTTTTCATCCCTTAGGGCTTTGTTATAACTTTGTAGGTTAACCAACTAGCAATGGATTTTCCACATTTCCCCGTTAGATAAATTTTCTTCCAAACAATCTAACGGTATAATCACAAATATTCAATTATCGAACGATATCTGCAATTTTGTGATTCTCGCTTTTAAGAGTTACGATAAGATGTTTACCTTTCTCACTCAGTTCACTATATTTTCGAACCATGTTCAAATTATTCTTGTTTGTATTCACCAAGGAAGTTGCACACAACAACAAATACGTCATTTTTTTATTTAAGACCCTGTCACACTATAGCTCTTTGTTAGACGTTTGGTTGCGTTTTGAAAAATTGGAGAAACGTCGACATTCTTCAAATAATTTTCTAGTTCAACGTTGTTATAACGTTCTTGTAACGCTTGGGTAACCCTCAGCCAACGTTTGCGCAGTGTTAGGCGACGTTTGTGGTCGAAAACAGCAGGGAAACCTAGCGTTCTCAGCGCTTCGATAGCGTTCTCATAGTGTTTGGGTAGCGTCTGTCTAGCGTCGAGGTAGCGTTTCATTGTTTATTCCAACGTCTAGCCGACGTTCTCGACGTTTGATCAGCGTCTAGACGACGTTCTTGACGTTTCCACAGCTTCTGCCTAGCGTTCCTGTAACGTTCCAGTAACGCGTGGAGCATTTGTGTAACGTTCCTCTAACGTTTCACCAACCTCAGGCTGGACAAGCAGTATAAAAGGGGGCTTTTGACAAGAGTGCATAACTTCCATTACAACCACCGCGCAGTCAACATCTCAGAAATATGCCTCCCAAGAACAAAAGGGCTAGCAACAGAGGTCGGGACAGCAGCAGGGTCCAACGAGCAGCATCCTCTCCCAGCCAGGAGGTTGTTACCATCACTGCAGAGGTAAACTCTCCTCGTGGCGAAAGCGAGGCTGACAGCCAGTCAGCAGCAACCGAAGAAGAATAGGACAACATTCACCCCTCCAGGTCTCAGTCGCCATTTCCAGCCTCCCCAGGGTCGAGCTCCTCCTCCTCACAGAAGAGAGGCAAGAGGAAGAAGACCGACATGATAAACTGCAGCCTCTCTGAATCTGATGAGGTCATCATGGTCGAGTGGTTACAAGAGAACAGGGTATTGTGGGAATCTAAGCTCCAGGATTACCACAAGATTACCAACAAGGAGAAGTTGTGCGAGGCCCAGGCAGAGAAGATGCACAAGACAGTGAAGCACTTGAAGCACAAGAGCGGTGACGGTGCCCAAAGAAGAACAGTGGGGGGGGGGGGGGAACGAGTGGGTGCTAAGCAACTTCAGATTCCTGCAGGAGGTAGTGCGAAACAGACTGGAGCCAACCAAGCCCATCCTACCCACCAGAGCCTCAGCTGCAGCAGGAACTTGTAGTAAGCATCTACAAGGGCCAGCAACACGATGGCATAGAACCCATTCTAGTTGTAGTACAATGAGCCACTGTCTACAGGGCACCCGATGACCACATGCTTGCCATCTAGTGGTCCCAGGACATGGGAGAAGTTCCACCTCTGATAGAATCTGCAAGCAACTTCCTTCCACTCTTCTGGCCTACTGGGGCAGGTCAGCATCTCATCCAGGTACTCGTCCAGTATGGCATGGCAAACCTCTATGACCACCAGTTACTGCGAGGCATATCTGTCACCAGAGGCAAGGTGTCGCAAAAAGTCAAGTCCAGCTTCATACCAGGATTGAGGGCCGGTCTAAAGCGAGTGTCCTTCTTGGTGATCCTGGGTCCAACTCTCTGTCTCAGCTCATTAAACATCTCTCGTGGCATGAGGAGGAAGTTGTGGAAGGAGGCTTGGTCTTCAGCTCTGAGTTTAGCCATCAGCTTGTCATAAACACCAAACTACCCAGTTTCCTATCCAGGGTCGCACCCAGCTCTTTCTCACTCTCCTCTTCCTTTTCTTCTTGGACTCTGCCTTGGACATCTTAACCTGGTGCAATGTCAACTGCAGGAGGTTGTTGTGATGCATGGGAGCAGCAACAGCATACTGGTGTTTATCTTGTTCTGTCATTCTTCGGAGGTCTTCACTCTGTGAAAGTTTCAATAGGGCGGTGGCCTCTGCAAGCCCCTTTATATATGGCAAGTGGCTGTCAAACCCTTCTGAACGCTACCAGTAGGTTACAGTCCCGTTACAAGGACGTTACATGGACGTTACACAGACGCTGCAAAAATTCTGACAGACGTTAGGAAGACATTGAAAGAGCGTTATATTAGCGTTAAGAACGCTCGGTGAACGCTGCGAAACGTTGGCGACACGCTGGGCAGACGTTCGACAGACGTTACACAGGCATTACGCAATCGCTTGTCACGCGCCGGACACTCAGCACTGATGGGCGGCGTCCGCCTAGCGTCCAGGGAACGTCCTGACTTTCGAGTAATGTTCGAGTAATGCCCACCGACTTTCGTGTAATGTTCCTCTCACGCGTAAGTAGCGTTTTGATAGAACGTCGATAATTTTCGTGCACACCCAAACATATTTTCACCCTCAGCGTTTGTCGACGTCCCTCGACGTTCCCCAACGTTTGCCGACGCTCGTCTAACTTTCTTGTAAATTGTTTCTAACGTTCCTCTGCGTTTTGCAACACGTTACTCGAACGCTGGTGAGAACGTCATAGTATGGCAGGGCCTTTACAAAGAATTTCGTTCCGTTCAACCCGTTCACCGTTCCGTGCAGACCGTTCAGCGTTTCGTGCAAACCATTCACCGTTTCGTGCAGACCGTCAGCGTTTCGTGCAGACAATTCAACGTTTCGTGCAAATCGTTTCGTGCATGATCAAGCCACGCCCATAGAAACGTGCAGATCGTTCAAACCACGCCCTTAGAAACGTACAGACCGTGCAAGTCCTTGGGATGTAGGACAGGTAAACGTTGTTGGGGATTTGACCAATTATTTCATAATGTCTATCAGAAAATCCGATACCATTCATTTTCTCACCCTTGGTAGTTTCTAGCAAGTGCAGAGACATGCAATATCTCTGCAATCGTTATGTTTTTTATTCTTATTTTATTGTTATTATCATTTGTATATAGGAATAATTTATTTGCTTGTTACATTTGTATGATAAAGTTTCTCGATTTAAATAAAAAAATATTGTCATCAAAATTGTTTATCGGAACTGTCTGCATAATGCAAAGACCAACCTATGTATAACTTGTATATTCTACGCAAATTCCAAGCCCCCCTTCCATTTTTTTCACCAAAATAAAGGTCAGCTAATCCGGGTATTTGAAATTAACATTCATAAAGAAGGTGTGAAAATCGGCGGGGGCAGTTGAAATATGACAAAAGAGGTGTTTAAATATTGTGTCTCTCAAAACTGAATGCAGTTTCCTATAGGTTTAAAATTGAGGCAAATGCAACTATCAAATTAAAATTGGACGTTAGATCCGCCCACATATCGCATTATTTATTTTATCTATTCATTTACATGTACATGACTTATTTCTCAATTTATTTCAATCATATTTTGATTGTTTCTTTTGGTTTTGTATCCTCCTTTCTTATTTAAGATGACAGGTTCTTATCGACTGGCTAATTCTATGTCTAGAGGCACCCACCCCTCCCGCCCGAGAATATGTTCCAGTCTTACGAGAATTTTTAAAATCATTTTATCTGTTGTCATACACTTATGTAAAAATGTATAGATTTATTCAAGATCTGTATTTGAGAAGAGGCCTTGAATATACAAATTGCACGCGTGTTTTAACGATATTCAGATTGAATGTACAAAAATAGCGACACAGACGCGACTTTTTCAATGAATTTAATAAAGCAATGAATAAATAAAGTTGAATAATAAATATTCCATGGCAATACATTTATGCATGTTTTTCCTTTATTTCTGAAGTTAAAAAATATGAATTTACTTTTATTCCAATGTGTTCGTAAGCCATTAAACTATTCCTTGTTTAAACTAACTCCAGGATGAAAAAAATAATGCCGAAAAAATCAAAGCGTGCAGGTAATGCCTAGCGTTTCGTGCAGACCGTTCACAATCCTCTCCCCACCCAAAAATATTTCAATCTTTCCTGACGAGAAGATTCTTTAAATCATTTTATTTGTTTTCATACAGGTACACATGTATATAAAATGTATAGGTGCATTCAACATGTGTCTTTGGGAAGAGGCCTGGAATATACAAATTGCATATGTATTTTAACGACACTCAGAGTGAATGTACAAAAATAGCGAAATAGACCATCTTATATTCAGTTTCAATGAATTTAATAGAGCAATGAATCAATAAAATTTGATTAATCAATATTCCGTGACGATATGATTTTTGGATATTTTTCTTTCTTTGCGAAATAAAAAAAAATCATTTGTTAAACTTTTCATTCCAGCCTGTTCATAAGTTAAAAATGAAATTCCATAATTTATTGATCTAATAAGCAAAAATATAATTTACCGCGTCGTACATGAGCAATCATTTTAAAATGAATCGTTATCATTTCTTTCCCAACCCCTTTAAGAATCTAGATACTTGAAAATATTTGAACCAAATATTACTGGAAAAAATCACAGCATGAAGGCCACGCCTACCGTTTCGTGCAGACCGTTCACAAAGCTTGCAAGCAACGCCTACAAAGTGGTCAGCGTTTCATGAAAGCGTTTCGTGCAAACTGTTAACCGTTCCGTGTAGATCGTTCAGCGTTTCGTGCAAACCGTTCACCGTTCCGTGCACGAATCGTTTCGTACCGTTCCGTGCAAGTGGTGTACATGTAGTAGTACGCTTCAGGGTCTGTAACTCGTATTTTCCGTAGACTTATCGCTATTTTCCTAATGGAAACGTACAAGTAACCCGTCGCCATTTTAAAATAATTGCGAATAATTTTGCTATGTATTTGTAGTTAAACAACATATCATGACGACGGACCCAATTTAGAATATTGCGCATCTGCACATAATGCCGCGCATATTGCCCTTTATATTCCGTACATTATGAGTCACTGTAATTGTTTCATCACATAATGATAAATCAACATGCGAAATATACAGACTGAGCTTAAGACTATATTTCGTTCAGTATACAAGTAATACATCTGATTTTAAATTCTTCAATAAAACCAAATAGAGAACTTCCGTAACTATGGTATTCATGAATTCATGACTAAAAAAATCTGTCCGTGATTTTTTTGTGTTTTGTGTGGATTTTTTAAATTTTGTGTTCCCTGGTCGCCTGTGTTTTGTCAATCTCCCGTGCATATGTCATGGATTAAACTGTCTTATGTATGAAAGGTGAAGATAACGAACATTGATCAATCTCATAACTCCTACAAGCAATACAAAATAGATAGTTGGGTAAACACGGACCCCTGGACACACCAGAGGCGGGATCAGGTGCCTAGGAGGAGTAAGCATCCCCTGTCGACCGGTCACACCCGCCGTGAACCCTATATCCTGATCAGGTAAACGGAGTTATCCGTAGTCAAAATCAGTGTGCCAAGAACGGCATAACAATCGGTATGAAACATGTCAGACAGCATTTGGCCCAATGATAGGTTGTATGTATGTACAACGAAATGACAAAATATACACTCTTTTCTTATTAGAAGTTAGCTTCTGAATATAGTTTAGGCCTATAGCATGAGTATTCTTGTTAATATTAATTACTCTATAAAAAAATAACGATTTAGGACATGTACCAGATGCGTATATTCCAAAGCTGACGATGCTGCGAGCTTAGAATTAACAGTTAATACAAATTAACCACGTAAAAAGTGTAAAACTACATTTCAAAACTCTCGACCATGCACTCAAAGGACACGGAAAATGACTAAAGCCTGTATCAATCAACAACAACCGAAGAACATTGATTTTGAGCACAGTGATTTTATATACCGCTGTAACCAGACTAAGTGATCTGATGGATCCAGAGGGAAGGGTATGGGGTTGTATACAAACTTTTATTTAAACAAAAAGGGAGAGAACATGCAATATAGCACTTACATGTACAGGTGTATGAGACAGATTTTATACATTCATTTGACAGTTTAGAAAATATATCTTATGATTGACCGTATATATACATATCATATGACGCACCTTTATGTCGGTATCCAATGACCCGACCTTCTAGAAAGATTTCCGACCAATTTAGCATATATCTATTCAATGGCTAGGAGAGCGATAGTGTGTTTATTGTCACTCATGAGAGAGAAACTAATCCGCAAGACAGAGGCTGAGCCTGAGGGATAGTTCCTTTTTCGGCTGACAATAAACACACGATCGCCTTAAATAGGAATTTTATTATACCAAAGCAGAACAGATCCTTTTCCGGAAAGAAATCGTTCAGCAATATTTTGGGAACACTTGCTATAACTGTGACGCTGAATACGCCGCTGGACTTTGTATTTGACGTCACAATGCCCAATGCGCAGAAATCGATGCTGCCGTTGAATAGTTTGAAGACTATCATCCTACCGCATATTTTAGCAGAGAACTGATCACACGACAGAGGTACATATATTTTGACGAAAATAATCGGCTTATCCTCACCGTTTGATATAGAGAAACATAGACTGGGGTACAATAATGCTGTTTATTTCTTGAATGGTTGGGAAACGGGTTGAGAATATTGAATAGATTATAGCTTATATAAAAGTTCGCACAAAACTCGGTCATTTTAGTAATGCAGAGTTTTACTGAGTTGGGGAATGTTTATGGGTCTGATAAGGTATCTTATGACACAGTTCGTAGGTGGAGAAACTGCAAAATCTGGCCGACCTGTGACTGTAACAGGAAAGGCAGCTTCTCCAACGTCAAATATCATATTAATGAAGTAATATCCCCTTTTCAACTGCATATGGTGTTTATATCTCTCAACTAATTCGTTACACAGAAGCTTGTTCTGCGTATGATCAGTTTTGAAATTGAGACAAACGTTTATGGTACAGGGTTTACAACCTCTCTTTGAGTCAAATGCTGTCTGACGTGTTTCATACCGATTGTAACACCGTTCTTGGTACACTTATCTGATTAAGATATAGGGCTCATGGCGGATATGAATGGTCCACAAGGGATGCTTACTCCTTCTGGGCACATGATCCCACCTCTGGTGTGTCCAGGGGTTCGTGTTTGCCCAACTATCTATATTGTATTGCTTATAGGAGTTGTAAGATTGATCACTGTGTGTTATCCTCACCTTTCATATAGAATAATTCCCTCGGTTCTAACTGCATTATGTAACATTTGGAAATTGCCTATCATGGAGTATGAGAACTTCCCCCATCACATGGAAAAGATTTCCCTTGATATAGTCCTATGGAAATATCATACATTGATTATGCGAGACAAATTATATAACAATGCAAACAATTCATTTCATGTTCGGACGTTAGAAAAATTGCCAAATAGACTTTGCTGCGTTTTTGTTTGAGGCAGGTAAAACCCAATACAAACTGAATTGAAAATTATCATTTATTTTATAAATAACTTAAATATAATATACATTTTTATATACAAAATACTAAAAGACATACATAGGGGGTCAGGAGACTAATAAACATTGGACATATCAATCTGGCATTAGAGGATACAATCTGACCCCTATCAGGGGAAGATATAAAATATTGATAACAGGGATCAAAATATTTAAAATGACACAAAAAATAGTTGCCTATCTTAACAAAAACTGGGTAACAACCAATCAAAGACCACAATCGAATGGGATCCACCAACTAATGGCGATTTCGAGTGTTTGCAAATGACCCGTGGACAAACTGGAAATAGCTAAACAAACGATGAGCTAACCGGGTAACACAGCAAACATTCTGACCTGTTTACCTGGATACAAAATCATGGCTAATAAGAAATACGAAGACAACCAACAGCTCCTGAACTGTCACCAATAAACCAAAAAGTAAGGTTGGAGGTCAACAATGTCCTAATAATGAAATTGTTAAAATAACCGATAACAGTAAACGACTTCTGGCCTATAAATAATATTAGACTTAGAGACAACTTCTGACCCCCAAAGAAAATAATGACAGCAGATAACCTCTGACCTGTGTATGATGATTAATATACATAATGGGCTGTTTTTAACTGCCGAAAATTCTGGAAAAATGAAATATACTACAGCTCTTGAAAAAAGTTTCCAGCAGCTCAAAATGAAACAAGAGGCCCAAGGGCCACTTCGCTCAACTGAGTCACCTTGGCTCATATTTAAAGATTGTCCTATATATTTGTATGCAAAAAAATGATCCCCCTCTTGTGACCCCATCTTACCCCTGGGGTCCATGATTTTAACAAACTCAAATCTGAAATATGTCAGAGAGCTTGCATGTGAATAGCTTGTGTGGCTCAGTGGTTCTTGGGAAGATTTTTAAAGATTTTCCTTATATATTTGTATGTAAAACTTTGATCCCCTATTGTGGCCCCATCATGATTTGAACAGACGTCAATCTACATTATATCAGGGAGTTTTCATGTAAATCTAAGCTTTTCTGTCTCAGTGGTTCTTCAGAAGAAGATTTTTAAAGATTTATCCTATAGATGTTTATGTAAAACTTTGATCCCCTATTTTTGCCCCATCCAGCTATGATTTGAAAAAAAAAACTTCAATCTGCATTGTGTCAGGAAGCTGTCATTTAAATATATGCTTTTCTGGCTCAGTGGATCTTAAGAAGAATATTTTTAAAGATTTATCCTCTATGTTTGTATGTAGAACTTTGATCTATTTTGGCCCCATCCAACCCCCGGGGGATATGATTTGAACAAACTGCAATCTGCATTATGTCAGGAAGCTTTCATGTAAATTTCAGCTTTTTAAATGACCCCATCCTAGTTTTGCATTTTTGTGATTATCTCCCCTTTGAAAGGGACACGGCCCTTCATTTGATTAAACCTCAAAGCCCTTTACACAAGGATGCTTTATATTAAGTTTAGTTGAAATTGGACCAGTGGTTCTTGAGAACAAGTTGAAAATGTGAAAAGTTTACGACGCCGCCGACGATAACGACGTCGACGACGACAGACAACGGACAAATTTTGATCAGAAAAGCTCACTTTAGCCTTTGGCACAGGTGACCTAACAAATCAAACAAGCATAAGGATGTTCCAAACAAACATAAGAATGTTCCGAACGTCAAAGTCCAAAGAAATTTGGTCCTGCTCTGGACATACCGATATATGACACTATATACTAAAAAATGTATGACACTGTCACAAGCATATCACATTGACAAAAACATGAATATGTCATCCAAAATTATTATTATTATTATAAATTACTGTACATTTATATGACGCTTTTTAAATGAAGATAATCATCCTAAAGCACTTTACAGGTAAAACAATAAAAACAAGCTAAAACAAACATTAATAAATACATCAAAATGGTCGTAAAATAATACTAAAACTGAGGTTAACACAGTGACTATGAGAAGGCAAAACTACATATAAGAATAAAACAACAGGAGATGCAAGGTCACACTCTGGGTAAGCCAAAATGTCAACAAAATATGGTTGCGTTTTAGACAACCTACTGTGGCAAAACAAAATAATATGGCATATATAACTGTCCAGCGCCACATGTGCCCATTCTGGACACACAAATTAGGACCTAATAACCGATTTCAGGTCCATATACGAAGTTTTCAATGATAAAGAAATAAAGATGGCACCAAGCAAATAATGCTATTTCAGTGGCTCTTAGATATGAACTAGCTGAATGTCTATGCATACATGAATAAACATGAACCTTACAAAGTTGAAATATATATTGAAAACCCTACACACAAGTATTCAAGATGTCTGAGTTGTCTAGATAAAGACACATTGGAATGGTGTGACCTGGTTTAATTACAATGTAAAATTGAACTCGTAATTCTGAAGCTAAACAAATACTGGGATTATTTTTAATTCTGATGAAAAAACAATTCCACTATACCTAAATGTAGACATGTATATACATACATAATTTGTGGCCATACGTGTATATATATACATTGATATATATATATATATATATATATATATATATATATATATATTTAAATATATTTTGGAACTGTACATTTTCCTGCGTTTTTATTGAATTACTTTGACTGTGTGATATCAACTCTTTCTATTTGGATTACACACACACACACACACACACACACACACACACACACACACACACACACACACACACACACACACACACACACACATACATACATATATATATATATATATATATATATATATATATATATATACATATAGATAATTAGTGGACATATATATATACATACATAATTAGTGGACTTAATGATGTAAATATAATTAAATGTACAAATGTACATCTAAGTTTACATACGTAGCAATACGACGCACATGTAACGAAGTTTTAATGTTTTATATACAGATATATATGAATGTCCACATACACAAATAAAACTTTAGAATTGGTTTATAAAATTATTCTATGAGAAGGTAAGCATTGGAAGTACGCGTGGTTACACTATATGAAATATAAATAAATGCTGTGGACAGTCTGCGTGTTCCACCATGAAACATATCATGCTAGTAAGATAATACATTACATGTGAAATGATATATCTAGCAACACTAAGGTTAAACCGCCATAGTTATAAAATAAAATGATTCTAGCAGAGTGTAACTAGCATCTGTTCAGGTGATGGTACAGTAGTTGATTAATGGAAACTGGTGGCTCTGATGCTACAGACTTGGGAAATCCCTCCAACTGAGAATTTAAAGTGATATGAATTCAGTATAGCAGTTGCCGGCTGGAAGAATAAGATTGACGGCTGACCCTGTTGTCATTGAATAGGAAGTTGTTGTCAGGGATGAAGCACTATCCACGACTATCAATGTCTTGCTTTTGTTTGAGACAGTTTCATGGACAGCACTGTGGTAGCATAAATCCTTCTGGGTGGCATGAAAGATGTTACCTAGGGGATGTAGACTATGTATAGAATTATAGTAATACAAATATTAACCTATATATTAGTTGAGGATTTCAATAAAGAAATGAGAAATTCTAATGAAATAAAAATGAGCCTACAATAAAATCCAAGATCTTTTAATATCAATAATCCTGTAATTGCAAAGTAATTAAATTTTGTTAACTGCTAACGGAAGTATATTTTTTTTCAAAGGTCAAACAACCGACCAAACTAAACGAATTCCCAGGTCCCAAAACACTGTGAAACACTTTTCTCAATCATATACATGTAGATAATTCACCGAGACAAATATTTGCAATCCCCACGGGTAAGTATCGACATAAATTGTATTTATTCAGATGATGTTATCATGCATCTATGACACGTAAGAGGAAACAATTTCTGGCGTAAAGATCGAACTACTCATTATTCAACTAAATAATAATATTGGGAGAGAAAAAAAGAAAAAAACAAACAAACAAACAAAACACAAACAAACAAACAAAAAACATACATACATAAGAAACAAATACAAAAAAACTCCACTAAAATCAACTACAAATTGGATTCCATTAAGAGATGTTTCAACATTCAAAGCCTTTATTGTCTTGTTAGGAAGTGACCCTACTCTTTTTTGTCACCCGGCAGGATTGGTCTAGTAGTAAGTATCAACAAGCAATACGAACGAAAAAAATACAATGCAACTAAATATATACTATGCCTTACGTAGCTACGAGGTCTGGAAATCGTACATGGTTGTTTCTCTGAATGATAAGGTGTTTAATGAATGGGAGTAATAGATTCCCGCAGAGTGAGACACCAGTCCATTGCAGGTTGGTCCCTCCCTCTACCTCCAACCGAAGCAGTGTAACCGAGTGAACTGGGGTGTCAGTAGCGGTACGTCCATTGGGCAGAACGTGAAACATCAAGTGGCGATATTGTTCCTTCTCTTACTAGTGATATAATCCCCATCTGTAACAAAGAGGGTGTATTTAAAGAAAGTGAAGAAGCATTGTATGGTATTCCTATGTGCTCTCTTCATTTCTCTGCATTTGATGTTTGTGTTTGATTCTACAATAGAATCAAGATTATTTGGATCACCCTTCCAAAATATAATGTAGATTTAACTCATTTGTTATGTTAGTCAAACGATAACATGGATTTAACACACCTGCTATGTTACAGAACTGTTCGGTCGGATGGATGACGTGTCGGTGTAAATGCCACAGATATTTGGAATAAGTGGTGAATTCCACATGATGAAAGGATGTTTTGGAGAAAATGTATACATAACCATTAGATTATTATTTTGCATAATAAGGAAACGGTGAAGATAACGAGTCTCTGTTACACGTTGTCACTGAGTGTCTAAATATGAATGTTGCCGAGAGGATCCGGGCTAGAATAGGTCCGCATTACCCGCATTACCCCTTGTTTGTCGTAAGAGGTGATTAAATGGGGTTTTGTAAGGAATACAGAGGTGCAAGGATATTAACCTACTTGAAATCTAATTTGAATTTAACTATAATTAATTCATTCATATTGCAATTCTGTTTACACATTATCAATATACAATTGCAATGTCTTGGATAGAGCGATATTCTGACTTCCATTTGGAACGTATAATGTTTGAATCCCGGCAATGTCTTTGAATTTTGATTTGAAACTTTTAAAGATCTTAAAATTTTAAAAGCCCCATAGTGACAGAGATGTATTAGCGGAAATTTGTAAATGCAAAAATGATAAAATTGAACTCAACAAAACATTGCTGAGTAGATGTCTGAAACTCCCCAGCACTTCAAAAATAGAATGACGTCACATGATAATTTTTAACAAAAGTACTTGTACAATTGTTTGACAAATCGAATCGCCGTGTACTTAAAAGCATGAACTACCATTGCGCTTCGGTACAATGAAAGTTAAAAAAAAATGGCTAAACGATTCATCACTTTTATGCAGGTTTAATATATTAGAACAAATCAAGATTTACCAGATTACTATTTTCTTACAATCATTTATGTTTTCTATTAAGATGTAAACTGTAAGTTTATTCAACAAAGAGACATGCTCTGATACACTGTTCACAACATCATTGAAGGTTGCGGTGGAAATCGCTACTATTTACTGTTACTTCTAATTCCTATCAATTATGAAGATCTGAAAAAGCTTTAGGCAGTCATAAGAAGTCCAGCTTTAACAAAGAGATACATACACTCTTACAATGAAAAAGATATAACTCACATATCATGAAATCATATGCGATAAGTGTGTTGAAAACAACCCAAGTCCTGTTCAACATTGGACATGTCGGAATTACGATGTAGAGATGCAGTGTTTTCAGCGTCCGTGGTTCATCTGCATGGATGGAACGAAAATAGTTAATAATATAGTTACTAGATGCTTGAAAACAAATTCATTGATTGTGGTTTTAAGATAATCGGATGCATTTCAGACATGTTTTGGCTACTGACTTACAATGGGTCGAATCGAAATGTTGTTGCATCCATGGCGGCAATGATAGATCATGATGAGTATACCTAGTAGAGATAAGAAATATTGTAATATATATAGTAACAATTGTAAAAAAAAACACCACATCCTAATCTTTCATTTTCCGACAGAATGCCATTTTTGTTATAAATTATATTGATTATTATAACAGATCCTAAGCTATATGTGAAAATGAAGAACGTGACACCTTGTTAGTATGGTTAAGAAATGTACGAGGGATATCAAAACCCCGTATTAGACATAGCAACACGAAAGTGCGTGCCATCTAGTTGTCTGTGTTTATCAAAGCATAAGTGATAACATGACATCGTTCATCAAATAATGAAGAAAATTGCGATGGAATATTAACTTATAAGCCTTATAGTTGTGTATCACTCACATTTATAAGTTATTCTATGAATACTGAAGATAACGAACCGTGATCAATCTCAAAAATCCTATAAACAACACAACATTGAGAATAGGACAAACACGAACCATTTAAATCAATGGACGTGGGATCAGTTGTCTAGGAGGATACGATATTCGTTGTTGATCTGTGAATTCGTTCGTGAACCCTCTGTTTTGATCAGGTAAGCGGGGTAATCTGTAATCAAAATCATTTTATGAAAAATGGTCTAATAGTTTCAATGAAAGTGGTCGGACATTATCCAATCCAATGAGAACTTGCACCTGCAATCCTGGCTTCAAGACTAACTCTAAATTTTAAATCCAGATAAGTTTTGAAGTGTTCAACAAATAAAATCAAATATTTTTGCATTTGCTTTTTTATCAACCTGCTATTTTTTTTTAACATATGTGCTAAATAAATCTTAAGATACCAGCAATCAAAATGCTGACTATTGTCAGTTGTCTTGGGCCAGATTACCATAACGGCAATAGAACTTGCGAAATGACAATTTCGAAGGAGACCGCCGAAATCCAGGCAACACCAGCTTGTCAGCATCTGACGGTGATCTCCAAAAACCCGTCCACACGCAGATCATGTCCTTCTCCAACCGACAAAGAGACAGCCGTATTTCTGATCTCCTGAAATGTTCAAATACAATGATAGAAATAATGAATGAAACATTGGATACTTACCATGTTCCATGTTTGTGATTATTGTCATTATAATCAGCTCAGTAAACACGAATATGATGTTATTAATATTTCGATCCCCCGTTCGCTCCGGGAGCAAGAAATACGCGTATATCGAACAAACGTATGACTTGTAAATACCAAGTAAACGTATAACTTGTAAATACAAAGGAAATATATGCATTCTATTTACCGAGTAAATCTATACCTTGTATACACTAACAAAACGTAAAACATGTCAATACCAATTAAACGTGCACCTTGTACATTCTGGGTAAACATACAGCGATGCACTTTCTGGTTGTTTTATTCTATATTAGTCTATAGTAACCAATCTTATGGGATAACAGACATCTGTACTCACCAGCGTTGACTGTTGGAATATAAATACTTACCAGTGTTGAATATATCGATATTAATGTCTACCAATGTTGAAGACAGGGATACATGTCTCTCACGTTGTGTAGGTAACAGTCCATCGATGGATCTTCCATGGATTTATTTGAACATGGTTTGTAACGAGTGGTTCTCAGTTATCCCTTTTCATTTTGATACAATGCGATATTTTGATATCTTTAAATACACGAGTTAAAAATACGCCCATTGGCCTTGTTATTCGATTGAGTATGTTACATTACGGCAATCTGTTTGAAATATACAAGGATATCGTATTTTTCTCATGACATGGGAACATCTTGCCTATTAAACAATCAGTATTGCAAATGGTATACCCAAATGTAAATTATTTGTTTCCCTTCTCAAAACACAACTTTGCAATTCATCAGCGTTAAGCAAAGATCAGCTTACTCGAATTACCAGCTGAGACTGATTAACTACTTCGTGGACGTAAAATATGATTGTTTTCACGTTATTTGATTACTCTATCGATAACACCTTAAAAAGCGGCACAACAAACAAAATTAGTATCATTATATAAACTTTTGTCAAAGTTGTGTCCTCTGCTCTGCAATTTCGAATTATCTACGCCACGTGCAAAATCAAATTCAAAATCGTTTCAACTTAGATTCCAACTTGTGGTATCAGTGAAACAATGTTTAACAATAGAAAAGTCCGCATTTGTCGGGCAGTTCATAATATTTATAACCAACAAATTAAATAAAGTAACAAACTTACTTCATATGGCATGGAGAATTTAGAAATTCGACACAAATCCAATCTCTATACCTAGGGTTTACCTGTTGGATTGGAATTCTTCTTGCAAAAGGTATTTCAATTCGAGGCTTCCAATGTCACCGTGTCAAGAGATATTGTGTCATTGGTTGCTGATGAATGTATGCATCACGTGTTTAGACGTATACGGCAAATTGTTATTTGATAAACCAGCTCTAGTGTCTTATACAATGACAAAAAAACTCTAGATACATGATAAATATTTGCCAGATCAAGTGTTGACTTGCTTCGTTTGTATTGCTGTCAATTGAAGACAACGAAGAATAATCAATCTCAAAAATAAAATTAAGAAGAGGTCAAATATGAACACCTGGGCACACCAGCAGTTGGATGAGGTGCATAGGAAGAGCAAGCATCCCCTCTTATTAATTCTAAATTTTTAACTCCCATTGATATTTCACCAACCTAGCATTGCATGAAATGCTGTGTAAAGTGTTTCATACCAATTTTTAGGCCATTCTTGGCAAATTGATTTTGCCTACGGAAGTATGTTTACTTGATTAAGATATAGGGCCCACGGTGGGTGTGGCCGAACAACAGAGAATGACTGCGCCTCAAACACACCCGATCTCACTTCTGGTATGCCCATGGTCCGCGTTTCTTCAACTTTTTATTTTGCATTCATCAAAAGGGGTTGTGAGATTGATCACTATTCGTTATATTCACCTTACATTCATTGAAGCCAGGGCAAAATTTATATATACAGTAACTTTTACGCATGATCGTCTTCCTCTACATATACCTCTGATTTGGATTACCACGGACTCATACTCTAACAATTCGTCTTTCCATATCCCGTTCTTCTTCACCTGCTGAGTCAATTCACAGGTTAAAATCCCAACATCATCTTTTTGTATATCTAAATGAAATGCAAAAAATGTTGATACTTTCCTTATGAGATTGACATTGTCAAAATGCTTAGGTATGCAATCAGGACACAACATCACGTCATTAGCATGGCCAACCAACCAATTTTATGATTTTTAAGTAATGGGCATATAATAGCCAATCTACGAAAATTCACAAAACTACAGAATTAGTATTCCACTTCATAGGTGAAAGGCTTCAACATATGGAGTGAGGAATGCAGGATGTTTATGTTGCAGCCAGAATTACCTCCTTTTAAGTAAAGTAAATCTATAAGATAATAACATCAACTTAATGTAAATATGTAATTTGATAATCTTTTTCGTAACTTACCCATTACTGTCATCTCTAAGCTGATGTTGTTCTGTTGAGGGGGGAGTACCTCACACGAATACTTCTCCGCCATTGACACATCCTCCAAGGTACACTGACTGGTCAACAGCTTTGAATTGTGGTACCACTTCACCTTTAAATTTGTGATGATGTCTAGTGTCCCATGTCCCGAAATGTTACAGAGAGATGTATAGTTATCTCCGGCTTTGGACATTGAGTTTAGAGGCGTCACATCTACTGTGTAGGTTTGAGTTGTCGCATTCCCTAAAACATGAAGCTAGTGCTATGACACATTATCTACATTTCTACAGGTATACTTGGACAGTGAACTTTCTCTGATGACATATGCGGTATACAACAAGCATGCTTATCTAGTGTTCAGTTTCAATACAATTCAATACCTATAATCATTTGATGTGTAATTCGTTGGTACCAATTTGACACTTCACCACAAAATCACCCCATTTGAAAACAAATAGCATAGTATTACGGTATATTGATCAATAAACTCTAATGTTTAAGCAACTTTAAAAACCAAGTATCATTAGGACTCTTTGAAATATATTTGGAAGGTTGTATTGAGTAGAACATTGAATTCTTAATATCGTTACTGATCTTTTTATCAAAATTATCATTTTTTCGAGGATGTATATTTAACAAATTCACAAAGAAAATTATGTTTAACAGCCTTTCGCAGAGTACAGTCGCTTCTAGAACACATCACTTTAAAACACTCAGTGTTAATACGGTGCATAAATATGTTTTAAGGCATTGTCTTTATATAAACAATAGAAATACGTTCTTTTACAAGAATTGAAGAAACGTGTCGTATTTAACTGTTTTCAATTATTTTTCATCTACTAAACAACGTGTTTGATTTAAAAGCGATGAAAATGCGCTTATGACAATCCAAATTTTGACTTCATAACTAACCATATCCGGAAAATTGTGATTTCGAAAACCTACGGATCTTTAAAACAGTTTGATGTGTTTTTCTCTAAACTCCTTGAAAATTAAAGTAGATGGGGAAGCGAACAATTTGAGAGACCAATGACAACCTCTATGTTAAAAACCTTGCAGAACGCATATTGGAAAACGGTGTCTAAAATCTCTATCTCTACAACCATAGTTAAATCATCATTTACATAACTTAATTATTATTTCAAGAAATATTACAGGGTAGTTTTTGAAACACAGTACAGAACATTAAAGTTTAAAACAAAACTAGAAACCACTGTAATTGATTGTCGTAAGCTATTGGGATCGGGGTTGATGTTTGGACAATCCTTACTGTCTCTAGAGCTTATTGAAACACATGTGTCTAGGGCTATGAGAAAGAGAGTTCAAATATAATCAATGATATATATGATGCATGCTTTTTTTCGCAGCGTGAACAGTGGAAATAACGAACAGTGATCAACCTCATAACTTCTATAAGCAATACAAAATAGATAATTGAGCAAACACGAACTCCTGGAAACACAAGAGGTAGGTGAAGTGCGTAGGATGAGTAAGAATCCCCTGTCGACCGGTCACACCCAACTTGGGTCCTATATCTTGATCAAGTAAACGAAGTTATTTGTAGTTAAAATCAGTGTTCCAAGAACAGCGTAAAGATCGCTATGAAACACGCCAGACGTCATTTGACCCAATGATAGGTTGTATTAACAAACTAGATCGTTATAATTTAATCATAAGAATTTTATAGAATTTGCGAAATGCTTACTTTAAAGATACTGTTGAAACCCCTGCAATAACGAATCTTGAATCAAATCATATAGTTATTCATATTTCATAGATTCGGAATTTCAGACTAATTTACAGACTACGTAACATGGATACTGACATGACGTAATAATAGATAACATATAAAACCACATCATCAGGTTGGAACAAAGAAATGTAGATCAGAACTATTTTTACATTTGTTAACGTTAATTCAGTGCATACTAACCTAGGCCCGTGTTATTTGTTTTAATTTCTGTATTCCTTGTCCCGTTGGTAACTTTTAATCCCTGCTAGGTTTCTTAATAATACGATACAGTCATGCGATGAGTGTATTAGCGACATGTAGTACCGCGTACCTGCTGAAGAGTTTTCATCAAATTGACTTGACTAAAACATCAGTGAAGATCCTCTCCGGTCAGAAAAAAAGTTTTTGAATAAATAAACTTACATGTAACCCTCATTGATACGTAAAATAACTGAAGGTACGTAGGACACCTAGAGATAAATGTAAAAAAAAAATTCTAATTAAACACCCATCGGGATACCCCCAAAACGGTTGTTGTGTACATAAATATCAAACTTTCGTAAGAAGGGGTTGCAATGTTGTCTAGTTTTATATAATGCTAATATTTTAAGGTTAAGACGACATCATCATCTTTCAATTTTTTTTTACGTTGAATGTTTTAGGTTGTACTGTATTCATCCACGCATATCAAGCGTGACACGATGTCTGGTACACACTATGGTTTTCTGAGACCTTGGTTAGCTATTATCAAAACTAAAGAGGAATTCCGCCATATTTCTTTCATTCTGTCTATCTTACTTTTTATATATAAATCCCAGATATACATTCCATATTTGAATGAATCTTCGTCCGTGTCAAGCAATGCACATCTCCGATAGTAATATACCGGGTATGGGATACACACTTTGCTACAGCATTCAGAATTACCTTCGTTTTAAGTAAAGTAAATCTATAAGATAATAACATTAACTTAATGGGATTTAACTCGTCGAAGTTAAATCGGTTTATCTAAGCTAAATATCACTTTACCGCTGCCAGCTATGCTCTTTTCGGGTATTAGTGAGGTCATAAATTTCGTCATGACCACCGTGCAAGATTCCCCAGCATTTTGCACATGGAAATTCAGGAGGTAAAACGAAATTTTTCTTTAAGCCTCGGAGCAAAAAAAAAAAAATAATAAAATAAAAAATAAAAACAAAAAAGTTTTAGTTAAGACCAAGATTACATGTATATTTATTTATAAAGCTCCTGGCTTTAATTTTGCTAGCCTAACTTTTGCCCGTTTTGATTTTGGATTCATGTATTCTGGTTAAATTTGACACCCCCCAATTTTATACTACCTGAATTCCCCTTTCACAGTTTGATTAAATTTAGTTTTACATATTGTTGGAAAAAATCACATGCCAAGAAGAAAGGAGGAGAGCAACTTCCGACCAGGGGAAGAAAGAAGCGGATTACCGCTGTAGGTGAGCCCGAGTGTATTGGTAATCAGGGTCAGTTGAGGGGTGTTAACGAAAGCCCTTTGCTACGATTTACTGATGAACATATGCAGCAGATCGCGGATATAATGTCTGCGGGCATGGCGGCCAGTGTAGCCAAGGCTCCCATCCCAGTCCGGGCCACGGATGCAAGTTGAAATTGCGAGGCTACCCCTTCAGGTAATGCAGACTTGGCCTTTATTTTTAATGAAAATGGTTGTAATAGTTACTCGCTTTGGCAAGCGCCTAGTTATTGTCTTGAGCTGGGTTACAATGTGCCCAACAAAATCAAAGTTCATATTGTTAATGGCCAAGATGGTAACCTGGCAGTAGCTAAATAATCTAAGGTCAAATCTATCACAGATATCCAAGTCTGAATAGATTCATTCCTTGTTTACTCATCTATCTTCGCCACTGTGCATCCAGAATGCACCACTTCTTCACTTAAACTTGTCTATGCACATAATGCGCTTGAGGGCTAGCAGGTCACCTGGTTTGGGCTGGCGTGACTATGACATTCAGTTTCGTTGAAAGAAAGAGCAAAACCCCAGTATGTAATTTGCTAGTGTCGATCAGGAACTGTGGTTGTTGTATATGCAAGCCCTTTCAGTAACTCCCATTACCAGTGACTGAAGATGAGATGACAGGTGGAAGTCAAAATTCATGGAATATTCATTCTAAGGTTAGGGGGGTACATACGATATTCAGACCTAGAAATTCAAAGCCCTGATCCTTTCAAGGATTAAGTCAACTAAGTATGTGGGCAATTGTTTTCCCCAGTGAACACAACAATCATTTTCCTGTCGGATCCCATAGTATCCGTAACCCCCAATGTAGATGACAATGGCTGCTCTAGCGTTTTGGATTGATAGGAGAAATATTGATGATGGGGTTTATTATGGTGCAAGTTTAATTGGTCCTTAGCGAGCAACAGTTTGTTCTAGCCAATATTTAATCACTTCATGAATAGACAACTATATCAGTGCTCATTCAACGGGGAAAATACTTCAATTTTATATTTTTGGTGACTGGATATTGTGTGAATTTTAGTGTGGTGGTCATTGATTGACGGTGTCCATTGATTGATGATTAATTGCACAAACTGTGTCTAGGAATGCCGACTCCCTTTTTTGTGCATGTATATAAATCTAGCTCATTAAATTGTTATTTTAGTGTTCACTGATTGCTGACGTGATCACATGTTGTTAAGGGATGCTCATTTCTGGCCCCCCCTTTTGTATAAATATTGAATTGTATTTAGTGTTCACTGATTGATGACGTGATCACATGTTGTTAAGGGATGCTCATTTCTGGCCCCCTTTTGTATAAATATTGAATTGTATTTAGTGTTCACTGATTGATGACGTGATCACATGTTGTTAAGGGATATCCATTTCTGGCCCCCTTTTTGTATATATATACTGAATTGTTATTTCAGTGTTCACTGATTGACGACGCGATCACATTTTGTTAGGGGTGCCAATTTAAGTAAAATTGTTGTTGACTCCCTCTTTATGCCTCCGGGATCGAAGATCGGGGGTATTGTTTTTGTCATTCTGCCTGAAACTTTAACCTTGCTAATAACATTTGAACAGTAAGTGACTAATTGCTAGAGCTTTTATATTTATGCCCCCTTCAAAGAAGAGGGGCATATTGGTTTGCACCTGTCGGTTGGTAGACTACATGTTTCCCGCTCAATATCTTGAGAACCATTCACTTCGTGATTACGATATTTCATATGTGAGTTGGTTATGAATAGAAAAGGACCTCTATTGTTTTTCAGGTCAAGGGTCAATCTACTCTGGACATAAGAATATAATGTCAGCTCAATATCCTGAGAACCCTTTGCTTGACAGACATCAAACTTGGCACACTGGTACATCCTAAGGAGTAGATGACCCTATTGATTTTGAGGTCATATGGTCAAGGGTTAAACTGGGCATAGAAATATACTGACCATTCAACGCCTAGAGAACCCTTTGCTTAACAAACATCAAACTTGGTACACCAGTAAATCTTCAGAAGAAGATGACCCTCATTGATTTTGAGGTCGCATGATCAAGGGTCAAGGATCAAACTAGAAATAGGAAAATACTGTCCGTTCAATATGTTGAGAACCCTTTGCTTGACAGACATCAGACATGGTAATGACCCCTATTTATTTTGAGGTCACATGTTTAAAGGTCAAAGGTCAAATTGGACATAAGAATATACTGTCCCTCAATATATTGAGAACTCTTTTCTTGACAGACATCAAACTTGGTACACTGGTACGTCTTCAGGAGAAGATGACCCCTATTGATTTAGAGGTCACATGTTTAATGGTCAAGTGTCAACCTGGACATTGGAATATACTGTCCGCTGAATATCTTGAAAACCTTTGCTTGAAAGGCATCAAAATTAGTACACTGGTGTATATTCAGGGGAAGATGACTCCTATTGATTTTGTGGTCAAGGGTCGAACTGGACATAGTGATATACTGTCCACTCAATATCTTGATAAACCTTTTGCTTGACAAACATTAAACTTAATACACTGGAACATCTTCATGAAAAGATGACCCATATTTATTTCAGGTCAAAGGTCAATAGTTGAATTGGACATTGTAATATATTGTCTCCTATATTTTAAGAATTATCTGCTTGATTGACACCAAACTTGGTACACTGGTACATCATAAGGAGTAGATGACCCCTATTGATTTTAGGTTACATGGTCAATCCACTCTTGACACAGGAAGATATTGTCTGCTCAATATTTTGAATTGATGACACTACTATCAATTAAATGATGTGTGGTGTATACCTCTTTTCAATTTTGCACCATGGGGGCATATGTGTTTTACAACATCTCTTTTTCACATGAGTATTCCTTATGACAACACATTTCCGTGGGTATCAACATTTTTTACCCTGTGACCTCGACTTTGGAGTTTGACCTACTTTAACCTTGTCAATAAATTTTGAACAGTAAGAGCTAGAGCTTTGATATTTCAAACGAGTATTCCTTGTGACAAAATATTAAATTGTTTCGTTTTTATTTTCCGTGTTAACTGATTACAATGTGATCATATTTTGCTTAAGGATGCCGGATTAAGCAAAATTGTTGCTGGCTCCCTTTGTAGCAGATTGTGCATTAAATCCTTATTTGTAGTGTTCACTGAATGATGATGTAATCATTTTTATTAGGGATACCCATTTAAACAAATCGTTCCTGGCTCGTTATATTTACACGGTGCAACACCGAAACGATAATACCCACTTGTTGACTGTGACTAAGCTATCGTAAATCCCCCTCATGGAAATGTCCCGTGACGTCATTTAGATATTACGTAACACTTTATTTTTGGAAAACAGCAAGAGGTCCTACTTGTGAACAAAGGTTCAGGTTCATGCGGGTAACCAGCTGAATTTTTATTGATATACTCAGAAAAAATAAAAATCCTTAACATGAAAAGTGTTGGGAACAAATGCATACTCAAACTAACCATGCTGTAATTTAACAACATATCAACAGTCATCAGTGAATTACCGGGGTTGTCCACATTCTTATATATATCATACCGTTAATATACAAGGCAAAAATTGTTCCCTGCACTTTTCAAACGCATAAATATATCTAGATTATACAACAGAAAAAAATCATATTGTTTTTTATAGTAGATGAACCTGAACTTTGCTGCTGTTTCTGTAGTATGAGATAATTTATGTGCATGAGGGAATTTTTAAACGCACCAGTTATTCAGATTAGGGGCGATTTCAAGGCCACAATATAATATGAATATCACCTTCGTGTATACTATATATTAAAAATGGAGAACGATTTGATATCACAAAGGAATAATACATATATTAGATATATATATATATATATATATATATATATATATATATATATATATATATATATATATATATATTCATTTGAGAAGATATATTTTCACCTACACAGCTGATCACTTGATAACAGTAGTAAATAACGACAAAATATTATGACACTTTCCCCACTATACAACTATCAGATACAACTATCAGAACATGTACGCTGTGACGTACTTTTTCATTGTGACGTCATATGGTGCGAAGTGCACAGATGCACATTTATAACAGCACTGTGATTTTTCTTGGATAGCCTTAACTCAGCTGCGCCGTGATAATTATCGCCAATAAATTTAATAAGCTACAAGTCTGTCTATTTTGTTTTGTGTGCACCAGTTTACTTGCCCATGTGTATACCATATTTTGTCTTTCATAATGGGATTTAACTCGTCGAAGTTAAATGGGTCTATCTAAGCTAAATATCAATATTGATCATTAATCTGCATGTAATTTAACGCTGCCAGCTATGCTCTTTTAGGGTATTAGTGAGGTCATAAATTACGTCATGGCCACCGTGCAAGATTCCCCAGCATTTCGCACATGGAAATTCACCCACCCAGCCCTCCCCGTAAACTGAAATTGTACATTTCTTAATTTGTTGTCGGTGTTTTGGCTTTGTTTTTTTTGTATTTTCATGCAAGAACGTATTATGGAGAGCTATTCCTAAGTCACGGCTGCCATTTCCGAGTGGGCGGAGATTCAGCTTGCCAGTAGAGCTCACCTGGATTTTTCATTCATTTAATTGATATTACAAATATAAATAAACATTATCTTATTTTTCCCGTGTGTACATCTGGTCCCAGGGTTCACTTCGGGTTATGGTTTTTATCCTTGCACAAGTTATAAGCAGCCGTGATCATTACCACTAATACATCTAATAAGCTACAAGTCTGTCTATTCTGTTTTGTGTGTACCAGTTTGCTTGCCAATGTGTATACCATATTTTGTCTTTGATAATGTAAATGTGTAATGTTATAATCGTTTTGATAACTTACCCATTGCTGTCATCTCGAAGCTGATGCTGTTCTGTTGAGGGGGGATTACCTCACACGAATACTTCTCCGCCATTAACACATCATCCAAGGTGCACTGACTGGTCAGCAGCTTTGAATTGTGGTACCAATTAAACTTTAAATTTGTGATGATTTGTGATGAAATGTTACAAAGAGATGTATAATTTTTTCCTGCTTTGAGCATTGAGTTTGCAGACGTCACTTCTACTGTGTAGGTTTGAGCTGTCACATTCTCTAAAACATGAAGGTAGTGTTTTGACACATTATCTACATTTCTATAGGTGTAATTGGGCAGTGAACTTTCTCTGATGACATGTGCGGTATACAACAAGCATGCTTATCTAGTGTTCAGTTTCAATACAATTCAATACCTATGATCATTCCATGTGTAAATCGTTCGTACCACTTTGACACTTAACCACCAAAATAACTCCATTTAATAACAAATAGCATATTATTCCTAGATCTTGATTAACAAACTCTAATGTTAATGTGACTTTAAAAAACCAAGTCTTATTAAGATTCTTTGCAATAAATTTGGAAGGTTGAATTGAGTAGAGCATTGGGTTTTCAATATCGTTACTGATCTTTCTATAAAAATGTATGTATTTTCTCAAGGGATGTACATGTATATTGACCAATTCACAGAGAAAAATATACAGAGTACAATCGCTTCCCAAAATAGAACACAGCACTTTAAAACACGCAATGTTAATACGGTGTATAAATGTTTTAAGGCATTGTCTTTATTTAAACGATGGAAATATGTTTTTTTATACGAATTGAACAAAAGTATCGCATTTGTCTGTTTTCAATTATTTTTCATCTACTGAACCATGCTTTTGATTTAAAAGCGACGAAAATGCACTTATGACAATCTAAATTTTGACTGCATAGCTAACCATATCCGGAGAAATTGTGTTAAAAAACGTAGGGATTTTGAAAACAGTTTGATGTGTTTTTTCTCTACACTCCTTGAAGCATTTGGTATACAAAAAGTAGATGGGGTAGCGGAGAATCTGAAAGCCCAATAACATCTATGTTAAAAACGTTGCTGAATGCGTATTCGAAAACGGTATCTCAAATTTCTATCTCTACAAACATGTTGAATTCATTATTTTCATTACTTAATTATCATTTTAAGAAATATTACAGTGTGTTTTTGAAACTCAGTGCAGAACATTAAAGCTTTAAAAAACTAAAATCCACTGTCTTTGATTGTCGTAAGCTTTGGGGATCGGGGTTGAAGTTTGGACAATGCTAACTGACTTTGGGGCTTACTAAAACATAAGTATATGGGGTTATGAGAAAGAAAGTTCAAATTTAATTAATGATCTATATGATGAATTCTTTTGCAACCTGAATAACGAACCGCGATCAATCCCATAACTCCTATAAGCAATACAAAATAGAGAATTGAGCAAATCGAACCTCTGAACACACCAGGGGTGATATCACTTGCCTAGGAGGATCAAGCACCCCCTGTCGACCGGTCACAACCACCGTGAGTCATATATTTTGATCAGGTAAACGGAAGTATCCGTAGTCAAAATCAATGTTCCAAGAACAGCCTAACGATCGGTATGAAACACGTCAGATATCATTTGACCCAATGATACGTTGTATTGGCAAATTAGATCGTTATAACGAACCATATACTTTTCGAAATGCTGACTTTAAACGATACTGTTGAAATCCTTGCTAAAGCAAATATTGAATCCATTCACATAGTTATTCACTTTTTATAGATTCCAAATACCAGACGAATCTATAGATTACGTCACATTACTTAACACACAACACATAACGTCGGATAACTCCGTTTATCTGATCAGGATATGGGGCTCACGGTTGGTGTCACCGGTCAACAGGGGATGCTTACTCCTCCTATTCACCTTATCCCACCTCTGGTGTGTCCAGGGGTCCGTGTTTGCCCAACTATCTATTTTGTATTGCTTATAGGATTTATGAGATTGATCACTGTTCATTATCTTCACCTTGCATGCATACTGACATACCGTCACATTAGATGAAAAAATGAAGTCATATTGTCAGATTGGAACAAAGAAATGCAAATCAGAACTATTTTTACGTTTGCTAACGTTCATTCAGAGAATACTAACCTAGGCCCATGCTATTTGGTTTTTTTTAATCTGCATTCCGTGTCCCCTTGATGATTTGTAATACCTGCCAGTTTCTTAACAATACGATAGAGTCATGCGATGTGAGTATTAAAGACATCTAGTACCGCGTACATGCCGAGGATATTTCATCAAATAGACTTGACTAAACATCAATGGACGTCATATTCGGTCAGAAATGGTTATTGGCTAAAGGAAAATTGCATGTAACCCTCATTGATACGTAAAAAAAAACCAAGGTACGTAGGACACCTAGAGATAAACGTTACAAATATGTCAGTGTGTGATCAAATTGAACACCCATCGGGGGCCTGAAAAACGAGTTTTGTCGTGTAAATTAATATCAAACTTTCGTAAGAGGGGGTTACAATGTCATGTAGCTTTAGATAATGCTCATATTTTAAAGTCATGACGACATCGTAATTTTTCAAGAATTTTTTTTCTTTGGAAACGGTTTATGTTCTAGTTTGTACTGCATTCACCCACACATATCAAGCGTGACACGATGTCTGGTACACATTATGGTGGTTTTCAAGACCTTGGATGGCTATTAGCAAAACTAAAGAGGAATTCCACCATATTCCTTTCATTCTATCTATCTTATTTTTTATATATAAATCCCAGATATACATTCCACATTTGACTGAATTTCCGTTCGTGTCAAGCATTGCACATCTCCAATAACAATAAACACACGGAATGCTGTGGCAACGTGTGTATAGGCTGCAAAGTACAATACAGATATCGGAAATTGGTAGTTTGATAAAAAGAGAAAACTTAGGCATAGTAACCGATACTATGGATAGTTGATTTTTGTTTAACACGATTGCAAGTGGTCGCAAATATTTGCAGTAAACATATCAAAACATGCATCAAACGTGCGGAAACACCTTTAAGTTTACATGCAAAAATATTATCTTTATTTTTTTTTTTATTGAAAATTGTCACAATGTACAATGATAAACTTCGTTTGCATTTCCAACAATAAAGAAATTGTCACTCCATTACACAGACTGATATACCTTTATATCACGGTACTGAGTCAGAGAAAAATAGCATGGTAGGATATAGTTCTGCAATATTGTAGCTTATTGACTAAGACATTTAATACGTGCTTCATAGAAATAACAAAGAAAATTGTCAATACTGCCTTAATATTTTATTTACTTGATATATCATATGTATCGATGATTATTATTAGACCCTGAAACTCAGAAAACATACAAGCGAGGTGATATGGGGACAAGTCAGAGTATGCATGTACAGGTCTACGTCTTCACCACAGTTAAACATGACTCATCCTCTTCCGTCAAATCGGGATATAATTGTTCGACTTGAACGAAAAATGGTCGAGCGATGTTTCGATTGCACTGGACATTGAAGATGGAACCCCCTTTTTTTTTTATATAGATACGTCCTAACAGGGTAACATGTGATGATACACATGGAGGGAAAAATCAGTTTGTACACACACAAATACATGTTTATTGAAATAGGCAGATGCATCTTTTATATAAAATTATGTTGATAAATGCAGTATCGTGTGTGGATTGTGAACATTTTAGGATTCGTAGTAAAATCGTTTAATGCTATGGAGTTTAATTCATTCGTTTATACATACCATGATTTCATGACAACATATGCACCTCAGTAACTCTCATTTACAGTATTATAGCGTGAAATTGTTGTTCATACTTTGAAATGGACATTATTTTTAAAGTGCATATCTGTTTTGAAGTGAAAATAAGTATTCAAGTTGGGGAGCATCATTATTTCGTTGCAATGATGATTGATATCAGTGGATTAAATGCGTCTATAAAGCTCAAACGTTAACATACAGACTAGACCAGGTTATATCTTCTGTTGGATTTGAACATCAAGGTCCAAATGTAACACAAGGATGGTTCTAATTCTGAACTTACAGGTCAAAAGTGCAAATATGTCATATGGATGGGGCCTAGGCATCATCACAGTTCTAATGGTAATGCTTGATGAAATATATGCTTAATATCAAAAAGACACGTTTACCTGATCAGGATATATTCGCCTTTCTTTGAAACACATTTTTATATTAATAAAATATCAGGTCTCTATTAGACACACATTTCTATATGTCACTTGTTAAAGGACAGCATTCCTGTTTGACATATCAAAAAGCGAATATGTCGGTGGCAGCGGCGGTGGAATTCTTTCGGAATCAAACGTTTTGATATTCAGTGCAAATTTAGTGTATTGTTTACGGAACATTAATTGTGAAATCGCTTGACTCAGTATATAGTTTTACGTTCCGTCGAGAATTAAGAAATATGTTATCAGCTGCTATACCACTATTGAACCATGTTTTTCACCCTCTCGTATATTAATTTTATACATTGATATCTTTCTATCGCAGACAGGGATATTAGATTTTGCAGTTGTATGTTATTCATAATTTACAATTTTGCTACATGCTATTGTGCGTACGTACAATAACCAGGTCAACTTTTTGAAATAAATGAATTAAAAACTCAGTTATATTCAGACATCCTCAGCTGTAGGTGAACTGTCACACATTTAGACATATGTTTAACACTTACGGCTGTATCAAAGTTTCGCCAGCACTTTTTGCTACACCGGGTCTTTGTATTTTAGGTAATATCTGAAAGACCCGTGTTCTCACTTTACAAGTATACGCCTTTGGCGAAGGAGCAATCACTAGTTGCATGTTGATACAGCCATGACAAGGGTGGGGCTTGAACTACAACATCATAGTGATGAAGCAAATGCTCTAACACGGAGCTACCGTGACACCGAACTCAAAATTTGTATTGATTAATTATTTTGAATACCAAAGGACCAGAGCCACAAACTCCATATTATGGCCCTGAAAATATATAAAAATGAAAGTAAGTGTTGAATAGGAGTATTGGTGTTATAAATATGTATCAGAATCCGGGGCTTAAAAAACATGTTAGATTTTAAAAATAGGAGCACAACTAAAGCTGTATACATACTAGAACCGGATATGGTACCGTATTTCTGTCATTTTCCACCAAAAACTGGTTATTTTGTAAAGGTTTTGTCATACTGGTTTCATCTCGCCCAAAATATTTAAAGTATTTTTATAATATACACCTTTTCAATTGACCATAAATGCAAAAATATTTTAGGGCGAGCTATGAGCACTATTTTTATTTTTTTAAAAAACGATATTCCGGATTGCTGAAAAATATTACGGTTATAATGCGCTAGTGGTGGTAAACTTGAATTTTACAGAAAATATGGTTGGTTTAAGTATCTTATGGAGAAGGAAACTACGTTTTTTATTTCGTGTCATGTATATGTACATAGGTCATTTTAGTTCGGTGTTTATTTTTAAAGCAAAGGAAAGTCCCTCACCTAATAATAGTTTTCGGTTGCAGCTTGTTTTGCCCTTTTACTATAGATGTTCATTTTGAATACCTAGTTGTTTTCATCTTTTAAAGTCGTTCACAATACATCTTCATTGCATCGTTGCTTAAAAACTGTGTACAATTTTGGTAGTTTTACATTATTATCATAAACATTATCATTGAACGAAACGACAGTTACCGAAACTGTTAGGCCTAGTGACTGAAATGAACATGGCGCGGCGTCTTCTTTCACTTTGGGATATCGGAAAATATTCAGGCTTCACGCAAGTATTCTTGTATGGTACTGATATCATATCGAATAATTTTTGCTCTATTTATTTTACAAAAGTGTTACTACGCAGCTTTAGACTGTCAACATTCGAAATAACTGTTTTATTTAACCTAACTTTACGTACATTGGGAGCAAGTCCTTCTTTGATTTACAGTACATCCAAGTTTCGGGCTGAATATTAGCATGACCTGGTCAGGCAAAAAGGAATTCAAAATAACAGATTTAAACTACAACATGACTTACCATAGCATGCAGCATTGCCGTCAGTTAAATCCGACAGTAAATTATGTAAGGAATTCATAGATAGCGATCCACATGTTATCGATGAGACATGACGTCATCTGTTGTAAGATATTCATGACGCATTTCATGCTTCGATAGGCGGATCAAGTAACCCCCATATGAAAATACTCGATATACTGGTTTTGTTTTGTTTTGATTTCACATATGATATCGTTGTACATGTCATGAGTTTTTTATTTTCTATTTTTATGTAACTTTACTTGTAAACAAAGACTGTGCGTTTTGTTTTTTGTTTGGGGGGGGGGGGGTAAGACAGTACAGTATTTATAAATTGTGCATGTTTGATTCCGTTGATTTTCAATTTCATGGCCTAGTTCGAAGGCCTATCAACGTATCAGTGTTCCATTGTCCAATATAAAATTAGAAAAGGAAAAATAGTGTCGTCTTGGTTGTCAAGGAGGTGTGTCCCAATGCCAAGTTACATTTAAACAATATAAACAAATATTTTTTTCAGCGTGCTCAACAAATCAAATTGCGTGATACAAGTAAAATTAAATTATGACAGACGGACTGACTGCTATATTATATATGTTTTGCCAATTAATAAACTGGACATGTGTTGTGCCAATAAATATATCTTAATTTAATGATCCAGCCTACAATAACAACAGGAAATTGTGCTTAAATTGTCCAATCTTCAAAACCTTAAATTGTGTACATGTGTGTGGTGGCGGTGGTGGTTTTCATCCACTCAAACTGTCCCAACCCCCCTCCCAAATTCAATTTCTTTAAGTGTGCAGTGGATAGATCGCCACATGGACCCATCCAAGTCTACTGTAAGGATGTTTTAAAATATCGGTTTCAAATGCAATTAGTTCACACACAAATATATATAGACAACATTATTTGACGATTTGCATTTTAGTTGCTTCTATTCATACACGCTATACAACAGTACTGAATCTATAACTGAGAGAGAGAGAGAGAGAGAGAGAGAGAGAGAGAGAGAGAGAGAGAGAGAGAGCACCAGTAATTGTATACAGGTACGGGAAGTTTAATCAAATCTTAAATGTACAATATTATTCTTATTAATTAACCATTCCACTTCATTCTGATATATTTAATTTCTCTTTTTTCCATGTTGAATTATTCGGCTGGCGCGAGTTAGGACTGCCCCCCCTCCCTTTTTTAAACCGATGTTACGTGCCTAGCTATCTAACGCCCTCTCAGTCAAAAATGAAATAAATATAAAATCTATATTACTACAACTTCATTGGATTTACTAGACTTTTTTTTTTACCACCGTAATACATGTTTATGCAAGCGGACAATCTAGGCATTTTAAAGAAAATTTCCATCTTCGATAGCAAAATGTGTTCAGCCCACGAAGAGCAGAATCGACCCAAAACCCATGGCAAGCGAAGATGATTTTTGCCCCCGTTTTCGGGTGTTATAACTGATATAAAAAAATAGTATGTTCTATAACTTTCATTCAGAAGACGGGTAAGTTCGTGAGTCACTGAATAAACAAAAAATTGTCCGCATTCTTATTTCAATCGCGTTGTCAACTGTACACTTTTTGATATTTCTGCACTACCTGTAAACATGTAGACAGCGGATCTAAATAATCTAATATTCTTAATTACAATGAAAATTATACATTAAAATACATGTGGTGCACTAATATAAATGTCAATCTTTTAAAATAATCGCACAAATAAACCAATGCTTTTACTTGTCATTTTATGGTCCACATTTCTTTGAGCTGATATAATTCATGCTATTTAACAAATTGAAATCAATGCCAATTTATACCATGTGATATTCGTTTGTTCATTTTCAAAGTCAAATGATCCTTCTCTTGGTGAACTCGTGCTGTGAAACAATGTGCGACTAACACGTACAGGTGTTTGTGTACGGGATGTCGAGAATTTGGGCGTTTCATAAAGGTGTGAACGTCTGCGGGGAAGTCTGCATACGGATATATATCAATATCTTGATATATCTATATACAAGAAATAATCCCGATTTACAAACATGTTGAGGTTTCTACTTAGAGATAATTAAAATCCATTTAGTGACACTGTCCACTCTATATCTGCTTCAAACATATAAACGTGGAAAGTTAATACAGAATGGACGTCATAAGTTAAGGGTAATTAAGATGAATTGTTTCGAATAGCAAACTCCAACATGTAAACAATTTAAGTAAGTTATCAAATCAGTATGGTAATTCTTTAAAGATAGACAGTGAAGGTACATTTTTAAAAATTAAATTACTATTTTAAATTTACAATAATATATATCATTAAATGATATGAATATATACAAGTCGCCGTTTTATACGTTTTAATTTTCACCCACTAATATTTCGCTTAGTATTTTTTTTTTATCACACGAAGGTGCACGGTGGCGCAAAGGAGGCACAGATGTCAGATCTCCGTGGACTTAAATGTCTACCTCGCTCAGAAAATTAAGACTTCAGAGGTGCCGACAATTTTCAAGGTCCACCGTGTTTTATTTTTAAAAAAATAGTTTGAAAACTCCATTTTTGTAATTAGTTACTATAATAACTCAAGTTTAATCAAAATTATACAGTTGTCTCTCTTTTTTTTTATCCTCAATTATATCAATTTTAATGGAAGTTGATACAAATATATATATGCAACTTGAAAATATAAACTCGTCTTTGAGATAGACGGTAAAACAATACTGTTTGCTGTGGTCCTTTCACTGCAAGGAATTTTAATTTTTGATCACTATTTTTCAATTACATGTATGTCCAATACAGCGGGGAAAAATTGTAGTGCTATGTAGTGGGAAGGGGGGGGGGCAATATATCACAAATTTAAACATCGTGATAGAAAATATACAAGTTCCTAGTATTTTAACAGTTGTGATTTACAATCATAATAAGACCAAAAAATATATATTAACCTATGCGTCCATTATTTGTGTATTACACTGTGATTCTCATAACGTCAACATCATGACGTTATATAGTTTTTCTGTTGAAAAACAGCACAAAGTTTAAACGACTGTAAAACGAAAACTAGAAAAGATATTGTTATAAAATAAATTGTTCTATGACCTATAAGTCCTAGAGCATCAACTGTGAAAGTCTCATTTATTTTGGTGAAAGGACCAATTTTAGTACTTTGTGGCTCTGGTCCTTTCATTGTTTCTGTGTTTTGTAAATTCATACTTTTTTGAAAAATAAATTACTATATCAATTCAAAATGAAAGTATTGTAATTTTGTTTACATAGACCTACTCATATCTACAGCTAAAAAGAACAAGAAAGCTGATGCGTATGTTTGCTACAATGAAAATGGTCGTGGTATCCATACAAATATAATGTAAGCAGGTCAAGTTCTTATATATCCCGCAATATATGCTGAATGCAAGATGGAGATAACGAGCAGTGATCAATCTCATAACTCCTATGAATGTACTATGTAGCTACTTGAGACACATTGTACGACTTTTGTTTATTCGGTTCTGGTCACTAATGGTGTAGGCAGATGCATTTTGTTCTGGTAGAGATGGTTTATGACACATCAGTCAAAAGATTATTTAAATTACATGGATACATATACCAGGTAGCATGCCTGTCGTTGAGACCAGACCAGTGTCTGTATCACCAATGGCACATTTTTTTTTTACCTGAATCACAGACTACTTCTTGAAGTGAAATGTCCTTCAGCAACGTTTCTTTTAAATTAAGAGGGTTTTGACAGGAAGGTTCCGTACTCCACGAGAAGGGCTTTAACTGCAATCGCCTTGTTTTCATCAAGCGGATAAAGGTGACTAAATGGCAATCGCAATGTAGGGGGTTTCCGCTTACATCACTGAAAAAAACAAACAAAGTAATGTTTTGATAAACGAGAGAGTTCTAAAGGAAAGTACATATAACAAACAATAATCAATCTTATAACTCCCATAAGCAATACAAAATAGAGAGTTGACCAAACACGGACCGGGTCAGGAGTCAATGAGAAGCAAGCATCCCCTGTCGAACAGTCACACCTAGCATGAACCCTATATCCTGATCATGTAAACATAGTTATCGGTAGTCAAAATCAGTGTGACAAAAATTTGAGCCAAGGAAGTGTTGTATTGGTAGACTAGATTATTATAACGACCATGGAATATGCGAAATGTTGACTTTAAACGAGACTGGTTAAACTCCTGCACCATTAACGTGTTTGACAGTAGCCTGTCTCGATTTAAAAACTGACAATCCACAGAACAAGGTCGTACGTATCGAAGCTATTGAAATATATAAAAACCTTATCTAGATGATAATGGAATGGAATAGTGCTACATAGATATGGGACGTTGAATCCATGAAAGAAAATCGAAACACTGCTGCCTTGGTGGACTGTAAGAACAATGACAGTGTTGTCCCGTCGCATGTGATCTGTCTCCTCGCTTAAGTTTATCCACTGTCGTTTGGAAGTATTTGTACTGTGTATCAAGATCCAATGAATATGCGTTATGTAGAGTATGCTATGACATAAGAATGAAGTAGAAGGAGTATTCACGTGTAGAGGGATTTTTGTTTGTCCTACGCTTAATTTCGTATTCTTTATAGGAATTATAAGATTGATCACTGTTCGTTCACTTCATTTTTTGTAACCATCGTGAATAATCTAGGAAAATACTGTTATCGAGTCATGAGGCCGTAATAGGTGTACTGTCGAAGTAGATCTACATATCATGTTTCTTTTTCGATCAAGATAATCTCCAGATAAATATCATTTCAATTGCTATGAAGATAATCTTTGATTCAGGTGCTTTCTAAAGCATCTCTTCTAGATGTCTAGATACATATAGTATTATGAGAGATCAGACGGAATCCTTTCTTCAGGTGAATGAAATATCTGAAGTTCAACTCTTTATTTGTTATCTCTTCTAGGAGTCATAAGATTGATCACTGTCGGTAATCTTTACCCTTCATTGATACATAATATGACAATACACTATCCACTGACGGTGTATTATTCTAATCTCCATACAGATAGTATCATGGATTTTCAAGAGATAAAGATCTTCATATTTTGATGTGAAATTATTCTACATATCTAGTGTTAAATATACTTAAGTAAGTTAGCGATAATGGTGATCAATATTGCACGGGAATATAAGGAAAACGAACTGTGATCAATGAAATCATAGATACAAAGAACAGAGAGAAATGTAATCAATTGTGTAACGAATGAATAACTGAGGGTCATGCAAACACGGGCCATGTTACGGCACGTTTGTCACCTTGGCACACTCGGTCGCCCGGCGACGACACGTGCGGCACATTTGATCGCCGGCAACCATTCGTGTTGAACATTTCCTCGCAAGCGACCAAACATGCCGCACGTATCGTCGCACGGCGACGGAATGTGCCGTGAGGATGAACTCGAATGGTCGTCAATTTTAGGCAATACCCGAGCACGAATGGTCGCCACCCAAGCCCACTGTCCCAAACCCCAATTTTGCTTTTCTTTGCAAAACGGTGTATGTTCATGTGTATGCGTTCGTTCGTGCATGTCCGTGTGTATTTGAGTGACGGTGTGAGCGTATGCACGCGTATATGAGTGCATACATGTACGCATACGTGCATGTGTGTATATATGTGTGTGAGTATGTGTGTGCATTCATGTGTAATACAGTTTGTTTTGCAATACACACGTACAAATGTGCACACATTTGTGACACAAGCCAAATACGACACAAAGCCAACAAACACAAAACCTGGGCATTTCTGGATGGAATTTGATGTGAATCTATTTTGCAAACAGGAGTCGCAACATGCTAGCAATACAATACTCTTCCATACCATCCCTACGGCACGCCGTTTTTACATTTACTCCTCTTCAAAGGTATCTCATAAATCTTATAAGATATCTTATAAAAGGTATAAAATATCCTAATATGGTTTTTTTTATACGAGATATCTTATATAGTATGTAATGTATCTCATAAACTGTATAAAATGTCTTATTAACGTTTTGATTTAAGAGATTTCTTAAACTCTTATAAGATATTTTTTAACTTTTATAAGGTATCTTATAAAAGAAATTTGATAATGTAGCTCATACATTTTATAAGATATCTTGTAGAACATATAAGATATTTCTTAAACTTTATAAGATATCTCATCAATGAATTTTTACAAACTATCTAATAAACCATATAAAGTATCATATGGTTGTGTAATACTTGCACTTGAGAGACACCTGTGACCTATATTGTTCGATGTTTATCATGTAGAATATGTAGATGACGAATGTACAAGAACACTTAGTCTGATTATCAATACAATGTGAATTTAGCTGATGTTAAGCTCTGGCTATACAAGCACTTTAGATATTTTGATTATTCTATAACGGGGACTACGGTTTAGGAATTTCTTTGGAAATTAACAGCCGATTTGTGATTTGTTTTGTATACAGAATCAGCTCGGCACGGATATTGTTTATTGTTCACCTATTGTAAGTTAGCACTTTGTAATTATTATAATTTTCTTTCAAGAATTGCAAATAAATTTTCTTACTTATTTGAATGTCGTTGTTAGTAAATTCCGCTGCGGGGTAAGTCTGACCCATGATAACATGTAGAAGATAAAACTTATACGGTACCAATTTTGATGCACCAGGTGCGCATTTCGACAAATAATGTCTCTTCAGTGATGCTCAACCGAAATGTTTGAAATCCGAAATAACAATGAAGTTTTAGAGCTATTATAGGGAAGAACAGTGTGCCAAATAAGTGGAGTCAAATTTGTCTAAGGATAAAAGCTATGCGTGAGGGAGACAATCCTTGATTTTGAAATGAATTTCTAAATTTTGTAACAGCAATAAAATATACAGTATTTTCAAGCTAGTAACGAAGTACCTAGCTACTGGGCTGTAGAGACCCTCGGGGACTAACAATCCACCAGCAGAGGCCTCGACCCAAAGGTCCTAATGTGAAACTTATACAGTACCAATTTTGAAGCACCAAATGTGCATTTCGACAAATAATGTTTCTTCAGTGATATTCAACCGAAATGTTTGAAATCCGAAATAATAATGAAGTTTTAGAGCTATTATAGGGAAAACAATGTGCCAAAAAAGTGTTATAAAACATAAATGATATCCCGTATATTTTATAAGATATTTCATGAAGTTGATGAGATATCTTATAATAATTCATGTATGAAATATTCTCTTATAAAACATATAAGATATCTTATGTTTGATAAGATATCTTACAAAAATAAATGAATAAAATATCTTCCATCTTTTATAAGATATCTCATAAACTTTATCAGACATCTTGTTTAATATGTACGATACCTTATATAGTTTAGGAAATATCTAATATAGTTTAAAAGCCTCTTATATATTTTATGAAATATATTATCAACTGTAAATAATATGAGATATCTGATACAATTTATTAGATATCTGATTTAAATTAGAAGATATATTAGAGATTGCATTAGATATCTTTATAAAGGAGTAATTGTAAAGATGGGGTGACATCCATCCTGATAAGTAAGAGTTCGCAAACACGCATACAAATGCATATGAGCACACAAATTGAAATATGAAGCAAGTACATGTATTACCATATGTCATGGTTTGATAAGAAAATGAAATATTTAGATTCGGCATAAACAACACTGCGTGCAGATTTAATTTCAGTGCACATGATATCCATGAACAGCACTTTACCACTTACAATGTTAACTTTTTTTAGAATCCATCTGACAGTACTCTCATGATGAACACAATTTAAAAAAGTTAGGAATTTCAGTTAACTATTGTAGTAGCGATAAGCATGAAAGTAAAATGTACGAAATACCTAAAAAAATTGGTACTTTTACAAAGTACGCATCAAATTAAATAGGTGGAATAAGCAAATCTTTGAATTTGAAACTGCTAGCTTGAAAATACGGATGTATATTTAATTGCTGTTATAAAATTTAGAAATTCATTTCAAAATGAAGGATTATCTCCCTCATGCATAGCTCTTATCCTTGGACGAATTTGGCTCCACTTGTTTGGCACGCTGTGTTTGGCTATATTTAGATGTAAAACTTCATAGTTATTTCGGATTTCAAACATTTCGGTTGAGCACCACTGAAGAGACATTATTTGTCGAAATGCGCATCCGGTGCATCAAAATTGGTACCGTATAAGTTTTACATAGGTATGAAGCACTTTTCATACATGAAAGTGACTGTTTTAAAAAAACACACACAGAGAGAGAGAGAGAGAGAGAGAGAGAGAGAGAGAGAGAGAGAGAGAGAGAGGTTACATGGGGATGATTGAAGGGCAGTGCGGAGATAGCTCTGAGTTGTTAAAGAGTAGGTGTCTATGGAGGAATACTACGGTTTTGTTGGTATATCTATGTCGTGTTTTGTGCACTCTCTCTTTTTGTAGGCCTACCCTTTTATGCTACATTAAAGAAACGCAAGATTATTCTCTGCACACTTGAAACATGTTGAAGGTTTGAAGAGCTATTTTAAATCGGTATACGATATCTGTTTGTTAATTGAAGGCTACAAGAAAGCGCCACATCTTCCTTAGCTATTACCCACCAATTCAAAAGACTCGTTCCGATCAAACCGAAAGAAATTGAAGAAGAATTTGGAGAAGAAGGAGAAGGAAAATTATAAGGGAGACAGAGAAGGGAGGGGAGAAGGTGCTGGGGGAGCAGAAAAAAAGCAAAGTTGGGATTTGGGAGTGGGAGCTTGGGTAAGGACCATTCGTGTTCGGGTATAACCTAAAATTGGCGACCAATCGTGTCCACCCTCAGGTCACGTTCGGTCGCCCGGCGACGATGTGTGTGGCACAAATTGTTGCCGGCGACCAAACGTGCGGCACGAATGGTCGTTGGCGACCAAACGTGCCGAAACGACAAAACGTGCCGTAACAGGGCCACGAGAATCACCATAACTCACATTTATATCCAAGTCTCTTTACATGATACACGGCAGGATGGAGTTACCTCCCTTGGATGTATTATAGCATTCAAATGATGGATGCCATCAGGGTTAATGGTGAGATTGAAGTGTTCTATCATTAGGTCGAATGTTTTACCTGTATGTTGCCAATAATAAAGCCACTCCTGATATACTGTTTTGACTAGGGTTACTCCATTTATTGGATCACCATAGTGGGATTATAGCAACTGTGACCTTTTAACAGGGGATGTTTATTTCTGTTAGGCACCTGATCCCACATTTGGATGTTTGTTAACCCATTTCTTTCATGAACATATCGGAGCAAATTCTTTCACATTAATGCATAAGTTGCTAATCAAAAGGTGATACCTTAACCCTGTAAGAAGACTCACTCAGCTTTGTAGTTTACAGGGACATTTGTTTGCACTGTCCTCGGTTTTGAATTATTTACAGGATGATGTGCTGGATCAATAATATAATTCTTTATCTTTTTTTTTTTCGTTTTAAGATTCTTACGATGTGATTGAAGGATAAAATGAAAAAAGAAAAGAAATGAAGATAACGGTATCAGAAATAAAGTAAAAATGTTTAATTTAGAGTAGGGCTACCTGGAAACACTAGAGGTGGAATCTGGTCTCTAGGAGGGGTAAATATCAGTTGTTGACCGGTCCCACTCGCCATAATACCTATATACATCGAGTATGCAATGCGTGTGCGATACAGCTTTCGGACTGATATTATAATATACACATATTATCGACATAATTGTCCTTGATTTGACATTTCAATTTCCAGTTTCAATATTATCTGAATGTTTAATGTTACACAAATTAAATCAGGTTTTTATTCCGCGTAATCATGCGATTAAGTTCAAACAATTCATATGCATTAGACAACCAACTTGCGGGATATGTGTGTAATGGATTTTGGCGAACATAGATACAATGGATGATTGAGCAAATGAATCACACACTTTAAATCCATAAAAGGGTATATGTATAATGACATATAAACGCGAATATGTAACGTATGTTCTCAAAAGTATATTCATCGTATCATTTTACAGTGTGTATAGTAAGCGGTTGAAATACAGCTTTGATTTGCAAAACATGTCTTAAGTATATGAAATGCACGTTGCATATATATTCAAGAAGAATGACCTTCCATGATTTAAAATATACCAGGAATGGCCTGCAATATGTTATTTCTAATAACATTACTTACAAGATGATGTAAAAATGCTATCATTTCATAATTTTAAGGGAATCGTTCATCTAAGTACCGGCATATGGTATATATTCCATGATGTTTGCACTGTCGTATGAAACAGTAAATGATGTTCTAAATTTTACATATTTTTGATTACTACCAATGTGTACAAATTAGTCAACTGTATTGTAAGTAATTGACATTCATATCAGTATCTATAGGTGTTATCAAATTGCCAACGTATCAAACATTTCATTTTGTAACGTTGTAATGTTAGTGTACATTTACCCCGCGTTTCTGAATTATGATATTTTTTTAATTAACCTGAACTGATAATCGTTAAGATAATAAAATGTACTGAAGCGTTCACTTATTAAACACGCGAGAAGATAGTGCTTGTACAAACTGTGGCTTTAAACTTGACTCCGCTTACCTGATGTTTTGGTACACTAATTTTGACTGCGGATAACTCCGTTTACCTGATCAGGATATAGCACTCACGGCAGGTGTGTGCGGTCGACAAGGAATGGTTACTCCTCCTAGGCACCGATCCCACCTTTGGTGTGGCCAGGGATCCGCGTTTGCCCAACTATATATTTTATATTGCTTGTAGGAGTAATGAGATTGATCACTGTTCGTTATCTTAACTTATCACATTCAAATACATCATTTAATCTGCATTCCAACAGTAATAATTTTCAGTCATCTGTCGATGAACAGTGAATATAACGAACAATAATCAATCTCATAAATCCTATGAATAATACAAAACAGAGAGCTAGGCAGACTTTGACCCTCATCTACACCAGATGGAGGGATCAGGTGCCGAGGAGGAATAAGCATTCCCTCTCGATCTGTCACACCTTCTGTAAGACCTATATTTTCCAGCAAACTTTAAATATTACCCCCTAGGCATGTGACCCCACCTCTTATGTGCCATGGGGACATATTGTATCATAATTCTCCATATGAGTATTAAGATCATTGTTCCTTATCTTTACCTTTTCGTTTCACGATGAGATAAATAATGGGTGATTGAAAGAATATAAAATATGTAATATCGTAGCAAATGAATCCTATATTCATGTCTTACATTGAAGGGACATTAAAAGTTGTTCAGTTTCAATGAAAACATTACCTACAATACGTACGTGTTACTCAGTTGTAGTGGAAGTAAGTGAATTCATATAAAGGTACTCACAGTTTCTGTAAATTCCCCATTTGATCAAATGTTCCAGTCTGTAACGTTGTTAGTTTATTGTTGCTCAAGTCTCTGAATGACAAAACATATCTTGATTAACCTCAGTAGATTAACTTTACAATGGAACTGTTATTTTACAGGTTGATTCAATATGCAAGACTATATTGATTGCACAAAATGCGACTTTAAACACCACGTTCGGGTACATTAAGTGATGATTCATTTACTATGAACACTAACCATCAAGTCGATAACTGCAGAAACATCTTAATCAAATATTCAGCAATTTTGAGATTTAAAAGAAAATCATATGAGAAAGTAGTTTTGGTATACCGTAACTCATTTTTGTTATTGCAAAATCATTGAAGTATCTAATGAAATAGCAGAATAGTTTAAGTGTGCGTGTCATTTACCATCATGATGAGACAAAATACGTTATTGCAACATGAAAACTAACTGTTGGAACCCCTTTTACATCAACTTGTTTGCCGGTAGCTTGACTCGATTTAAAAATAAATAATCATATCTTGCCGACCGAATCGATTGAGGCATATATGCATCATATGTGAGTGATATTGGAGTGTTACTGCATAAATATGGTAAGTTTAGGATTGACAATCTGAAATCATACCATTTCCCCAAAGTTGCAATGTCAGTTTGTCGCTAACATCTATGTTCAAGAAAATAGCCAAATATGACAAAAAGATGAGACAATCTGTTGTATCTTTTATTTAAAGTTCACTGAGATATATCAATCTGCACATGCATGAAAATGACCATTGTTTATAGATAAAACGTTGTTCATAGATATAAATGTTGAGCGAAGGCCACTACAAAGAAATATTCTCTATTAGTATTTACGTTTTTGAATAAAGTCAGCCTCGTGAACAGATCAACTAATATATAAGTGCAAGATGGCATTGCCGAGGTAAAACTCAAGCAGGTTTTTAGTAACAACTTCAGAGTAGTTCTACCAAGAATCAGAATTATTTCTGAATGACTTTTAATAAAAGATATGAACATTTCCGTCTTCCATTTCTATTGAATAAACTACATTCTATACTTTCAAAATGGTGAGTCTTTTTTATCGTGAGTAATATGCTTGTAGGGTGTTGAAAAGTCATACATTTTCATTCTCTTGATTTTTGGAACAGTTTGATGATTTTAAATTTACTAAAAGTTCTTCAGAATATTTTAAAACCCACGTTTGATTTACGCTACTTCTGGAATAGTTCATGGTATAATACATTTGAAGTGTGTCCTTCACAGCGGTCAATATTTCTTGAAGAAGGAAATCTAGGGGCTTGGTATAACATTTACGTGCTCCAGCAGCATGTGGACCTATTTTCTACTTTTCTCAAAGGTGAGTACTATCAACAATTGATTTTGCCATTGATATTGATGTCAGTTTTCTGTATCATAAAATACATAGTTAGAAACTGTAACACCATGTATAGCCGGACTTAATGGGCGCATAAAGAAATTAATCTTCTGTATTCGCTGATTAATATTGACAGGTAAAAAAAACAATCCTTGTACACAGATTGCAAGTTTCTTAAATCATTTCGTGGTATGATCTTTTCACAATTCAAGCTTAGTTTTTGAAAACGTTCTAACACTTGTTATTGAGTCTTGATACCGCATTAGGTATAATGTCGAAGTTGATCTACAGATCATGTTTCTTGTTCAATCAAGAAAATGTCCAGATAAATACTATTTCAATCGCTATCAAGATAATATTTAATTCAAATGTTTTCTAAATCATCTCTTCTAGATGACTTGATACAAATAATATTATGAGAGATCAGGCGTAATCCTTTCTTCAGGCGAATAAAATATCTGATATGCAACTCTTTATTCTTTATCCCATCTTGGAGTTATGAGGTTGATCGATGTTGGCAATATTTACCTTTCATGGATACATATTTTACAACTCACTATCCATTGACGGTATGAGATTCTAATCTAGATACGGATAGTATCATAGATTTCGAAGAGATAAAGATCTTCATATTTTGATGTAAATTTATTCCTACAAATCTAGTGATAAATATACTTAGGAATGTTAGGGATAATGGTGATCAATATGACACGGGAATATGAAGAAAAGGAACTGTGATCAACGAGAACACAGAAATAAGGAGCAGAGAGGAATTTCATCAATGGTGTAACGAATGAATAACTGAGAGTGGGAAAAACACGGACCATCAGAAACACCATAATTCCCATTTCAATCCAATCGTCTTTACATGGAACACTGCAAGATGGAGTTACATTCCTTGGATGATTTATAGTATTCACATAATTGATGAGTTAAGGGTTACTGATGATATTAAAATGTTAGATCATTAGGTGAATATTTTTGTTACCAGTATCTTACCAATTATGAAGCCGCTCTTTATATACTGAGTTAACTAGGGTTACTCAATTCATCGGATCACCATAGTGGGATTATAGCGACTGTGACCTTTTAACAGGGATGCTTATTTCTTCTAAGCACCTTATTCCACATTTGGATGTTTGTTAACTTCATTTCTTTCATGAATATATCGGAGGAAATCACTTCACATAAAGACAAAAGTTGCTAGTCAAAAGGTGATACTTAAACCCTCTAAGGAAACTCTCACACCGTTAGAGTTTACTGGGAAATTGTTTGCCCTCTCCTAGCTTTTGAATTGTTTACAGGATTATGTGATTGATCAATGATTTCATTCTTTATCTTGTTACTATGTCATTTATTTTTTTTTTTTTTCGTTTTAAGACCCTCACTAGCTTGTTGGAGGATAAAATGAAACAAAGAAGATAACGGTACCAGAAATAAAATCAAAATGCTTAATTTAGAGTCGGGCTACCTGGAAACATTATAGATGTAATCTGGTATCTAGGAGGGGTATGTAAGGAGGGGTATGTATCACATGTTGTTCGGTCACATCCGCCATGATACCTATATACATTGATTATGCAATGCATGTGCGATACAGCTTTTGGACTCATATTCTAATTTACACGTGCACAGATATTATCGGCATAATTGTCCTTGATCTGACATTTCAATTTCCAGTTTCAATATGATCTAAATGTTTAATGTTACACAAATTATATTAAGGTTTTTATTTCGCGTAATCATGCGATTAAGTTCAAACAATTCATATGCAGTAGAAACCCAACTTCCGGGATATATGTGCACTGGATTTTGGAGAGCATAGATATAAGGGATGATTGAGCAAATGAATTACGCACTTTAAATCCATAAAAATAGGTGTATGGCATATAAACGCGAATGTGTAACGTATGTTCTCAAAAGTATATTCATGGTATCATTTTACAGTGTGTATAGTAAGCGGTTGAAATACGGCTTTGATTTGCAAAGTATGTCTTAAGTATATGAAATGCATGTTGCATATATATTCAAGAAGAATGACCTTTCATGATTTAGAATATATAAGGAATGGCCTGCAATACGTTATTTCTAATAACATTACTTACAATATGATGTAAAAATGCTATCATTTCATAATTTTAAGGGAATCGTGTATCTAAGTACCAGGATATGGTATATATTCTATGTTGTTTACACTGTCGTATGAAACAGAAAATAATGTTCTAAAGTTTACATCTTCTTGATTACTACCAATATGTACAAATTAGTCAGCTGTATTGTGAGTAATTGATATTCATATCAGTATCTATAGGCGTTGTCAAATTGCCAACGTATCAAACATTTCATTTTGTAACGTTGTCATGTTAGGGTACATTTACCTCGCGTCTCTGAATTATGATAATTTTTTAATTAACCTGAACTGATAATCGTTAAAATAATAAGATGTACTGAAGTGTTAACTAATTCAACACGCGAGAGGATAGTGCTTGTACAAACTGTGGCTTTAAACATGACTCCGCTTACCTGATGTTTTGGTACACTAATTTTGACTGCGGATAACTCCGTTTACCTGATCAGGATATAACACTCACGGCAGGTGTGTCCGGTTGACAAGGAATGGTTACTCCTTCTAGGCACCGATCCCACCTCTGGTGTGTCCAGGGATCCGCGTTTGCCCAACTATATATTCTATGTTGCTTGTGGGAGTAATGAGAATGATCACTGTTCGTTATCTTCACCTTTCACATTTAAATACATCATTTAATCTGCATTTCAACAGTAATAATTTTCAGTCATCTGTCGATGAACAGTGAATATAACGAACAATAATCAATCTCATAAATCCTGAGTAATACAAATCAGAAAGCTGGGCAGACATTGACCCTTATCCACACCAGATGGAGGGATCAGGTGCCGAGGAGGAATAAGCATCTCTCGATCTGTCACATCTTCTGTAAGACCTATATTTTTCAGCAAACTTTAAACATTACCCCCCTAGGCATGTGACCCCACCTTTTATGTGCCATGGGGACATATTGTATCATAATTCTTCATATGAGGATTAAGATCATTGTTCCTTATCTTTACCTTTTCGTTTCACGATGAGATAAACAACGGTTGATTGAAATAATATAAAATATATAATATCGTAGCAAATGAATCCTATATCCATGTCTTACATTGAAGGGGCATTGAAAAGTCGTTCAGTTTCAATGAAAGCATTACCTACGATACGTACGTGTTACTCAGTTGTAGTGGAAGTAAGTGAGTTCATATAGAGGTACTCACAGTTTCTGTAAATTCCCCATTTGATCAAATGTTCCAGTCTGTAACGTTGTTAGTTTATTGTTGCTCAAGCCTCTGAATGACAAAACATATCTTGATTAACCTCAGTAGATTAACTTTACAATGGAACTGTTATTTTACAAGTTGATTCAATATGCAAGACTATATTGATTGCACAAAATGCGACTTTAAACACCTCGTTCGGGTACATTAAGTGATGATTCATTTACTATGAACACTAATCATCAAGTCGATAACTGCAGAAACATCTTAATCAAATATTCAGCAATTTTGAGATTTAAAAGAAAATTATATGAGAAAGTAGTTTTGGTATCCCGTAGCTCATTTTTGTTATTGCATAATCATTGAAGTGTCTAATGAAATAGCAGAATAGTTTAAGTGTGCATGCCCTTTACCATCATGATGAAAGAAAATACGTTATTGCAACATGAAAGCTTGCTGTTGAAACCCCTTTTATATCAACTTTGTTGCCGGTAGCTTGACTCGATTTAAAAATAAATGATCATATTTGCAGACCGAATCGATTGAGGCATATATGCAGCGTATTCAGGTGATAACATATGTGCTACTGTAAAGGCGGCGATGGAAACGATGAACTTAAGCAGCCTTTAAAGTATACTTTCAGTTACACATTTAAAAACGAAGTATCAACATATAAAACAAAAAAAGGAATATTATGTGCCACCGTTTATTGTTAATTCAATGCTTTCTATGGAAGCGACATATAAATGACGGCGAATATTGTCTATCGATAAAAAAAACCCCACATAGCTGTGTAAATAGATATTTTAAGACTATATGGGGGTATTTCTTCTATTGGATAATTTTTTTTAAATAGATGTATAGTAATCACTAGTGCAATTGAAAATAATAAACGTAGTGTATTTTGGTGAACAAAAGATATAAGTTATTGCTGAAAAATGTATATGTTGAATGAATGAAAAGCATAAATTAAACATATTGATAAAATGATATTTGTCAGAATATGGGGATAGGTGATACACGTTCTCACAAATACATGTATCGAGCAGTTTTAAGGTATGCACAGTAAGTGGTTGAAATGCAGGTGTGATTTGCAATGTATGTTTTATGTATGTGAAATGTAAAACTTATACGGTACCAATTTTGATGCACCAGATGCACATTTCGACACATAATGTCTCTTCAGTGATGCTCAACCCAAATGTTTGAAATCCGAATTTAGAGCTATTATAGGCAAAAACAGTGTGCCAAAAAAGTGGAGTCAAACTCGTTTAAGGATAAGAGCTATGCGTGAGGGAGATAATCCTTAATTTTGAAATGAATTTCTAAATTTTATAACAGCAATTAATTATACATCTGTACATAGTGCAAATGTATATTGCACTTTTATTTCAGAACAATGACAGATAGTCTCAATGACCTGAAGTACATTACTTATATAAACATAATTCATGAAATTATACCTAACTATAGTCATTTCATCATTCGAAAGAAGAGAACCATGCATTACATTATTTTTTTTCAAGTCATTTACAGTCTCACATTTTCATAATTTTGATTAATCTCAGTATATGCATATCATTTAGTTCTATTGCAAATAACCGGATTTATAGGATCTCTAAATTCGCCAACATATCAGATGTGCTATTCTGTACCGTTGTTATCTTATTGTTTGTGAGGTAACTGATCGTAAAGATGTCCTGATTAACCTTTAATGATCATCGCCATAATGATAAAATATATTTTCTAAATTGATTCAATGCACGAGAGCATAGTGTTTGAATAAAATATGACTTTCACCAGGACATGTAGATACATCAATGATGATTTATCTATTATCCAACAATAATCCTATTCATTGATATGTCGCTTGTAGCTCCAGTTATCTCCAAATAGAGAAGCACGTGTTCTTCACCCTTTGCTTCATATTTAGATGTTTTATTTTCTATACTATACAGATATGACGATGACAAACTACCATATGACCTCAATGATAAGTTATTATTTCAGATTATCCACAATCACCATATGTTCAACAATGTTCTATAACAACCGGGCATCGTATCCAACTGATCCGATACCACACCGCATGCTCAATTTGGTTTGCAGATCTGTGGTTCCGAATCAAAACCACTTTTCAAAGTATACTTTCAAATAAAAAAAGATGTACAGGTGACAACACCTTTGTGTGCAAATTTGTCTTAGTATGTCTCAATATTGAAATGACATTACCGATCCTATAATTACGGACCTTATCTCAAACTATGGAAGGATTTTATGTACTCAGTGTTAAATCATTTTCGCACTATTTTCTTCAATGTTTTTTGTGCTTTTATCACCTAGTCTAAGAATGAATGGTGATTTTGACAGAATGCATATTGATAATATGTATTGTTTTTAGAAATGTGTTTGTAGTAACTTCCAATTCACATGTAACTGTACTTGCTATTTAGAAAGGATTTTCTTAAATGAATTTTGTTCTTTAGGAAAAATAAAAAAATAAAATACATATCGCCAGGCTCTACTAGATAAACGCACGTTGCGTTGAAAATTGTTTCCAGTAGTTCGCAGATCAGATCTAACTCTACTGCTGAAATCTTTAACAAGAAAAACAACAATTCAGACGCTGATGATATTATGGTCTGATTCCACGCACAAGTTATCAGAAGTTGAAATAAAAAATATGCTAAAGTTCCTCATTGACAATATCTTCGTGGTCTTTCCTGATCAGGTCTTCCAACAATCTGTTGGAATTCCCATGGGCACGAATTGTGCTCCTTTGTTAGCTGACCTGTTTTTATATTCATATGAAGCAGAATTTATTAAAAAACTTCTACGTGAGAAGAAAAAATATCTCGCTGTGACCTTCAATTCGACTTTTAGATATATCGATGACGTTTTGTCTATTGACAATGATAGCTTTCATTCATATGTCGATTTGATATATCCCTGTGAACTCGAAATAAAGGAAACCACAGAGGCGTCCAATTCTGCTTCATACTTAGATATTTTATTGAAAGTAGACATTAACGGCAAACTAACAACTCAACTGTATGACAAACGGGATGATTTCAGCTTCTCCATCGTCAACTTCCCACATTTATGTAGCAATATTCCATTATCACCTGCATATGGTGTTTATATATCTCAACTGATTCGATATACAAGAGCTTGTTCTGGGTATAGTCAGTTTTTAAATCGAGATAAGCTACTGACAAACAAGTTGATGATACAGATATTTCAACAGTCTCGTCTCGATTAAAGTCAGCATTTCGCAAATTCTATGGTCGTTATAACGATCTAGTTCGTCAATACAACCTCGCATTGGGCCAAATGCTGTCTGACGTGTTTCATACCGATTGTTAAGCCGTTCTTGGCACACTGATTTTGACTGCGGATAACTCCGTTTACCTGATCAGGATATGGGGCTCACGGTGGGTGTGACCGGTCAACAGGGGATGCTTACTCCTCCTGGGCACCTGATCCCACCTCTGGTGAGTCCGTGTTTGCCCAACTATCTATTTTGTATTGCTTGTAGGAGTATTGAGATTGATCACTGTTCGTTATCTTCACCTAGCATACAATACAAATCAGGAAACGCATCACATTCGGTAAAACCTGTAATTCAACGAAGATACATCCTGCATATCCGCTGTTGTAAAACCTAAGATGATTTAGAAGTGTTTTCAAAAGAATATATTATATTTTAAACAGTTATAAAGATATGTAAAATCGATTCTCTGTTCCTTTTTCAACTTTACGCAATATCTCTACGAAAATAATCAAAGTTGCTAAATATGCAGACAACGAAACGTATAACTACACCTATCGAACGGTAAACAAACGTTGGACGGTTTTTAGGAACAAATGGTTTTCTTTTGGAAACGCATGCTGAACACTGTAAAAAGAAGAGTTTTTAGTTAGAACGGAGCGGTTATTTTCTAGAAGAGAACGCTTTGCAAGGAGATGGGAACCGACGTATGATGTTGGTTTGAAAATCTACATTTCAGACGGTACTTTTTATTTGAATATTCATAGACATAGAGTTTTTTGCCAAAATAAAAAGTTTCATCTAATTGAAATTATAAATATTTGAAAATAACAGTAACGGGGATGAACGTACATTAATACATGGACCAGTATGCGCCTTGGATTCCACATGTGAATATGTACATGCATTTAATATGATGAATAACGCAACATTTTTAATTTAAAAACAAAAATTGCGTTAGTTTACATCGGATCCAACTTCAATAACATTGTCACCCTTACGTAAAAAATATGCCGTTCTTGGCACACTGATTTTGACTACGGGTAACTCTGTTTACCTGATCAGGATATAGGGCTCACGGTAGGCTTGACCGGTGAACAGGGGATACTTACTCTTCATAGGCACCTGATCCAACCTCTGATGTGTCCTGGGGTCCGTATTTACCCAACTATCTATATTGTATTGCTTATAGGAGTTATGAGATGGATCACTGTTCGTTATCTTCACCTTTCATGGAACTACAATTGGCTAAGTTTATTTGTAGACAATTAGATTACAAAAAAGTCAATTTTTATAGCAACTACCCGTATATCCACCAATCTTATTCTTAATGCATATAACGATCGGAGAAAATAACTGACGTGACTGGTGAGTTAGCTCTCTTTCGGAACATCGTGAGTTTTCCTGTTTCGTGCATGGGTCTTTTAAAATGGAACCAACTCTGTATAAAATCACATTTCCTTAAAACGTTGTCATTAAAAAGCACAATGACGGAATTTGATATTTCCATCAGTTATAAATCAGTATGAAATCTGCTGAAAATATTTAATTGCTAATCACAATATATCAATTTTTTTACGAATGAAATATCCAATTTGATGAAAATACTTTTGACACTATAATAGGATCTGTATCTTGTCGATTTGATATCCTAGCTGAGCCAATTAATTGTACTTGACATATTGAATCGAGTTGATATTCATAGGTGATTAGTGGTTAAGACGATAACCACCCAATTAGTCAGGAGTTGCACTTATTTTTTCGTTATTCAAAGCAGAAATAACACATTTTAGAAGACCAATTCTTGGTTAAAGCAAATGAATAAGACTAACGTATGGATGGATAATATTACATTGTGTTTCAAGATGTGTACACAAATGATACAGCAAGCATCCATCTAACTGTTCATTACAAGGCAGTTAAGGTAAACTATTCTTAAATATAAAGATGTAGGCCAAAGATAACTGGCACTGTTAGTGACGCTGAATTACACGTGCTGAAAATCGTCAATACGATAAGTACATCTAGTGATAAAATTTGATGTGTAAGACATAACACAACATGTTTGTCCAGACGACAATATGACATAAAAAGGATTGTGTCCTAAATCGCCAGAGTAGTGATATCCTGCTACGAAAGAGACTGTCAAATCGTACCAAAGATATTATTTGGCGCTAAGCGCCATATAAACGAATCGTTTAGAGTCATCAGTTTTAAAGAGTCAATTTAGAGTTCATGAGTGACCTTTACGATTATTTACCATAACATTGCCTATATCCAACCCTAGGACCTAAAATTGCACACAGAATAGAGTTTCTAAACTGAACACATACATTCGAATTTACCAAAGTATGTTAATTTACGCTAGGAATTTTAAACTATACATGATACTAATGTCCATATAAAGGTCGCTGAAGGCAGGGTGAGGATGGTGATTGTACAGTATGCGTATAAGCAGTACGTCTTTTGGAATGCGTTAAGTGTTAAACTCACCGCTGTCTGTTATAGGGATAATATTTATCCAAATGTTGACAAATTTTAGCTGTATATAGCAAACTATACGTTCTTCATATTCTTTTAGATGTAATTGAGATTTCGTACCATCTATTGCGTAATGTTTTTATGTTAAAAACTAATACATATTGTTTATTTTCCGTACGTCCTGTTTTGATATTCAGCAGCGATAATGAGACGAGGGAAAGGAAAAAGACTGAGGAATTGCCTGTATTGTAAAATTCTTTTAATTTTGTATCGCATATGGAAATTATAAGATTCATCACAATTCATAATCTTCTTTTGTTCATTGATCAAAGTTTGGTCTCTTTAACTCTTCATCTCAGCTACGTTATCACTCAGTGGACTTACCAACATATCAGAGATATTATCAATAACGCATCCGCCATTATCTGCACTATTATTATTCATGAGATGATTAATGATTGCATTGCAAGTGAATGATATAGTATTGTATGATGATCTGAACGAAATGGTGTATCATTGACAGGGTGGCATTTTCATATCCATACACTGAACGTATTATTCCTCTCATTGACATTATTCATTTATCATACAGATAATTGATATTTTTACAGATATGCTTTAAATATCTGTAGACTCTTCAGTGCATCAACTATTCCATTCGGGAACGTTATTATGTTATTGCTCCACAGGTTTCTGAATCATAAATATTTCCTAATTAACCTTAATTGATCAACGCTACAATTATGAAATTTAACATTCTGTCAACTGATCGAATATTTGAGCGAATGGTATTTGCACTAAATATGGCTTAAAACGGGAGAAGTAGATCCATCAACAATAGTTTATCTATTTCCTAACATACATTGGTGATTAGAAATTATCAAATCAACGCAAAATAAGTACACACAGAATTTACCACATATGTTTTATGTTTCTTTTTTATTTTTTGTTAGCATAATGGAGATGTTAATGGTATACTAGAACATCAACTTTATGGCAATTGGGATAATTTCAGGTTTTCGATCGTCAGCTTCCTACATCTATGTAGCGATATCCCATTATCACCTGGTTATCATATCTATGTCTCTTAATTGATTTAATTAAAAACTGCATTTTCTGCTTATTATCAATTTGACGTCTGATTTTGCACTGATTCAAAACATCAAAGTAAACTTTTAAATGAAAAGGATGTAAAGTTTACAATAACTTATATGAAAATGTGCTTGGAATGTGTCCCAATGTTGAAAAATGCTTATATTTACTCATCCCTTGATCTCAAGCTGTGAAAGAAGACTATAATTACCGACTTTCTCAAACCATTAAATAATGTACTATTTTGATAATATTTTCACCAATGTATTCTGTGCTAGTATGAAAGGTAGTCTATCACATATTCCCAGAATATGTATTTATTTTGACAGCATGCATGTATCCAGGCTCTAATTGATAACTAATTGATTTGCATTTGTTTATCATTCTTTTGCATAGGCAGAATGGTATTTAATTTGAGAATGATAATTGTTTTCCATATGCAGGTAAACATTTAATTTGTTGCTGTTTATAATTATTTTGCATCGATAGATATACATTTAATTTATAGCTGTGTACAACTGTTTTGCCAAGGCAGATGAGCATTTAATCTGTAGTTGTTTATAATTATTTTGTATTGGTAGATAAATATTAAATGTGTTGTTGTTCATGTTTATTTTGCGTAGGAAGATGCGTATTTTTAAATAGGTATCAATATATTATTGTTTGTTATCCTCACTTTCTTCACCCTTTGGTTCATATTTAGATAGATCAATGATGATTTATGTATTATCCAACAATAATCCTGTTCATTGATATGTGGATTAGGTATACCGTGTTCCAGTTATCTCCAAATAAATAAGTTCATGTTCTTCACCCTCTGTTTCATATTTAGATGTTTTATTTCCTGTACTATACAGGGATGATGATGACAAACTACCATATTACCTCTATGATAAGTTATCATTCAGATTATCCACCATCACCATATGTTTAATTAACACCTGTATATCGTATCCACCTTATCTGATACCACACCACATGCTCAATTTGGTTTGCAGATCTGTGGTTATGAATCAAAACAAGTTTTTAAAGTATAATTTCAAACGAGAACGATGCATAACTGACAGCACATTGTATGTAAATTTGCCTTAACATGTCTCAATTTTGAAATGACACTATCGATCTTATATTTACAAACTTTATCTCAAACTATGGAAGGATTTTATGTACTCAATGTTAGACAATTTTGGTACTATTTTCTTAAATGTTTTTTTGTGCTTTTAGGAAAGATGCTAAATCACTTAGTCTAAGAATGAATGGTGATTTTACAGAATGCATATTGATAATATCTACGTGATATGCACACTGTTTTTAGAAATTTGTTTGTAGTAGTTTCTAATTATCATGTAACTGTGCTTGCTCTTTAGAAAATATTTTCTTCAATGTATTTTGTTCTTTAGGAAAAGTTGTCGATCACCTAATTTGATTATTAGTAGTCAAAATGAAATACATATCGCCAGACTCTACTAGATAAACGCACGTTGCTTTGAAAATTGATTCCAGTAGTTTGTAGTTAAGATTGAAATAATTAACACCAACAACAACAATAACAAACAATTCAGAAGCTGATAATCTATAAAATACAAATCAGGAAACGCATCAAATTCAGTAAAACCTGTAATTCAACGAAGATGCATCCTGTATATCCGCATTTGTAAAACCTAAAATGATTTAGAAGAGGTTTTTTAAAAAAATAATTATATTTTAAACAGTTATAAAGATCTGTAGAATCAATTCTCTATTCGTTTTTCAACTTTATCCAATGTATCTAGGACAATAATGTTATCTAAGTTGCTAAATATACATACCACGAAACGTATAACTACACCTATGGAACGATGAACAAACGTTGGACGGCTTTAGGAACAAACGATTTTGTTTTGAGAACGGACGCTGAACGCTGTGAACAGAGCAGTTTTCAGTGAGAACGGAACAGTTCTTTTCGAGAACGGAACGCGTTGTAACAAGATGGTAACAGACGGTATGGTGTTGATTTCAACATATGCATCTCAGACACTGTCGATACTTTTTATTCGAATATTCATAGACATTGCAGAAACGGGGGGGGGGGTTGCCAAAATAAAAAGTTTTAACTCATTGAAATTACGAATATTTCAAAATAGCAGTAACGAGGATGAACGGATATTAATACATGCACTAGTTTGCGTCTTGGATTCCATATGGGAATATTTACAAGCATGGAATATGATAAATAAAAAGCAACATCTTCAATTTAAAAACAAAAGTCGCATTAGGTCACATTGAATACGACTTCAATAACACTGTCTCCCTTAAGTAATTGTTTTTTGATTACTTAGTGCAGATGTGTCTTGGAAAGTGGAATTCATTTTGAAAATACATTACATATTTTTCTTGTAAAAATTAAATCAATGATTAATAATTATACAAATGTACATTACAATGAATAAAGTGCACACAACCGTTTGAATTTCTTATCATATATATACTGTATTTAATACTTTTAAATAGATCAATACAGGTAAATACAATTTATCTACAAACAATGATTGGGAATTAAAATTTTAACATCGTTAATAATAATTATTGTTATTATAAAAAAAATGATTTATTTTCTGTTTAAATTCGATAAGATAATATCTGCATTTTTTCAACGAACATAGTGACTTGTCATGATGAATGATTGCACACGTGATTGTACCCATAGATGGAAATATTTTAAAGACACCTGTCAACAGAGGGGTATCAAGGAAACCAATGCCACCTGAGACGGAGATCTATAGGGTGGGTTCTTTGTCATGTCCCCCGTATACCAGTAAATGTACACTGTTACATTCGCAACTCCTAGTATTTCGATCATTTCATACCTATTTTAAAATTTGAAGATGACAAAAACCACTTAAATATTAACACACAGGCGAGTATTTCCATTTTAATTTTCCAACACTTTCACTCAAACATGCCAAAGTGATACTACTTCAATAGATTTGATAATTCAACAGTTTTTCAAAATCTCTAAATGATAAATTCAAAACAAAACACTGTACAAACTCCTTTTCATGAACAATATCATTATCCCTATTTCTCTATTTTTGTTTCAAAATAAATTTTTATTTATAGTCTGCATATTTCAATTCAAAATATTTGGTAAAAGTTGATTTACCTTTAATCCGAAAATAAAATTATTTTCTAATGTGTGGTGGTCAATTCGTAATTTATCTGAAAACTTTTATGAATTTGAACTATGAAAAGTACAGCCTTGTGCAAACTTCAAAATGTTGGATAAAATGAAGAGGAATTAGTTTAGTCTTCTTCTATTTCAACCAAGCGTCATGTTAACCCGCAATGACTGACTGACGCGCAAAGTCTGAATAGCAATTCAGGAATAAATGGTTTTAGGGAACGGACGGTTTTAGATATAAAAAGGAATTATTTGGCCTAAAAACAGAACGCTTTGGTCTTGGAACGGAACGCTGGTATTGAAGAATTTCATCTTTCGAAAAGGCAGTTGGAGTATAAGTACGATTATCGAATGGAGAATTAATGTCTCATCTAAACTAAAGTATCACACATCATAACGTAGTCCGGTATCAATACGATAGTATATTCACTATAATGATTCATGAGATGATCACTGATTGTATTTCAAGTGATTAATGTTGTGTTGTATGAGGATCTGAAAGACATTTTGAATCATTGACATGATGACGTCAAAAAAACAAGAACATTCTCAAATTCAAACAAGTTTTGGACAATTCCTCTCGTTGAAAATATCTACTTGTCATACAAATAGTCGGTATCATTATCGATCTACTTAGAATGTCTGTAGATTTGTCGATGCATCACAATTTACAAATTCCAATTGGTAATGTTGGTATTTTATTCTTATTCAGATATTAGAATCGTAAAAAAATCCATTTTAGCCTTGATTGATCAACGCTTCAATGATGAAATACTTTATTTTGTTAACTGATTCAATATGAGAGAGTATGATGTTTGCACTTAATTTAGTTTTAAGCACCACGGTTTATCTATTTTTACCCATAATAATTTTCGTTCATATGTTGATTAGAAATTATCCAGTCAACTTGAAAAAAGAACACCATAGACGTTTCTACATTTGTTTAACATTCAGATCTTTTTCTTACAGAATAGAGAGGATTTTGTATAATTCTCATGCGTTTTCTAATATATTCTTTTCTTGCAATTACTCTCATTGTCATGATGTATATGTTATACGAATGATTGATGTCTCTATAGAAACACGTATAGTCTAGATATGCGATATACTATCACTGACATAACGACAATGCATGGACTATAAAGATTCGTGAAATTAATATTGATTCATAAGGTACCTGTAAAGTGCGAAACGAAATCGAAACGAAACGAAATCTACCGAAACGAAACGAAATCTACCGAAACGAAATGAAACCCACCGAAACGAAACGAAACCCACCGAAACGAAACGAAACCTACCGACACGAAACAAAACAGATTGTATAATCGAACTCTTTTAATTATAATAATTAAAAATGGTACCCCAGGCCCCTGTTAAATTTACACATATAAATAAAATTCGCCTCCCCTTTGATGTAGGCTTTCGGCTTGACTGATACAACAGTTTTAAAAGTTGGAAAGGGGGGGGGGGGTAAGCACAAATCACATAAATACCATGTGCAATTAGCTTCAGATCCATAAATTTCAGAATGGGAGGTTACAGTCTCACAGGTCAGAGGTCTGGGGAAACACACTAAACGAAGGATGGGGTCGTCGGCGTTGGATTCGCTTTTGGGCATAAATACATGTTTCAGTATTTTTGTTCTAAAGACAAATATATGTATACATGTGGATATTGTGTATTTGTATGTAGTATATCAAACGGTGGATTCTGAATATGTCCTCCCGTTCTCTTTGTGATTTCTGCTTAATATTCCCTTGTTCATAAGCCTATTCAGTTTACAAAATGCCGACCTCCTCCTAATATTATTGCATTAAAAAAATTCCGTTTTCCGTCCCGTTTTCAATTCCCCGTCTTAGCAACACCTCAAATGTCAATCTCTCACCAGAGGGCGTATTACGCTTCGCTACAACGATAACTCTGGGTAGAGATTGCCCAAAAGTCTGCTTTCAATTTTCTCAAACACCAGCTTCTTCAAACAATGTATCTATGCCCAAAGGTGGATCCAACGTCGGCGACCCCAACCCCTCGTATAGTATGTTTCCCCAGATCTCTGAGACTGTAACCCTCGATTCTGAAATTTATGGATCCGAAACTAATTGTACATGTCATTTAATCAACTACGGACATGTACTTTGTGCTTAACCCCCCCCCCCCCTTTCCAACTTTTAAAACTTTGTAACAGTCAAGCTGAAAGCTTACAAGAAAGGGGAGGCGAATTTTATCTATATGTTGTAACTTTCAGAGGGACCTAAGATACCATTTTTAATTATTATAATTAAAAGAGTTCGGTTATACAATCTGTTTCGTTTCGTTTTGGTAGGTTTCGTTTCGTTTCGGTGGATTTCGTTTCGTTTCGGTAGGTTTCGTTTCGTTTCGGTATATTTCGTTTCGTTTCGGTAGATTTCGTTTCGATTTCGTTTCGCACTTTACAGGTACCCTGATTCATACGTGTATAAGGATCTGAATCAGAATTTGTATCATTAATATTTTTTTCACAATCACTCTCATTTACATTAAAATGATTCATTTGTTATAAAGATAGATTGTGTCTATATAGATAAACTTAAAATGTCTCTAGCTTCGTCAGTGCATCAAATATTCTGTTCGATAACCTTGTTATTCCATTGAAACCCAGACCTCTAAATGCTAAAACATCCTTATCAACTTTGTTTGATGAACGCTATAATGCTTCAATAAGTTATTCTGTAAACTGATTCAATATGCCAAAACGTGGTATTTGCACTAAACATAGCTTTAAATACGGGGCACCAATTGGGTCTTCATCTTTTTGAAAACCGAGTTCTGACAGCAAAGAATAATGTTATGTGATACCAAAATCTGTTGTATATACTCATTTTATGCCAACATATTTTCTAATGACAAAAGCAAATTTTGTTATATGAAATTATCATTTGCAAAAAACAAATGATTGTTGTCTTAACAGAATTCAATTGTGTCAATTAGGTATGCAAACATCAATATATTATGGAATACAAATTATACCTTTGTTATATAATTTGCTAATTAGACATCAAAAACCAATTTTATGAGTCGAAATTGAATGTGTGCATACTATGTAGACGTCAAATGAGGCTTTGTACTCAAAATCCATTTTTGTATGTAAAGAATTGAGTCTTGTTTGACAACAAATGAACAATCTTAAGTGTAATGACTGCGTGAATATTCAACAAATATTTATTTACTACCATAGTATCCAAGTATGATTAATCTTTACCACAGAATGCGCTAAATGAAAGAGTTTCCACCAATCGTTGACTGAGTTTCAAGTAAATGTGACAAAAATGAATTGTCATAAGAAAATGACAATTGTCTAAAGAAAGTATGTTTTTCATTTCTCCACTGAAAGAATGTCAATACATAATTCCCTGTTTAATGTCAGCATTTCACAACTTATATTGCCGTTATAATTATCTCATTTCCAATACAACTTATCAATCGATCACATGCTCTCTGACGTGTTTCATACCAATTGTTAGGCCGTTCTCAGCATATTGATTTTAACTTTTGTGATTTTAAACCTGATCGAGAAATGGGTCTCATAGAGGGTGTGATCGGTCGACAGGGAATGATTATTCCTCCTAGACAACGGATCTCACTTCTGGTGTATCAAGTGGTCCGTATTTTCTCAACTATTCATTTTGTAGTCCTCATAAAAGTTATAAGATTGATCAATGCTCGTTATCTTTATCTATCATGATTGCATTTATCATTTATAAAAACATAGTTTTGTAATTTTCGTTATAACAGAATTTTCTTATATTTTTTATTATTTTTCAGCATTCTATAAATAGTTCATGGAATATCTTCATAATATTTACATGTAATATATAATTACAGAAGTGTTTATTTCTCTTTAGAGAGAGAGAGAGAGAGAGAGAGAGAGAGAGAGAGAGAGAGAGAGAGAGAGAGAAAGCTATGAAAATATTTGGTTATATCTGTTTCAAAGGGCATCAACATCTTCAGTATCACCATACATATAAGAAATTATTTTTTGTGTTTCACAGATTAACTTTAAAAATGATTTAGCAAAACGCACACTCATTTTTTTCTCTGTACAACTTGCTGTATAAATATAATACTTTGAGCAGAGGATGAGAATGCTTTGTATACCCTTGTTTTTCTCAAGGATGTCTACTATAAATGACAGTTCAATGTCGTTTAACGAAATTCAATATCGTCTCACAAACCTAACATTTGTCAGAATTTGCCCCAGTTGTCTTTGCCGGTTAGTTTACAGAATCCATATTAAAGTAGTTTGTTAATTACAACCCATCATTGTTAAACAAAATGAATTTGTGTCCACCCAAAATTAGATTTCGTGTACGAAATCATAAAAGTCTAATACCCCCCCCCCCCTATTAAACACGAGAATTAGATTGCGTTAACCACGATTTATCTTTTTTCGAAAGATATTTCCCAATCGTTTATTGATTAGAAATTATCCATTTAACTCGAATTAAGACGCCACACAATCTTCCACATTTGTTTTATGTTTGGATCGTTTTCATTACAGAACGGTTTCCGTTAATGGTATACGAACATTTTAATTTTTTGGCATATTAAATGCTAGGTTCTCCATCCACAGCTTCCTATGTCTGTGTCTCCCAACTGATTCAATGCTAAAGTGCAATTTCTGCTTTTGGTTAATTTTGTTTGTAATTTTGCACAGAAGAAAACACGTTTCCAAACTAAAGCTTTAGATGAAAAGAATATACGATCGGCAATGTTTCATATGTAAACAGTCCTTCAAAATATGTCCCAATATCAACTTACATTCATCGACTTTATATCAAACTATGAAATGATTGCTTTATTCAATAAACGACCATTTTGATCGTATTTTCATTAGTGCCTTTGTGCTTTTTGGAAATGTGATCTTTCAACTATTCTCAGAATAAATAGTCATTTTGGCAAAATGTATGTCTCCAAGTTCTAGTTGATCAACACGCAGCCGGCTTTGAATGATGACTATAGTAGTCTATGATTCAAATTCGGTACTTACAATTTCATCACCAAAATAACATCAGGAACGAATAAACGAGGCAAAAGAATTGTGAGATTGACCACTGTTCGTTATCTTCGCCTTTTCATAGAAAAAAAATATTGGTTTGTAGCTTCGTTCATCTTCGCGAAGAAGTGAATTTCATTTGCCTTTCTAAATATGAAATCTAATGAGTGTTTTTCCTATCTTCAGTAACCTTTATTTCAAGTGGTAGCATTAAGAGCGTTTGGATCATATCGTTGATAGTTACAGAGGTCCGTGTTTATTCTCTATACACGTTATGTTTTATGGAAATAATAAAATTTATCTTTGTTCAGTATCTTCACTTGTCAATTGGTCACCGTTAGGATTCTTTACTTTTTGATTTTAAATAACGAATCACACAGCATGATATATCGTGATACCAGATATACTATCATTGTCACAAACAAAAGTACACACATAATATTATGATATATAGGAGGATCGACGGTTGTGCTTATTCCTCCTGGGCACATGATCCCACCTCTGGTGTGTCCAGGGGTCCGTGTTTGCGCGACTCTCTATTTTGTATTGCTTATAGGAGTTATGAGATTGATCACTGTTCGTTATCTTCACCTTGCATTAACAAGAATATGATCAGAAATAGATTTTGTATTATTCCCATGGTAAGGTGCAGCTATCAATAAGATTTTCAAATGTGTTCAATTTTCCTATAATTACTCTCATTAACATGATTCATTTAGTATACATACATGTTGTAAATATTTAGATAGCATCACAGGGCACCGCTTGATAACGTTGGTATTTAACTCAGAATCGTAAAAAAAAATCTGAATAGCCTGAATTGGTCAACGGTAAATGTTGAAACACATTATTCTGGAGACCGATTCGTTGTGTGGGAAAATGGTACATTCACTGAATACGGCTTTAAACACGAAAATTAGATCAATAAACTACTATTAATCTATTTTCTAATAGTGATATAATCATTCAACCTAAAATAAGACAACCACATCATCCCCCCCCTTTTTTTTTACATTTATGTTTCTTTCGTTGCAGAACGGAGATGATAAGTGTAAAAACATAAACTTTTTGGAAAATGGGATAATTCCAGGTTTTCCACTGTCAGCTTCATTCAGTAATGTGCATGCAGCAATCTTTAAATATCATCTGATTATCATACCCATGTTTCCCAACAAATTAAATACAAAAACGCATATTCTACTTTGATCAATTTGGTAAGTAATTTCACACTGACTCAAAAACAAGCTTCCAGACTATAATTCCAAATTAAAATATATGTACGATTTGTGATACTTTTTATACAAATTGCTAAAACACGTGACCTAAAGCCAAAAAGGGAACTACTAACCTATATGTATCTCAACGTATAAAAGAAGTGTTTCCTCAACATTGGACGATTTTGGTGATATTTTCATCGATGTATTTTGTGGTTATAGGAAAGGTGGCCTATCAACTATTATCAGAATTAGCATGCATGTTGACAAGATGCAATTCGCCTGTACCCATATGGTAGATAGATAATCTAAATGCGTATCAAGATACGTAAGATCAGTTCTTTATTCGTTTTTTTTCTTCAGGTTTACCCAATGCTGTTAAGAATATTGTTTTATCTACGTTGCTAAATGTAAATCCGCATCTTTTTACTCCAAGGCTAATATTCAAAACGCTGGATTCGATCTGTGGTATTTCTAGAAGTACACGGGTACCCTTCTTTAAAGTTTGTAATCTATGGGGTTTATAAAATTGATCACAGTTGATTATGTTCACTTGTTCATTGATCACAGTTCGACATATCGACCTCTTCATATAAACTAAGTTATTGCACACTGTGATTTATTGAGATGCCATATATTGTATTTTTGTATCAGTGACGTATATGACACTACTTACACTTTAATTTTTGATGAGGTAAGTAACAACGAGTACTTCGTTAGTTTATGCAAATGTGATATATATCATGTTTATTGACAGGGTGATGTGAAAAAATAGAAAATGCTTAAAAGTAGGGAATGACTATAGTGACATTGAATTACAAGTGTTCACAATAGTCAATACGGTAGGTACAACTAGTGATGTAATTAATATGTAGGACAGAACACAGAATGTTTGTCCAGGCGGCAACAACAGAAATAGGACCGTGTCCTCAATCGTCATAACAGTGAAATCCTTCAACGGAGGGGACTGTCGTCAGCCGTACCAGAGATAATACAGTTTATGGGCATCATAAATGAATAGTATGAAGTCTGCATTGTTTTGGGGGAACTATAAAGATCATGAGTAATCTAGACGAGCATTTATCAAAATTGTCTAAATTCATCTCTAGGATTTAAAACTGCATACAGAATAAAATTTCTAAACACGAAAATTCGAAATGAATCAGTCCACCCATGCATTCGAATTTGCCAAATTATGTTACATGTAATTCGCAATAGGGTTTTGAACTAAGACTTGATAAAGTTATGCATGATAACAATAAGGGTCAGGGGAAGTTCATGCAAGGTTCGCTCAAATCAAGGGGAGGAGTGCGTAAACTGCATCAGAGTTCACCTCAGGAAGTAACCCCAGATACTAACATCAAACAAATCCGTAAACAGTTGATTAATTCTACAAACCACGCAAAAATTCCTAATCACGGTTACATTAATGAAGAGGGAAGAATAAAAGGAAACTGGTTTTTTTTTTAATATGTGGAGCTACAATTCACAGCAATTGTTTTAATTGGAGAATTACCGGCGTGTTACGAGGTTCCCTTCGATTTGACTGGTGATATCGGGGATGCTTACTCCTCCTAGGCATTTATTCCTGAATCTGGTATATCCAGGGATCCCTGTTTCTCCAACACTTAATTTTGTTTTCCTTATAGGAGGTATTAGACAAATTTCATGGCAAACAGGATAATTTCAGGTTTTTCGTCGTCAGCTACCTATATCTATGTAGCAATAACCATCCCTTATCCTTGTCATGGTACCAATATGTTCTAACTGATTCAATAGACAAACATATATTTGCTGATGACCAATTTGATTTGTAATTTTGCACAGATCCAACACAAGTTACTAAATTAAAATATGTACGGATGACAAACCTTTTATGCACATTCCGATACAAATATGATGTAATATTGAAAAGGAACTACCAACTTATTTTAATCGAATTAACGTAGCTCCACACTCCTGTGACGTCATGGGATTTTGCAAAGGCAATGATTTAATGATAGGAACATAAATTTTGTTGGAATATTTTTCAATAGTTATTGTAAAAAATCTTGTTAGCCATAAAATATTTCAAAATTCTTAGTTATATTTGAATAGTCAATGATATGTTTCAAAATATTGAATCCAAGGACAATAACTCTGTTTTCATTCAACTATTTATCAAGTCCATAATGCGATAGATTTCGTTTATTTTTGACAAACATTTTACCAAGGTGATAAGGAATCATTATCTGTGTCTTTTCATGAAATTACATAAAATTGTAATCCCGAGTGAATTTAAATAGCTCAGCTGTATGGTGCCAGACTTCAGTTTTTGATGGGGGTATACATAATCTGGAAGCTATAGATTTGAAATTATTAAGGAAAGGTATAGATTTTTTCCCATGAATAACTATAACAGATGTAACTTTACTAATATAAACAGAAAAAATGATATGTAAACCATGCTATAAGGGAAATGCGTCCAGATTTGTTTGTTTTTTAACATTTTGGGGAGTAACGCTAATTCAATAATTTTGCACATATTATTCTAAAACTTGATGAAAATATTGAAAATGACATGTGTTTTAGTTATTGACATGTTTCCCGATAAATAAATGCAATTCAAAAAACATATTGTTGTTTTTATATCAAAATAACAACAAATAACTGTTTCCAATGAATTTCATAAAAATCTACATCGGGGTATATGACTAGTGGTGTATGTAATGAAAACTAATATGGAAACCCTTAACTGTTTTGCATTTTTTCATTACCCTGAATGTTAATCTATTGATTCCAAACAAAAAAATACTACCTAAACCCCAAACATCCAGGACTAAGGACCCACCTTAATTTCAAAATATGTCGGGAATTTTTACTCAGCACTAGACTATCCTGATTGCATTTTGGTCGATGAAATGTTTTGCTTTTAGGAAAGTTGGTACATCAAATATTCTGAGAACGGAACGATTTGGTCTTGGAGAGGAACGCTGAGTGATAACGGAACGGTTCGATGTAGGAACAGTTCTTATCGAGAACGCCACGGTTTGAGCAGTGTAGTAGTTCTCTTCACGATGTGTTAACGTGTCTTTTTACTATTAAATATTCTTATCTCCAATGCTAATATTCAAAACGTTGGGTCCTGCCTAATGAACATACTTTCGGTATTACATTGGGATCTGCATCTGGTCAATTTGATATCCTAGCTGATTCAATTAATTACACTTGACATATCGAACCGAGTTGATATTCATAGGTGATTAGTGGTAAAGATGATAGCCATCTAATTATTCAGGAGTTGCACTTATTTTTCCGTTATTTAAGGCAGAAGTCACACATTTTAGAAGACCAAATGTTGGTTAAAGCAAATGAATAAGACTAAAGTATGGGGGATAGATGTGTACAGAAATGATACAGAAGTCAGCAATCTAACTGCCCGTTACAGGAAATTTAAGGTAAACTATTCTTAAATATTGGTTCTAAAGAAGATGTAGGCTAAAGAGAAATGACACTGATAGTGACGCTGAATTACAAGTGCTCAAAATCGTCAATACGGTATGTACATCTAGTGATAATATTGATAGTTAGGACAGAACACAAAATGTTTGTCCAGACGGCAATATAATTACATAATAAGGATCGTGTCCTAAACTGTTAGAGTAGTGACATCCCTCTACGGAGGAGACAGTCGTAAATCGTATCAAATATATAATTTTGCGTTATGGGCCGTATAGACGAATAGTTTTACAGTGTTAAGTAAGCAATTCAGAAATCATGAGTGACATTGGCGAGCATTTATCATGAAATTGTTGAAATCCAACTCTAGGATCTAAATTAAAATTCCATGCATTATATGATTTCTAAACTGAACATATATATTCGAATTTGCCAAATTGTGTTAATTTATGCTAAAAATTTTAAACTAAGAATTCATAGGATATACATGATACTAATGGAGGTCATGGAAAGTCCATCTAAAGGTCGCTCAAGGCAACATGAGGATGGTTATTGTGCAAAATGCGTATTACAAAAGCTACTTGAAATGTTCGTACGTCTTTTGGAATGTGTTAAGTGTTAAAATCGCAGTTTTCTGTAATAGAGATACATTTTCATCAGAAAAAAAGTTAGAAGCCGATAATTTTCAATATAAAAATCAGAAAATTCGCCAACTTTGCTTAAATGTTTATTCACGAAGGGATGTTCTATACTTCCGTATTAGTAACACTTATGGTGACTTAGACGAGGCATCCGTAACAATATTCTTTTATAACTTATAAGTAGATGAGACTGATCACTGTTTCTTATCTTCACCTTTCATCCATATTTTAAACGTGTATGAAGGTATGGAAGACCGGTTCTGTATTCGTTTGTCGGCTTTACTCAATGCTATCAAAAACATGATTACATCTACGATGCTAAATGTAAATGTGCATCTGTTGAATCCAGGAATATTTTTGGATTCTCTATTATTTCCAGAAGTATGTAATTACCATTCTGTAAGTGTTGTGTGTTATGGGGTTTATAGAATTGATCATTGTTTACTATGTTCTCTTGTTCATTGTTTACAGTTCGGTATCTTGACCTCTTCATCTAAACTAAGCTATTTGAGTTAAACATATTTTATTGAGAAACTCTACATGATTGGGCAACAGGCAAAGCCTATATCGGCCCTCTCCCAAATCTAAACTAAGCTATCACGCACTATGACTTATTAATATGTCAGATATTGTAATTTGAATCAATGGACCGATACATACACTATAATTATTCCTGAGACGAATAACAAAGAGTAATTTATTAGTGAATTCGGATGGATACAGATTCCGTAGTATTCACAGGGCGATGTTAAAATAGAAAAAGGGTTCAAGTAGATAGTTTTCTTACAATTACTCTCATTAACATTGTTGTCTGTAAAACAAATAATCAGTATCCATGTTGATATACTTAACAAGTTCTGTAGATTTGTTAATGCGTCAAAGATTCCATTCGGTAACGTTGCTCTGACATTGTATGCAGATATTTGAATGAAAGATTACCATGATAGCCTTAATTGATGAAATATAGTATTCTGTAAATCTATTCATGTGAGAACATGATGCTTTGTTTAACATCATTCCAATTTCACAGATACTCCGAAGTTCATGTTAAAACGATCACGTGATTTCATATTGATGACATATTCGTAATCTTTGGTGATCAGGACTTCCAAGAAATATGGTGTGATTCCCATATACACATGTTGTGCTGAATGTTGGTCAAAACCTTCTACATCAGAAAAAGAAAAAGAAAACGTCTTGCTGTAGCCCTCATATCACCAATTAGATATATCTCCAACGTTTCATATGTTAACAATCATCAAGTTCATACATATTTCGATTCGATATATCCCAGTGAACTCGCAAATGAAAGAAACAAGAGCGTCTTGTATATCTACTTCGTACTTAGATGTTCAATTGAACACAGATGTCAACTGCAAAATAAAGAAATCAGTTTTATGATAGTTCTACACCGTCAAGTTTCTACATTTATGCTGCAGTATCCCATTCTCACCTGTATACGGTGCTTTGTGCTTCGACCGATTTGATGTACAAGCGTTTATTCTTCGTATTACGAGTTTTGAAATCAAGGCAGGTTACTGACACAGATGTGGACGTTACATATGTTTCAGAAGTCTAGTTTAAAGTAAGAATTTCGCAAATTCTACGGTCTTTATTACGATATACTTGCCAAATAGAATCTATCATTAAGCCAAATACAGTCTAACCTGTTTCATACCGATTGTTAGACCGTTCTTTAAAAACTCATCTTGAATACGGATTGTTTCCCTGGCCAGGATATAGGTATCCTACCAGTCATGAGTTCCATTATATATTACCATCAAAGAAAAGAAATTCAATCAAAATCAAATTTATAAATTGATGCCATAATAACGCAGTCGGAAATGCTCCAATTTCTACAAATTATGCAAAATTTACTAAGCAGGGGTACAGATATCAAGAAAATGAAAGTGGGAAATGAGAAAAGTCTGCATGTCAAAATATATCTTAATTATATGGAACTGCAATTGACTAAATTAATTTTGATTCGAAAATTACCGGTGTGATATTTTGTAGACAACTAAATTACCAAAAATGTCAAATCTGCATAGCACCTGTCCATTAGTATACCTAATGCATATTACGATCGCCTTGACTGGTGTGTTACCTTTCTCTTGGAATATCGTGGGATGTTTTTTTGTTGTTTCATCACTGATATATTACACTGGCGTGGCACTTTTCAAATATAACTAACTTTGTACAATTCCAATGTCATTTATTACAATTGTTTTGATTGGACAAAAATAAAGCTGAACAAGAGTTTATACATCAATAAATCGGAAAACGCGATGTATTCATACACGCCTGAAAACAAATAACATATGGTGCGGGGAAACTATTCAAATTATTACAATTGTTAATAAAGTGAATGGATTGGAATTATAAGAATCAAACATTCCTTTTGCACAATTTATCGATGTGTAAACTTCGCACTTTTATTCAGTTTGTGAGTAAAAGGTCCGGAGTTTATACATCGATAAATTCTTCAAAAATAATGTTTAATCATATAATAAAATCATGACATTTCCTTAAAACAGTTTCATTTGAAAATACAATGATGGCATTTGATTTTTTCATAAGTTATTGATCTTTATTGAATTTACAGAAAATGTGTAATTGGTAATTACAGTATTTCAAATTTCAGACGAATGGAATCTTCAATTTCATAAAAATACTAGATTTTCGGTACTATAATGGATTTCATATGTCGTCAATTTGATATCCTAGCTGATCCAATCAAATACACATGGCATATCAAACAGAGGTGATGTTCACATCTGATTAGTGGTTAAGATAGTAACCACCTAATTAGTCAGGATTTGCATTTATTGTTTCGGTATTCAAAGCAGGGGGCAACATATTTTAGAAGATCAAATATTGGTTAAAGCAAAGAAATGGCTAAAATATGGATGGACAATTTTGCGTTTTAAGATGTGTATACAAATGATACAGAAATCACCTATCTGAATGTCCATTACAAGAAATCGAAGGTAAAATATTGTCTAAATATTGGTTCTAAATAAGATGTAGCCGAAGAGAAAAGGCACTGATAGTGATGTTGAATTTCAAGTGTTCAAAATGGCCAATACGGTGAGGATATCTAGTGATTAGATTGAAATGTACGGCACAACACAAACTGTTTGTCAAGACGACAGAATAACAAAACGAGGATCATGTCCTACACCGTCAGTAGTGATATCCTGCTACCGAGTGGATTATCGTTTTGTTTGTTTTGATGTTTTCTGCCACACTCAACAATTTTTCAGTTATAGGGTGACACCCAGTTTTTATTGGTGGAAGAGAGAACCCAGACACAATGTACCTGGGAAGAGACCACCGACCTTCCGAAAGTAAACTGGGAAACTTTTTCACTTACCGGCGCGAGCGGGATTCGCACCCGCGCCGACAGAGGTGAGTGGCCGTGTGATTTTGAGCGCAATGTTCTAACCACTCGGCCACGGAGGCCCTAAGGGGATTGTCGTAAATCGTACCATATATGGGACGTAAAACGAATTGTTTGAAATATTCAATGTTTGGGAGGTATTTTAGCGTTCATTAGTGACCCTGACGAGCAATCAAATCTAGAACCTGAAATTGCATGCACAATAAAATTTTCTAAACTGAACACATAAATTTGAATTTCCCAAATTGTTTTAATTTACGCTAGGAATTTTAGACAAAGGATTCATAGAGTATACGCTCAAAGCAAAAGAAGGGTTATTCTACAATGTGCGTATTCTAAAATGTGCTTGAAATGTTCATAAGATAAGGTAAGATAATATATTCTTGATTTCTTCCAAATTAAAGGAGAGTATATCATAATCAAATTATTAACTTATTTGAAGAAAACACAAACGAATTTATATTATGTACACATTTAAAAGTAATGATTACAATCTACAGATTACGACAGTCTATGACAAAAAACCCTACATTTATATACAACGTGTTTGCAACAGTTAGCATGATTTGCTTCCATATTGCATAAGAAATGTTTTCAAAGCTTGTACCTTGAACAGAACCAATTAAAGATAAGAGGGGGATTATCATAAATCGTACCAGGGATATTACTTCACGTCATGGGACGTAAAACGAATTGTTTGAAATATCCAGTGTTAACAAGGCACTTTAGAGTCCATTAGTGACCCAGACGAGCATCTATCGCAAGATTGTCTAAATACAACTTTAGAACCTGAACTTACATGCAGAATAAAATTTCTAAATTGAACACAGAAATTAGAATTTCCCAAATTGTGTTAATTTACGCTAGAAATTTAAAACTAAGAATTCATAAAGAATACATAATACTAATAAAGGTCAAGATAAATCCTCCAAAAGGTCGTTCGAGGCAGGAGAAGGAGAGTTGTTTTACCCCCAAACAAGATTACCCTTGAATCCACCTGTTTTTCACATGTGTGTAAAATGTCTGAAAGTGCACCTCAGGAAATAACCTCAACTACTAACATCAAATAGTTCTTTTGTAGACAATTGGTTATTTCTACAAACACAGATAATGTCCTAATCAGGGGTACAAAACTGAAGAGGAAAAAAATAAGGGGAGCGTGAGATTTTTATTAAATATGAGGAACTACAATTGATTTTTATGTTAATTGGAGAATTGCCGGTGTGATACCATAAGGTTCACTAGAGGATGCTTACTCCTTCGTATTTGTTCCTAAAATTTGACACTGTAAACGAAATGAGTTTTATACACCCCTCCGCCGTTAGACCAGAGTGGAAAATCCACGGAGATACACCGTGTCCTCCGCATTCCACGATATGTGTTATTTGTGAATACACATAGCTTCTAGGAGCTTTTGTTGTGGTCATGGTCGCCTTGTTGGAGATGTGGAAAATTTGTTGCAGGCTAAATAATGGTGATAACGTAATTTTTAGAGAAAAAAGATCAATATTTTCTTCCTGATACACTGTACTTATATGGTTTTTATGCATTTTGAGCCAATTCCAACGATTCGAAACATTATATATTATGTTCTTGAGAAAACCTGATTTTGATAATTTTTCTTTAAGTTTTCTAATCCTTTTCTTCAATAAAATATTCTTAAATTCGATGTTTAATAACAATGCGTACCGCAGGATATTCATGTTTTGAATACGAATTAGCATACTATTGGTAAAAAGAGACTATGCATTATCTAATATATGAAAAAAATAATAAAAAATAACAATGGCGAAATCCTATTTTTTTAACAAATGTATTCGTTATAGCCGTTTATAATCCATTAATGTTAATGTCGAATAACGTCAATTACAGCACTCTCGAAATGCACTGGTATTCGAACTTGAATTAACAAAGTTAATAACGCGTGTAATCACCATTTGCATTCACGCATGCTTGACAACGGTGCCTCATTGGTGCCACTAAAGTGTTCAGAAACGCTTGAAGGATGTTGTTCCAGATGTTGGTTAAAGTCTGGCCTAAATCAGCCAATGTCACTGGCTGATTTGGTAAACGGCAGACGTCGTTCCATTTCATCCCAGGCGTGCTCGATCGGCGATAAATCGGAGAAAACAGCTGGCCAAGGCAATATATCGACATTCTGTTGAACAAAAAAGTTCCTGACTACATGTGCAACGTGTGACCGTGTGTTGTCTTGCTGCTGGGTGATGTTACTTTGCTGTCTCTGTATGAAGGGTATCACATGGCGCTGACTAATTTCGTCTCGATAGCGGACGCCGGTGAGATTTTCATTGACAATTTGTAGAGAGGTCCTCCCATGTACTGTAAGTCCACCCCACACAATAATGCTACCTCCACCGAATTGTCAGCGTTGCACAACACAAACGTCTTGGTACAGCTCCCCAACGCGACGATACACTCTACAATGACCGTGATGGACCAAATGCTATCCAAATGAAACCTGGATGCATCAGTGAACAGAATATTGGCCCAGTCCTGAATTTCGAAACGCAGATGTCATCTGCACCACAATAGTCTAGCGATACGATGACATTAACGCAGTATTGGGCACACCTCTTGACGTCTTAAGCTGATGTTGTGTTCGCGCAGACGATTACGCACAGTCCTTGGACTGATTGGTCGAAGTCCAGGAATGCTACGAGCAGTCAAACTTGCCGTCTGGAAACGATTTCTCAGGTGCACAAGTCTGTTGTGGTTGTCCTGTCGACGCGACGTCACATGAGGACCCCCAGGACTTGGTAGATCCCGAGTGTTACCGGATTGTTCGAAACGTCACCATAATGCCTAGATGGGGTTCCGATGAACTCCAAAGTGTCTTGCTACGACATTTTTGCCATTCCAGCTTGAAACATCCCAATAGCACGATTACGTTGGTTTTCGCCGAGTCGTGGTATGACAGAAGGATAAATTTTGTCAAAACTAAATTGCTTTCCTTAACGAATAGTGTCCAAACAAAACGTTTACACTTCTTACTCCAAACAGTATTGGCCAGTAAAACTCGTGTGTACGGACACTTCGATAAACAACACGTGTTCACTAATCATGGAAAAGTCCGTGCATCTGAGTCGGGCACTATCCGATATTGTTAAAAAACATCACCTTTATCGATTGCTTAGATTTTATAAATATAAACAATAAACATAGAAAAATTATACTAAATTTTATAATGCGCAGGTTTTTTTTTTCTGCTAGTATATATTCAGTAAATGAAAAGCAATAATGTACAACAAGGAATAGGGGTATTCAATAATTACCGATGTGATCTCTCTCTCTCTCTCTCTCTCTCTCTCTCTCTCTCTCTCTCTCTCTCTCTCTCTCTCTCTCTCTCTCTCTAACATATTCGGTGTTTAAGGTGCATGTTCACTTCCATCATATTGTGTTAATATGCATTTTGACAAATAATCAACAAATTGGAATTTATTACATAATTAATAGAAGCAAAAATACAAACCATCGAATGATTTGTATTTATAATCCCGAGTTAATCACATTTGAATGCGACTTATGTTCAATGTACTTTGATAGAGATTTTCTTTTAAAATAGGAGTATCTGTATAATGCAATGGCATGTGTATAACAATTATATTCCATGCAAATTCCTAGGATATTTATCACAATATAACTAAATTACGGTTAGCTAGTCTGGGTATTTGAAAATAACAGCAGTTTTTGACTTCGTGTCAAAAGTGTGAAATATAATAAGTCGTTGTGATATCAAATTTAGTCTAAGATCACGAGTATCTTGAGCCGACCCAATATATGTTCCACTTTCCACAGGAAACCAAGCACTTTTGTTGATTTCAAATACACTGAAAACCCCTTCAAATTCGCGTGGAATGTACACGTCATACACGGGTCATTCTTATAGTCATAAAGCATAATTCCGCTAACCCGACAAGCATTTTTTTCTTTAAAAAAGTTATTGAATGACGAAGTATGACCATACAGCAAATTGAACTTTATAAAGCTTCGTGCTAACATTATTTATATTTTTCAATATATCAGAAGGGGCATGCTGCCGGTTAAGCTGTGTAGCATTTTTGTAAGCAATAAGATAACAACACCATTCTAATAGACTTCATCCGCTCAAACTGTCTCAATTCTCCCTTCTGACTTCAATTTCTTAAATCGCACAGTGGCTAGGTCTCTACAAGGATTGTAATTAACTATTCCTAATTACAATGGAAATCATACGTTAACAAAAATCCACTGCTTATGGTACACATTTTTTAGCTCCTATTTATCAAATTGAAATTACTGCCATGTGATTGTCGTTGTTCATTACCCTTATATTTGTTGAACTTGTGCTGCACGTGCCATAGAACAATGGTGGGAATAACAAAGGTGTTTGTATACTGGATGTGGAGAATCTGGGCGTTTCATATAAAAGGTGTGAACGTCTGCAGGGAAGTATGTAAACGTATGTGTACCGAAAACACCAATGTATCTCTAAACGAACAGAATGATTTATAGCTAATTTCTAATTAATGAATGGGATGGAGGGCTTGTTGGTCAAGCAAAAAGGTTTTTGGGTGAATGATTTCAGAAATTTTATTCTTTATGTTACATCTATACTATTTATTTCATTTCTTTGTTTTATTACACAGAAGTACACGGAGGCAGCGACGGAGGTACAGGTCACATCCACGGAGATGCGCGGTGGAATCCACGGAGATCTTCGGTGGACGTCAATGTCTAGCTCACTAAAAAAATAGGATTTCAAAGGTGCCGACAATTTAAAGGGCCGCCATGTTTTTTTTTATCCAACGCGTTGTGTGGAACACGCATACAACTCGTGTCGTGTAATACATATCCAGGGATCAGTGTTTACCCAACTCTTAATTTTGCATTCCTTATAGGGATTATAAGATAAACTTTATTGCAAATAAGATAAATTCTCTATCATGAGCTTCCTATATATATGTAGCAATACTCAGTATCACCTTGCCTTGGTGTCTATGCGCCCCAACTGATTCAATGGACAACCACATATCTGCAGATGATCATTCTGATTTGTAATTTCGCACAGATTCAAAATAAGACCAACTTGCTTTTTCATGCTCATTTCGATACAAATACTACCCAATGTTGAAAGGGAACAGCCAACTTATATTTACTGACTTTACCTTAACAAAATTAGAGGATTTCTGTACTCAGCATTACACTATTTTGATTTCATTTTGATCAATATATTTTGGTTTGCTTTTAGGAAAGGGGGGTTATCAACTATTCTGAGGACGGAACAATTTGGTATTCCAGAGGAACATTGGATGCTGTTAACGGAACGGAGTACATAGGTTCTTACCGGGAACGGAACGGTTTAAATGGCGTAGTAGTTCATTTCATGGCCTATAAATGTCTCTTTTCAATATCAAATATTTTTATCTCCATTGTTGTATTCAAAACGCTATATCCTGCCTCAAGTGTTTTCACAGGTCGTGTTTGACTTGTCTTAATGTTTGTAATGTTTATGGGACTCGATTACTGTTCATTAGTTCATTTTTTATTGATCAATGTTTGGTATATTTTATTGATCAATGTTTGGTATATTCACCCTTTCATTTAAACTGAGCTATCAACAATCTTTACTTATCGTAATGTCATACAACATATACAATATTGTGCTTCATGAGATAATTAATTATTGTATTTCAAGGGAGTAATGTATGAATGTAGGGGAATCTGACACATATTTTATTTCATTGAAAGAGTGGCGTTCCAAATCTATACCGTTTTCAAATTGATAGACTTTCTACAAATACTTTACTTGACATGATTCAATTGCCATAAAAATAAGTAACATTTATATAGATATACTTTGAATACCCGTATATTATTGAACGCATCAAATATTCCATTTGGCAATGTTGCAATGTTATTATACTTCAATAATCAGAATCATAAAGATATGTTTAGCTCAGTTGATCAGCACTGCGATGGTGATATTCATATATATTTACATTTGCTATCTAATGAATATATAGTAAATATAAATATATATGAATATCATCATCGCAGTGTTTATCCCGTGATAAAATGCATGAGATAATTTTAAAGGACATTTGCCTATAGCTACAAAGACCAAATCACTATGCATATGTTGGGCATATAAAGACTCTCGAATATGTAGTCTGCATCTAGCATCTCGGTCCACAGGAACGGTTCAACCGATGATTTTGTAATAATGATACAATGCAACTACTAGAATATAATTACCGTTATCATGGGATTGTATGGTATAAGACCTCTACTGTTATTATTACAGACAAAATTACCATGCAGTTCTGATGATTGATCACACCTGTAATGAATGAAAACAAGGCTTAATTGTCCATTCCCGTCTCATTCAATACCAGATACATGTAAGTTGATCTTACCTCTAATGTGTGGTTAATATCTCCGCACAAACACAAGAAATTAATCCAAGTGCAGGAATTTTTTTTAACAATTCTTCTTTCAGTATTTGTAATTTCAATTTCTCGAAGTGACAACAATGCCGACTGCCACCTATAGTGACTATACCTGCGCTGTTTACAAATACATGGATATAAACTGTTCAAACCAAGTGGAAATACAAGTCAGCTCCGTGGTTAGAAAGATGGACTTCAACATCAGGAGAATCTCCAAGGTGAAACCCCTTCTCACCCAGGAAGCGTGTGCGAAGGTCATCAATGAAAAAGTCATATCCCACCTTGACTATCACAATACCCACTTCCTTGACATGACCGATCGCCACATGCACCGACTGCAAGTGGCTCAGAACAACGCTGCGCATTCTCTCAGAAGAACGAATACCTATGTGCCAATTGTATCTTGTCTAATCAAAGTCAACCACTTTGTCATCTTACTACCATGTTTTATTTAAATGATTTATATTGTTTTACATTTCCTTTATAGCTCTTGCAGATCTGTTATTGGTATATTATCATTGATTACTAGCACAAACAGTGTACAGCGCATGAAAACTATATGTAGTTCTGCGCTTTATAAATCAATAAAAATAATAACAATAATAAGTTGATGCTTCTTATATTGAACTATTATTTTTTTCAGCATCGCGTACTCTTTTCTTATACGTTATGGCATTACATTCTGTTTCCCACGGCTGTTCCCTTAATCAGAAGAATTAGGCGGGAAATTTGATATATGAATGAAAAATGTACATTAAGAAGTTTTTGAAATGTAAATGAAATGTGAATACAACGAACAGTAATCAATCAAAGGTGAACATAACGGACATTGATCAATCTCAGAATTCCTATAAGCAAAACAAAATATATAGTTGAGCAGACACGAATCCTTGGACACACCAGAGGTGGAATCAGGTGCCTATGAGGATTAAGCATCCCCAGTTGACCGGCAACATCCGCCGTGAGCCCTATATCCTGACCAGGTAGACGGAATTATCCGTAGTCAAGATCTGTGTGACAAAACGGTCTAAGAATTGATATGAAACACGCCAGACCGCATTTGACCCAATGATAGGTTGATCGTTATAATAGCCGTATAATTTGCGAAATGCGGACTTCAATCGAGACTGTTGAAACCCCTGCACCATCAACTAGTTTGTCAGTAGCTTACCTCGATTTAAAAAAAAAACTTACTATACGCAGAGCAAGCTCTTGCGGATCGAATCAGTTGATATATATAAACATCATATTCAGGTGATAAAGGAGTATTGCTACATAAATATGGGAAGTTGACAATGGAGAAGCTGAACTAATCCCGTTCGTCATACAGTTGATTTGTTAGTTTGTCGTTAATATCTACTTTAGATAAAATATCTTAGTATAAAGCACAAGTGAACGACTCCGCGGTATCTTTATTTCGAGTTCCCAGGGATATATGGAATCGACATATGAATAAAAGTTATTATTGTTAATAAATAAAACGTTGACGATACATCTAGATATCAAATTGAAGGCCAAAGCAAGATAATATTTGTTCTCACGGTAATAATATAATTGGGCAATGAATGGAATTTCACCACGAAATTATTATTTACGATAATAATTATCAATATTTCTATTTTGCACGGTTTCTTGTTCTAGTGATAATATTCAAAACAACCTGTTATTTTATCAGAGGGCCGTATTTACCCTTCTCTTGATTTTATAACTTATATGAAATCTATAAAATTCATCACAGTTCATTATATTACTTTTTTTTCTCTTCTTTACTGATCACTGTTCGGTATCTTGACGTCTTCATCTCAGCTAAGTTATCATACAGTATGACATATCAATATGTTAGATACATTATCAATGCCACAAAGGACAGTACATGCACTATAATTATTCATACGATGATTAATGACAGTATTACAAGTGGGTGTTTTAGTATTACGTGAGGATCTGACAGAAATATTGTATCATTGACAGGGTGACATTTCCAAATCCGTACACTGTTCGTACAATTCCTCTCATTGACATTAGTAACTTGTGGTACAAATAATCGGTGTTTTTATACATATACTTACATTATCTGAAGACTCGTCAATGCATCAAAGGTTCCAGTCAGTAACGTTGTTATTTCATTGCCATCCAGGTATCTGAACCATAAATGTGTAACGATTAAGCTTAGTTGATTAAAGCTACAATGCTTGAATATACTATGTAAATTCAAAATGCAAGAGAATGGTATTAACAATAAATATAACTTTAAACACGAGAACTAGATCAATCAACAACGGTCAATCTATTTTGTAACAAATATTTCCAATACCATGTCAACTCAGAATAAGAACACCACAGACTCCCCACACTCTTTTCATATTTCAATCGTTTTCCTTTACAGAACATAAATGTCAATGATATACGAACACATCAACTTTATGACATTTGAGATAATTACAGGTTCTCCACCGTCAGCTTCCTATATCTATGTAGCGATATCCTATTATCATACATGTATGTATGTCCCCAATTGATTCCATTCAAAGCTGCATTTTCTCTTATCGTCACTTTAGTTCCCAATTTTGTACTGATTCAAAACAAGTTTTCAATCTAAACTTTTAAATGATAAGGACGTACAGTTTACAATAACTTATATGAAAATGTGCTTGAAATGTGTTTCCATGTTGAAAAGGCTTATATTTACTCATCCTTTTTATCTCAAACTGTGAAAGAAGTGATGTACGCAACATTATACTAGTTTGATAGTATTTCCATCCATTCATGTTGTGCTTTGAGGAATAATTGTCTATCAACTCAGAATATGTAGTCATTTTGACAGAATGCATGTCTCCAAGATTTACTTCGTCACCATTTCAGATTTCAAAGATGTCTGTAACAATTTACAATTCAAGTTAAACCGTCCATATAACTTCATCCTAAAAAGAACGTCAAAAACTCACAATGTATCAAATAGAAATCAGGAAGTGTATTAATTTTGTCTAAACATCTAATTCATTGAAGGGGTTATATACTATTATGCATTGATAAAGCAAAGATGACAGATGGAATATTTGGATTCATAAAATTGATTAGTGTTTATTATTTTCGCATTTTCAATCTTAAAATTATTCTTTTACAAACAATGCGTAGTTAAATATTTCAAACATCCATCAATATTGTTTCTCTATTCATTTTGCAGCTTTAGTCAACCTCACCAAGAAGTAGGTATTATCTATGTTGCTATATTTATATAAACGAGTCTCTTTTTCATCTTAAATCCTATATCATTTTCAGTGTTAATATTCAACACGTTGAATCGCATCTCTGGTATTTCCAGAGTTTCGTCATTACCTTTACTTTAAGTTTATATTTGCAATGAGAGTATAAGATTCAGCAGTGTCCATTGGCTTCATTTGTTCATTGGTCACTGTTCAGAATCTTCTTATTTTCATCTCACATGCAACTATGATATCACACAGCACGAAATATTATGATGTCAAATATATTATCAATGAATCTTGCAATGACACCTACACCACTCTGATTCATGAGATAATTAATGATTACCAAATTAGTCATATACAGGTTTGTGATCATCTGAATGTCATGATGAGGTACAAATATCAATACCGTTTTCAAATTAATACAACTTTCCTGCACTTGCTCTCATCAGCATGGTCCAATTCTTATAGAGACAATTTATATATAGATATAGATATAGGTATATAAATAAATATACATTGCCTTTAGTTTCGTGAATGCATCAAATAAACTTTCAAGATTTTACAAAGTATTACGGTTAATTGTAGTAATAATGATAATACTACGCGGGTAGGTTAAGGATTCCCTTATAGAATATCACAATGCACTTTATACCTTTACTTCTCTGAACTACCAATATATGACGTCATAATGGAAAATGACGTCACGTCACTGCAAACTTGAGCTGTTATGACCAGGAGAGTGTCAAAAATGTTAGGTCTTATTTCAAACTGCCTATAAGATGTCAGAACGCTATTTCAAATTCCACGTGTCTGAATTGTATTTTGATATCGTATATGTCCGAATATTTTAAAATAGTTGATTTAAATACCCTCGATTGAAATTCAGCGTGTTTACACTGCTTTCGAAAAATATACTTTTGAAATGTATTCTGCTTTATTCCAGTGATAAGAGGTAGAATTATAAAAGAGTCTAGCGCAGGAAATTTATGAGGATTCATTTAAGATATATTACGGAAATCGTAAGAGGAGTTTGTTCTCTACCCGAATCTTGCTTGATTAAATGTGTAATGGCTTTGTTTTAATATAGATTACCCTCAAATGTGTAGGTAAGTATGTCGGTAGGTTGAACCCTTCATGAAATACGTGTATTTTGTACGCAAGTAATGCTACCATTTTCCCAAGCAAAATTTGGGTACACAAGGATGTGGTGAGTGCATTTATCAAACAAAAAGTTAAAAATAATTATTAAATGAGCTGTGCAGAAGCGATTTATGTGAAACACTTCAAACAATTACAAATTACAGTCACATGATCAACGAAGTCATCTGATATCATAGTAGATATGCTAATATATAGCTGAGAGAGAACTCTCTATATAAATTGTCTGTACCTAAGTGTATGAATTACAAGTGAAAACCAAAAAACAGACATCGCAATCCAATGTATGTTTTGAACGTATTTCAAACTCCGGGAAACCTTAACATAGCTGCGATTGGGATAGTTTCAAGTTCTCCATCATCACCTCCCTGTATCTAAGTAACAATGCTCTATTATTACAGGTTTATGTTATCTATGAATCCCACCTGATTGAATACATCCTAATATTATTTGCTGATGGTCGATTATCACATTTGACATATCGAACCGAGTTGATATTCGTTGGTAATTAATGGTTAAGATGATAACCACCTAATTGGTCAGGAGGTCACTTATTGTTTCGTTATTCGAAGCAGGGGTAACAACTTTTAGAAGACCAACTATTGGTTAAATCAAAGGAATAACTAAAGTATGGATGGACAATAATACGTTTAAAGATGTGTACACAAATTATACAGGAATCATCAACCCAACTGTTCATTAGAGGGCATTTAAGGTAAAATATTTTCTAAATATTGGTTCTAAAGAAGATGTAGCCGAAGAGAAACGGGAATGATAGTGACGTTAGATTACATGTGCTTAACATGGTCAATACGATGAGGATTTTAGTGATGAAATTGATATGTGAGAGAACACAAAATATTTCCAAGGTGACATAACATAATGGGTATCATGTCCTACAACGTCAGAGTAGTAATATCCTGCTACCGAGGGAATTTTCGTACATCATACCAGAGATATTACGGAACGTGAAACGAATTGTTTGAAATCTTCAGTGTTTATCGGGGGGGGGGAGGACTTTAGAGTTCATTAATGACCCAGAAAAGCATTTACCATGAGATTGTCTAAATACAACTCTTGAACCTGAAATGCCATGTAGAATAAAAATTTTAAACTGAACACATAAATTAGAATTTCCGAAATTGTGTTAATTTACGCTAGGGATTTTAAACTAAGAATGCATACAGTATACGCTCAAGGCAATAGACGAAGTGTTATTGTGCAATGTGCGCATTGTAAAAGTTGCTTGAAATGTTCATATGTCTTTTGAAATGCGTTAAGTGTTGAAATCGCCGCTGTGTGTTATATGGATAGGTGTACACACATTTATTTTACGACTTTCTATATGGCAAGCATACGTTCTTCATATATGTTTACATGAAATTGAAATTTCGTATCCTGCATTGCGTAATGTCTCTGTATGGAAGGAAAAAAGTTTTATTTCCCAAACCTCGTGTTTTAATATCCACTAACGATAATGAGACGAGGAAAAGGAAATTGTGAATTTTACAACTTATTTCAAAGTATCACACCGGCAATTAGTTGTATTATATATTACTATAAAGGACAAAAAGTACAATCATTTTGCTAAGTTAATTCAAAATAACACAGTCGGAAATGGCATATGTTACCAGTCTCGTCTGCTGACACCGGAAAAGCAACACCCTACGTGGAATTTTCTGCGTTTTTTTTTTACCCGCCAATAAAACTACCCTCAAACCCATGTGTTTTTCACATGTGTGCAAATTGCCTGAAAGTACACCTCAGTATGTAAGCTCAGCTATTAACATCAAATAGTTCCTTTGTAGACAATTCGTTATTTGTACAAAATACACAGAATCAGGGGTACAAGAATGAAGAGAGAAAAATAAGGGGAATGGGGATTTTTAAATATGAGGAACTACCATTGACAGAATTTATTTTAATTGGAGAATTACCGGTGTGATGCCACACGGTTCACTTCGGTGTGACCGGTCCACTGGAGGATTCTTATTCCTCCTAAGCATTTGTTCACAAATCTGGTATATCCCTGGATCAATCTTTGCTAAACTCTTAATTTTGTATTCCTTATAGGAGTTATTAGATCAACTCCATTGCAAATGAGATGATCATATTTTTCATATATCTTGATTGTACAGTATTCAGTCAACTGGAAATAAGAACATACCAGTAGTTCTCACATTTGTTTTATATTTCAATATGTTTTATTTACAGAACGGGGATGATAATTGTATACGAACACATCAACGTAATGACAACTTTTGCATTGGCAGATATATATTTATTTAATTTGTGGTTGTTTATAATTATTTTACATAGACAAATGAACATTTGAGTTGTAGATGTTTATAATTCCTTTGCATAGGTAGATAAATATCTAATTTGTAGTTGTTTATAATTATGTTGATAGGTAGATACATATGTTTTTAATTTTTAAATGCTACTTAATTTCACCAAGAAGATGGTTATTTACAATGATAATTAGGTTTTATTTTACGTGGTTTCGTGTTCCAATGATGATATCAAAACCAACCTGTGATTTTACCAGAGGTCCGTGTCAACCCTTTTCTTGATTTTCTATTAGATGTGGAATTGATAAAATTCATCACTGTTTATTAACTTCACTTGTTCATTGATCACAATTCGGTATCTTCACTTATTCATCTAAGTTAAATTATCACACAACATGTCTTATCTAGATGCCAGATACATTATTAATGGCACATTCGATATTACCTCACTCTAATTATTTATGGGATGATCAATTAATTATTGTATTACAAGCGACTGATGTAGCTTTTTATGAGAATCTGAAAGTTTGTTTCATTGCCAGGGCAACATTTTTTAATACATACACTTCTCGTACAATTCCTCTCATTGACATTATTAACTTATACAAATAATCGGTACATTTATAGATATGTCTGTAGACATGTCAGTGCATCAAATATTCCATTCGGGAATGTTGTTAACTTATTAGAACTCAGGTATCTGAATCATAAACATTTCAGATTAAGCTTAGTTCATCAACGCTATAATGCTGGAATATATCATTTTGTAAACTCAAATTCAAGAGAATGGCATTTACAATAAATATGGCTTTAAGAATGGGAATGAGATCCATTAACAGCAGTAAATTTATTTTCTAATAAAAATATCCAATCACAATCATGTTGATTACAAATTTTCCAGTCAACTCAAAATACGAAAACCACATAATTCCCCACACTTGTTTTATATTCGGATCTTTGTCTTTAGTGAACGGATATGTTAATATGGGTGTACGAACACATCAAGTTGATGACAACTGGAATAATTAGAGGTTCTCTATCGCCAGTTTCCTACATCAATGTAGCGATATTCCATTATCACCTGGTTACCATGTCAATGTCTCCCAATTGATTCAATTCAAAACAGCATTTTCTGCCTATGGCCAATTTGGTTTCTAATTTCACATTGATTCAAAATAAGTTTCAAAACTGAAAATTTAGGTGAAGAGGACGTTATTTTCACATAATTCTCTATTCAAATGTGCTTACAAATGTGTCTACATGTTAGAAAGGTTTAATTTACCGACTTCATCTCAAATAATGAAATAATGTACTTAACTTCAAACTATGTTGATAGTGTTTCCACCAATGTATCTTGTGTTTCTATGAAAGAGGCCTATTAAATATTCTCAAAATAAGTATTAATGTTGACAGAACTGTATCCAGACTCTACTTGATCAACATTTAATGTGTATTTGTTTTTAATTCTTTTGCATAGGCAGATTAACAATTTACTTTGTAGTTGTTTTAATACTTTTTAATCAGTAGATATATATTTCATTTGTAGTTGTTTATAACTGTTTTACATAGACAGATAACGTTTAGTTTGTAGTTGTTTCTAATTCGTTTGCATTGGCAGATATATATTTAAATTGTAGCTGTTTATAATTACTTTGCATTGGCAGATAATAATTTGATTTGTAGTTGTGTATAACTGTTTTGCATTGGCAGATAAATATTTGATTCATTGTTGTTAATAATGCTTTTTCCATCGGCAGATACATATCAAATTTGTAGTTGTTAATGTTTATTCTGCATAGGGAAATGTGTATTCTAAATCGGTATCAATATGTTTGTCAATTTCACTAAGAAGATGATTATTTACGATACTAATAATGAATGGTTTTATTTTACATGACTTCTTGTTACAGTCATGATGCTCAAAACCAACCTGTGATATTACCAGAGGTCCCTGTTTACCATTCTTTTGATTTTGTATTTGATATGGAACTTTTCAAATTCATCACTGTTTATTATCTTCACTTGTTTGTTATTCACAGTGCAATATCTTGATCTCCTCATCTAAGCTACGCTATCACACAGTATAACTTATCAATATGTAAGATATATTGGCAATGACGCATACGACAGCACATGCAGTATGATTATCCATGATATTATTAATAAATATTTTAACAGCGAGTGATATAGTATTGAATGGGGATCTGAAAGACATTTTTTATCATTGACAAGGTGACATTTTGATATTCATACACTTTTCGTACAATTCCTCTCGTGGACATTATACACTTATACAAATAATCTGTATTTTTATAAATATGTTTAACATTGATGTAGACTCATCAGTGCATCAAATATTCCATCCGGTAGCGTTGTTATTTTATTGTAACCCAGGCCTCTGAATCATGAAAATTTCTCATTTAAGCTTCGTTCATCAACGCTACAATGCTGGAATATATCATGCTGTAAACTCAAAATGCAAGAAAATGGTATTCACAATAATTATGGCTTTAAACACGAGAATTAAATCCATCAACAATAGTTTACCTATTCTCTACCAAAATTTTTCAATGATACTTACTTTGATTAGAAATTACCCAGTCAATTCAAATAAGAACACCACATAATTTTCAACATTTGTTTGATATTTGAATATTTTTCTTTACAGAACGAAACTGCCGATAGTATATGATCATATCAAAATGGCAATCTCTATCCAGAGTTATCGTTCCCGCTACGCTCCACTAATACCTCTGTCAACGTCTAAAAAGTTATATCAAAATGTACAAAAAACTAACTTAGCATATCGAACTGTAATGATAATATCTGAGCAATTCAAACACTTCTCTGAATTTTTTAAAATCAGAAGATGGTAAATATGAGACACCTGAGCGAATTAGAAGGTTTATATAAATATTCATTCAATCAATAATACTAGTATAATCATGGAATTAGTTGTTTTTGTGAACCTACTTTAAGATTTAAAGCATAAAACTTAAACTTATAAAATTATTATCCATGATGCTATAGGTATAGGTAAGTTTTGCCAAGAATCTTGACATTTAGACGTTGACAGAGGTGTTGTAGCGCAGCGTAAAACGCCTTCTGGTGAGAGATTGTCAAAATGGATGACAAATGTGATCATTTCGTGTTCTCCATCATCAGCTTCCTATATCTATGTTGAGATATCCATTGTCATTTGGTTATCATATCAATTAATTCAATTTCTCCATTTTCTGCTCATTATAAATTTGTTTTCTAAATTTGCACTGATTGAAAACAAATTTTCAAACTAAACATTTAGATGAAAAGTAAGTAAAATTTACAGTGATTTATTAGAAAATACGCTAAAAATGGGTCCCCATGTTGAACAGGTTTATAATTACTTTTTCTATTTCAAACTGTGAAATGATTGTTGTACAAACATTATACTATTTTGATAGCATTTTCAACAAATCATGCTCTGTTTTAAGAAAATTACTACATATTCTGAGAACAGTGGATATATCATCCACTGTTCTCAGGATATGTAGTAATTTTGACAACAGATATGTCTCCAAGTTTTACGTGATCAGCACGAGGTCTGATTTTAAAATTGCTTTTTACAGTATATAAATCAATTTAAACTGTCCGTACACTGTAATAACAAAAAGAACGTCATAAACTGACTATGTATCAAATTCAAACCAGTAAGCGCATTAATTCTCTCTACACATGTTATTCACCGAACGGGTATCATACTATTCTGCACTGAAAAAGTTTAAGATGACGGAAGATATATAGGAGTCATAAGATTAATCACTGTTTGTTATTTTCACCTTTTTATTCCTAACTTAATTTACAGCATTATGTAGATAAATATTTCAAACAGATATCAATATACGTAAGACTGGTTCTTTATTCGTGTTTCAGTTTAACTTAAACTCACCAAGAAGTGGATGTTATATATGTGTTGCTATATATAAATGAGTCTCTTTTTTATCTTAAATGCTTTTTTAAGATAAATTTCCAATGTCAATATTCAAAACTTTGAATCCCATCTCTGGTATTTCCAGAGGTCTGTCTTTACCCTTCTCTTAATTCTATATATGCATGGGATGTTTAAAGCAGGATTTATTCAAAATCTTCTACGTGAAGAACCTCTTGTTGTGACCTTCAATTCAACATTTAGATGTATCGACGACCTATTATTTATCAACAATACTAGTTTTCATTCATATGCCGACTGGATATACCCCACTGAACTCAAATTAAAAGACAACACAGTCGTCCACTTCTGCTTTATATTTATCTATATCCATTGGAAATATATATAAACGGCGAACTAACAACTCAATGTTATGACAAACGGAATTGTTTCTGGTTTTTCATTGTTAACCTCCCAGATTTATGTAGCATTATTCCATTGTCAACTGCATATGGTTTATATCTCTCTAGTGACTCGATACAAAAAAGCTTGTCAAGACTTATGGTCATTTTTAAATCGCAGCAGACTACTGACAAACAAGGTGATGGTACAGGGGTTCCAACAGTCTCATTTAAATTCAACATTTCGCAAATTATATGGTCATTGTAGCGATCTGGTTTGCCAACGCAACATGGCATTGGGTTAAGTGCTCTCTGACGTGTTTCATACCGATCTTTAGAGCGTTCCTCGCACAATAAGTCTGACTACGGATACATTCGTTTACCTGATCAAGATATAAGGCTCACGGTGGGAGTGATCGGTCGACAGGGAGTGTTAACTCCTCCTAGACACCTTATCCCTGTTTGTATATCTAGGGTCAGGTGTTTACTAAACTCTCTATTGTGTTGTGATTATAGTAGTTATAAGATTTATCACTATTCGTTACCATTGTTCATTATTTCCAATTGTTCATTGATCACAGTTCGGGATATTCGCATTTTCATCTTTCTGGTATCTCAGAAATCACAAAACATGACTTTTTGTGAGGTCAAATATACGATCAATTACTCTTACAATAGCACCTGTACTATTATGATTCATGAGGTAATTAATGGTAGTATTTCAAATTAGTCATCTACAGGTGTATGCTAATCTGAAATCGATTTTAATGTCATTGTCATGATGACTAAAAATATCAAAAATGTTTACAAAACAAAAAAACTCTTTCCTTCACTTACTCTCATTAACATCATTTGTTATAGAAATAATTTGTATCCACATATATATATATTTATGGTGCTTCTTAGTTCCTAATATATCAAAAAAAATAATTCGGTAACGCTGTTCTTTGATTGTTACTCACGTATCCGAATCATAAAAAAATCTCGATTAGCCTTAATTGATCAACACTACAACCATGACATACATTATTATGTAAACTGATTCAATATTCTAGAGAGTAATATTTGCAGTAACTATGATTAAACACAAGAATTAGATACACCAGCGGTGGTTTATTTATTTTGTAACGATAATAGTTTTTATTCATATCTTAATTAGAGATAACACAGTCAACTCGAGATATTTTTTTTCAAATTAGTTCTATAGTTGGATTTCCCCCCGAACACAGGTGTTCATGGTAAACAAATACATTAACGTAATGGTAAATGGGATATTCCGAGGTTCTCCATCATCACTTTCCTGCATATCTTATTATCATATAGTTTTGTTCTCTTTGTATCCCAAATAATTGAATGTATCACATTTTTTTCTGCTGATTTACAATTTTGTTTCGCATTTATTATTGACTGAAATTAGATTTTCAAACGATGATTCTAAATCAAACAATTGTACGATTTGCAATACTTTTTAGGCATTTCCAAATTTGCTGGAAAGCATGACCCAATACCGAAAGATGAACGACTGACTTATAATTAGCGATCTTATCTTAACTATAAAAGGATTATTTACTCAACATTAGACGATAAAGGCACCATGCACATAAAAGCTACATAAATATTGGAAACTAACGATGGAAAAGCTAAACTAATCCCATTTGTCATAACTTGAATTGTTAGTTTGCTGTTAATAACTTTTGTCAATAAGGTATCTAAATGTAAAACTGATGTGGAATATGTGATATCTTTTTTTTCAATTCACAGGGATATATCGAATCGAAATATGAATGAAAATAAGTATTTTCAATCAATAAAACGTCATTGATATGTCTAGATGTTGAGTTGAAGTCAACAGGAAGACATTTCTTCTTTGCATACAGAAACATTTGATTGAACTATGCTTCTTAAGAAAACGGAACACAATCCGTGTCCATGGACATTTCAGCAGACTGTTGGAAAACCCGATCATCAGAGGCTAGGAGCGACAATGGACTCTATCATTTTTGTTTTAATTTAAACTTTAGGGTACTCGTGCGTGGTATAAGAGTGATGGCTAACAAAGTATTATTTTGGATTACTGATAGCTAGATACGAATATTTCGTTTTTCAATTTTTATTGAAGAAGTAACTATACATAATGTCTTAAAATCTAGTCTTTGATTTATCGTGATGAGTGGTTGTGTAAAGTGTTGAAAAGTTTGATGTTGTGAGTTTCAGAAAACCTTCTGCGATTTTAAATCTAAAAGAAATCTTAAAATATTTTTAAATACATTTTTGATATACACTATTTGTGACATATGTTATGGCACAGCATGCTTGGATTTTTTTATTTTACAGTTGTTAATAGATTCATAAGAAGCAAAGATAGGGGTTTATACAAAGATTGCCCGATCCAGTAATGTATCTTTGTTTGTAAAGGTTTTTTGTGAAGGTTAGGAATCCAGTATAGGTACGGTAACTCATATTCTTCTATCCCATTGAATGATGTTAAATGTGTCTAAAACTGAAAAAGATGATTTTGAAGATTTTCATCTTTTCATTACAAAATGTGAAATTAATATCAAATGTGTGTAAAATACAGGTGTGATAATGAGTCGTTTAATCAATGGAAATATAATAAAATCTTTCAGAATCGAGAAACTGAATATTCTACAGTTTTGGAATATGTTTAGTCTAAATAAGGCATAGTACTTTTTTGTAAAAGAACTGGATGTATATTTCATATGAAATGGTCACAGATTTCACATCAGTTCACATAAAAAAATGATACACAAACAAAAAGCAGTTTTTCTGTGTACATTGTGTACAGTATTATGTGTACAGATACGTTGACATGTGTACATGACAAAAGAGGGGGGGGGGGGGCTGCTTGTTTTATGTATTACGATTATTATTAATGAAACCAAGGATTACAGTTAGATCTTTTAATATTGGTATATCGTTGAAGCAGACAAAACTAAGTACTATATTGAACTGCACATCAACTGTTCAAAGAATGATTTATTTGTGAGGCAAATACAATAATATACGGGGGAAAAAAACAATTACGTCTTTGCATTGAGAGACAACTATAGATATAAGCGTGAAATACTTGTCAAATAAGTTTAAAATGACATTTAGACACACATGTACATTGAAGTGTGGCATCGTTTTCTTTTCAATTACAAATTGGGGGATCCGTTTATGCCCGAATTTGATGATGAGAAATTGCATGTATGTGTGAGGACATGTTCATTAACTGAAACTGCCTCGTTTTTGTACATACACGGGTGCTCGTCATTCGCAACAATTGATACCGACATGCTCGTGCATTCTCCTCTCTCATTCAGAACTGTAATAGCTGTACCACACCTCTAATCTACCCCATCCGCTAAAATTAAACTTATGAAGATCGCATACAATGCATTAATATTTCTTTTTAATGAAATGCTTTTCAAAAAATTTTGGGAAACCAAATTCATCTCCCCCTAGAAAAAAAGATACGCGCCGATTTTGCCGCAAAAATGTAATTCCTCGAGTTTTCTTTGAATTTTCACATTTGATAATCCAGATATTGTGTACTTCACTATCCAATTTCTGATAAGACAAGAAATTTTCCGTTCCACTCTTACACAAGCGTTCTATTTTCATGTTTACTTCTCTATCAAATTCTTTCACTTTGATGTTCTGAATGACATTGCTGAACGGCGAACAAACGGTTAATGTATGATGAGAGCACGGTAACTGTTTTGTAAACGTTGAACGCTACCGGTTAATGAACGGTGACCACACAACTGTAAATGGTGAGCACACGGCGAACGCACTGTGAGTGCACGGACAGAAATAAAGTTGAACGCTTCAGGGAATGTAAAACTCTTCGTTCGCGATGTGTTTGCTTTCTCAAAGCGTTCATTTCTGCATCGAAATCCGGACCTCATCTACCATTTTCTCGTCATTATAGTTCGACATGGGGTTCAGTCAGAATCAAGAAGACAAAATTAATTTTTTAATGAAAAGAACAAAAAATATTGTGTACTAAAGTTTTTTTTTCTAGTTTTGATAGCAAGTAGATTTCGAGACTAGCTCAATTTCAAATTACATGCTCAGTGTGATATTGATTTAAAAACAATTTATTTTGATGAAATTGTGTAAAAAATGAAAAGAATCACTGGTTTGTTATGACATCAGCTGCTGTTGTCTTGATATGTGGGTGTGAATTGAAAAACTAGCAGTTCCTAAAGCAACGGTGCACTCCCATACGCATGAGTGGAAACGGACTACATTTCTCCTGTGGAATTAGCTTCCTTGACACACCTAGCCTCTCTGTTTCTTTGCTATCAAATCTCGATTTATCTGAGTATCGTACGGATATCAAACATACATGTACTTTCAATTAATTCAGCACAAATATTGAAACAATGCGGGCGCATACCCCCTATAAAGCAGAACAATGCGTCATGATTATAAACGTATTGTTTTCCAAATATCAGTAGCGTACAGAGAGAGAGAGAGAGAGAGAGAGAGAGAGAGAGAGAGAGAGAGGAGAGAGAGAGAGAGAGAGAGAGAGAGAGAGAGAGAGAGAGAGAGAGAGAGAGAGAGAGAGAGAAGTGAGAAGGTGACTGTGTGTGTTTTTTAAGGTAAAGTTCTTGCCCCAACCAAAAACTATCCACGTCTTTTTTTTCTCGTATCATCCTCCGAAAATTCGAAAAATACTGCTTTCTACCGACAACTAGTACACCCGAGCACGGCACAAAACATTTTGATGCATTACTATTTAGAAGCCGTTAACGTGATAATTGGTTTTTTGTCGATTAAATTTAATTTGTTTATGAAATGGCTAATGCATGTTTTCAAGCCCTAGGGCGCATATGACGTCACACATAATGGCGCGTAAACAAGCGAAAGAAAATATGCATATCGCAAGATTTGAATTTCATTGTTTCAAACTCGAAAACTACGCAAAATATTTCATTTAAATCACATTTAACGTAGCTTTAGGCATAAAAAGAGTTAATTTTGCTGAAAAAATGAAAAACTTTAGAAAAATGCGATGCATCCTTTAATGATAGTGCAATAATTTCCCAAATTGTCGGCGGTGTGGCGATTTGGGATGCCGGGCGACGAATTGGGGTGTAACATATGGCAATACCTACACTATAAAGATTCATGGGATGAATAACAAAGAGTAATTCACTATTGTATTGCAATGTGATACAGATTCTCTAATATTCACAGGCCGATGTAAAAATAGAAAACGATTTCATTAGAAAACACAAGGATGAAATTTTCTGAGGTTATTTTACCCGCCAATAAGACTACCTTCAATTCCACTTGTTTTTCACATGTGTGTAAACTGCCTGAAAATGTACCTCATGGTATAACCTCAGCTATGAACAGCGAATAGGTCTTTTTTAGACAATTGGTTATGCCTACACATTACACAGAATTCCGTATCCAGGGGTAGAAAAATGAAGAGCGAACAATAAGGGGGATGAGGATTTTTTTAAATATGAAGATCTACAATTGACTAAATGTATTCTAATTGGAGAATTGCAGGTGTGATATAATAAGTTTTACTTTGGTGTGACCGGTCCACTGGAAGATACTTATTCCTCCTAAGCATTTGTCCCCAACTCTGATATATCCAACTCTTAATTTTGTACTTCTTGTAGGAGTTATAAGATCAACTTTATTAGAAATGGGATGATTTCAATTTCTCTATCGAACAGATTCAAAAGTAGTTTTTAAAACTAAAGATGTACGGGTAACATGATATGTATCCACATTTCGATACAGATATGTCCCAATGTTGAAAAGGAACTACCAATTTATACTTTACCTCAAAATATGAAAAGATTGTTGTACTCATCATCAGACTGTTTTGGTTGCACTTTGATCAATGTATTGTGTGCTTTAAGGAAAGGTGGTTTATCAACAATTCTGCGAACGGAACGATTCGGTGCTAATATTTAAAACATTGGATTCTGTCTCGGATATTCCCAGAGGTCACAATTGATTTCTCTTAATTTAATATTGTTTATGGGACTTATGATGTTGATTACTGTTCATTACTTCATTTTTTTATTGATCAATGCTTGGTATCTCCACCTCTTTATCTAATCTGAGCTATCAAGAATCGCCACGTATAATGATGTCATACAACACCTACACCATTGTGATTCATGAGATAAATATGCAGTTGTGTTAAGTAGGGCCATAGAAATATGTCAGAGGAAAAAACCATTATAAACATATCATTATTTGACAAATTTTGCACACACAACCCCTTTATACAAAAACAATATGTATATATAATTAAGTGCATATTGACCTCCCATAATTTTTTCACCAGACCGACAGTCTCTACATCAGCTGTATATCACGTGATCAAATATCAAGATCAAATCGTACCGTGTATGTATAAATTATTCCATTGGAACGATATGCAAATATCAATGCAAGTTGAAGTTAATGTAACTTCAAAACATATTAATTTCCTCATTTGAAAAGTGATGAGAGCAAGTTTATCGTGACTTGTAACATGCCTAATTTTTGCATTGAATATGCAAGATGTGGCGATTTTTTGCATTTACGAAGTTGAACATAGCCTGAAAATCATGTTTTCTGTTGAAGCCACAACTTGCTCCCCTAACTTCCCTTTTACTCTAAAGTTCACATGTCACATAAATCAAACATCTTTCACTCAAAAACCTCGGGGTGTCGTGCCAATGATGAAATTTGTATGTACAGAAACCCTGTATATGCAAATGAGTTCATTGTGAAAGTCACTTTTTACGTGCAGATTAGGGGCGATATCAGGATCACAATATAATATGGATATTACTTTAGGATGTATGTTATATAAATAAGAAATTGAAAAGAATTCAACATCAAAGAGAATTAACATAACCCATTTGAGATAAACTTTTACACGATTGCGGTTTATTGTTTGACAGCAGTGGTAAATAACGAAACAATATTTTGACATTTCCAACCGTAAAAGGAATGTAGATGTGTACGTCATGACCTTCACCATGACGTCTTTTTCATTGTGACGTCATGTAATGTGCAAGTGCGGTAAAGTACATTTCTACTGTACTGGTATTTATGAGGAAAGCCTTAACTCAGCTGCGTATCCATTGCATTTCAAGAGAGTAAATTATGAGTGTAGGGGGATCTGAAACATATTTCGTTTCATTGAAATAATGACGTTAAAAATCGATAAAGATTCAAATTGATACACTTTATGCAATTACTCTGATTGACATGATCCAATTGACATGCAAATATTTGACAAGTATAGATACTTAGAATACCCGTAGATTCTTGAACACATCAAATATTTCATTCGGCAATGTTACTATGTTATTGGACTTCAACAATCCGAATCATAAGATAACTTTAGCTCAGTTGATATACGCTACAATGATGACATACATACTGCGTGTATTTTTTTTCCAGTACGCAACTGCATGGCATTTTCGCTAAATATCGCTTTAAAACTAAATTTAGATATGTCAACGACGGTTTTTCCTATGTTCTAACATTGATACAAATGTGCGTATTTATTAGAAGATAGCCAGTTAATTCGAGATAAGAACAACTCGGAATTTCCCACACTTGTTTTGTATTTGCATGTATATATTTATAGAATACAGAAGTTAATGATAAACGAAGAGATCAACTTGATGTCAAATGGGATGAATTCTACATTCTCAACTTTCCACATCTATGTAGCAATGTTCCATTATAAACTGGGTATGATATGCATCTGATTCGATACGCAAGAACAATTTCTACATATGCTTACATTGGTTTATAATTTTGCATTAACCCAAACACTTTTCACTACTATAATTCTAAATTCAAAGAGATGTACTGGTTGCATTACATTATATGCAAACTTGCTTTTACATATCATTCGATATTGGAAAGGAGTATCGATTTATATTTATCAACTTTATATCATACTGTAAACTAATGTATTTAACTTCACATTATTTCAATAGTATTTTCACCAATGCTTTGGCGACAGGGGGCCTATCAAATATTCGAAAAATAAATATTTATTTTGACAGAATTACACACATCCAAGCTCTGCTTGATCAACATTTAAATTGTAGTTGTTTACAGATGTATAATTCATTGGCATAGACGGATATAAATATTTGAAAAGGTATCAATAAGTTAGTCCATTTCACCATGGATATGATTCTTTACTATGCTAATTATTAATGCTTCTATTGTACATTGTTTACATGGTTTCTTGCTCCAGTGATAATACTCAAAACCAACCTGTGATGTTACCAGAGTCCGTGTTTACCCTTCTCATGATTTTGTGTTTCATATGGAATCTATAATATCCACCATTGTTTATTACTCACAGTTTGGTATATTGCCCTCTTCATCTAAACTAACTGATCACAAAGAATGACTTTTTGAGATACCGAATACATGATATATTAGTGATGGCGCATACGACAGTACCGGCACTATAACTATTCATGAGGTGATTAATGATTGTACAAGTGAGTGATGTTGTATTGTATGAGGATCTGAAAAAAAAAATATATCATCAACAGGGTGATCTATTTTCATATTCATACACTTTTCGTACAATTCCTCTCATTTAAATTATTCACTAGTACAAATGATCGGCAATTTTTATATACTTACAATTCCTGTAGACTCGTCAGTGCATCAAATATTCCGATCGGTAACGTTGATATTTTATTCCATCTCAGGTATCTGAATCATAAAACATTTTCCAATTAAGCTCAGTTGATAAACGTTGCAAAGGTGAACTATATAATTCCGTAAACTCAAAATACAAGAGAATGGCATTTACAATATATATGACTTTAAACACGAGAATTAGATACAACAGGGGATGCTTACTCCTCCTAGGCACCTGATCCCACCTCTGGTGTGTCCAGGGGTCCGTGTTTGCCCAACTATCTATTTTGTATTGCTTGTAGGAGTTATGAGATTGATCACTGTTCGTTATCTTCACCTTGCATACATCAACAACGATGTATCTATTTTCTAACAAAACTGTTCAATCATGATTATGTTACAAATTATCCAATCAAATCAAAATAAGAACACCGAAGCATTTCCCATATTTCTTTTATATCTAGATCTTTTTTCTTTATAGAACAGAAACGTTAAAGGTATACGAACGCATCAACTTTATGACAAGTAGGATATCTGTAGTTATATATCCTAAGCTTCTTATATCTATGTAGCGATAATCCATTATCATCTGGTTATCATATCTATGTCTCTCAACTACAACTCCCAAATGATTCAATGCAAAACTACATTTTCTGCTTATGATCAATTAGTTTTCTAAGTACACACTGATTCACAACGAGTTTCCAAACTAAGCTTTTGGATGAAAAGGATGTACAGAATTTATATGAACATGTGTTTAAAATATGTCCCCATGTTGGAAATGCTTATATTTACTAATATTTTTATCTCAAACTGTGAAAGGATGGTAGTACTCAACATTATACTATTTTGATAGCATTTTCATCGTTGCATTTTGTGCTTTGGGTCATTTTGACAGAACGCATGTCTCCAAGGCTTGATCAACACGTGATTAGATTTGAAAAATGTTTCAGTTTATAATTCAAATGTCAAGTGAAATTGTACATACAATTTCATCACAAAAAAGAACGTCATAATCTGACTATGTATCAAATGTAAAACTTATATGGCACCAATTTTGATGCACCAGATGCGCATTTCGACAAATACTGTATCTTCAGTGATACCCAACCGAAATCTACGAAATAACAATGAAGTTTTAGAGTTATTATAGGGAAAACAGTGTGCCAAAAAAGTGAAGCCAAATTCGTCTAAGGATAAGAGCTATGCGTGAGGGAGATACATCTTCATTTGGAAATGAATTTCTAAACCTTACAACAGCAATTAAATATGCATCCGTATTTTGAAGCTAGTAACAAAGTACTTAGCTACTGGACTGTAGAGACCATCGGGGATTAACAGTCCACCAGCAGAGGGTTCGACCCGGGGGCCATAAAATATAATTCAGGAAGCGCGTTTATTTTGTCTATACATGTAATTCATTAAAGATGCATCACACTATTTTAATATCTTGATTGGAAATTATCAAGTCAACTGGAAATAAGAACATCACAGCAGTTCTCACAGTTGTTTATATTTCAATATGTTTTATTTACAGAACGGATATATTAATTGTATATGAACATATCAACTTAATGACGACTTTTGCATTGACAGATAACTGTTTAATTTGTAGTTGCTGATAATTCTTTTGTATAGGCAGGTGAACATTTGATTTGATGATGTTTATAATTCGTTTGCATAGGTAGAGAAATATCCAATTTGGAGTTGTTTATAGTTATTTTGATAGGCGGGATACATATTTTCAACCAGACATCAATATGTTACTTGATTTCACCAAGAAGATGAGTATCTACGATGATGATTATGCTTTATTTGACGTGGTTTCGTGTTCCAATGATGATATAAAACCAACCTGTGATTTTACCAGAGGTCCATGCCAACCCTTTCTTGATTTTGTATTTGATGTGGAATTGATAAAATTCATCACTGTTTATTAACTTCACGTGTTCATTGATCACCATTCGGTATCTTGACCTCTTTATTTCGGATAACTTATCACACACCATGCCTTATCGATATACCAGATGCAAGGTGAAGATAACTAACAGTGATCGATCTCATAACTCCTACAAGCAATACAAAATCAATGGAACATACGACATTACCTGCACTCTAATTATTCATGAGATGATAATTAATTATTTTATTACAAGTGATTAATGCAGTGTTTTTTGAGAATCTGAAAGAAAGTTTGTTTCATTGACAGTGCGACATTTTTAAATTCATACACTTTTTGTACAATTTCTCTCATTGACATTCACGTGTACAAATAATCGGTGCTTTTATAGATATGTCTGTAGACGTGTCAGTGCATTAAATATTCCATTCGAGAGCGTTGCTAACTTAAGGAAACTCAGGTATCTGGATCATAAATATTTCTTGATTAGGATTAGTTCATCAATGCTATAATGCTGGAATATATCATTTTGTAAACTCGAAATGCAAGAGAATGACATTTACAATGAGCATGGTTTTAAAAATGGGAATGCGATCCATCAACAACAGTTAATTTATTTTCTAATAGAAATTTCCATTGATAATTATGTTGATTACACATTATCCAGTCAAAACAAAATTAGAACACCACATAATTTCCCACACTTGTTTTATATCAGGATCGTTTTCTTTACTGATTGGAGATGTTAACATGGGTGTGCGAATACATCAACTTAATGACAACTGGGATAATTACATGTTCCCCTTCGTCACCTTCCTATAGCGATATTCCATTATCACCTGGTTATCATATCAATGTCTCCCAATTGATTCAATTCAAAACTGCATTTTCTGCCTATGATCAATTTGTTTTCTAATTTCACACTGATTCAAAACAAGTTTTAAAACTGAAAATGTAGATGAAGAGGGTGTTATCTTCACAAAATTTTGTATGCAAATGTGCTTATTAATGTGTCCACATGTCAAAAAGGCTTAATTTACCGACTTTATCTCAAATAATGAAATTATGTACTTAACTTAAAAGTATGTTGATAGTATTTCCACCAATGTATCTTGTGTTTGTATGAAAGAGGCCTATCAAATATTCTCAGAATAAGTATTTATGTTGATAGAATGCTGTATCCAGTCTCTACTTGATGAACATTTTACTTGTAGTTGTTTTTAATTATTTTGCATAGGCAGATTAACCTTTACTTTGTAGTTGTTTTAATGCTTTTCAATCAAGAGATATACATTTATTTGTAGTTGTAACAGATAAATATTTAATTCTTAGTTCTTTCTGATTCGTGTGCATTGGCAGATAAATATTTAAATTGAAGCTGTTTATAATTATTTTGCATTGGCAGATAAATATTTGATTTGCAGTTGTGTATAACTGTTTTTCATTGGCAGATGAATATTTGATTTATAGTTGTTAATAATTCCTTTGCATCGGCAGATTAATATTAAATGTATAGTTGTTAATGTTTATTTTGTATAGGGAACTGTGAATTTTTAAAGCGATATCAATATGTTACTCAATTTCACCAAGAAAATGATTATTTACGATACTAATAATAAAGTGTTTTATTTTACATGACTTCTTGTTCCAGTATTGATACTCAAAACCAACCTGTGGTATTACCAGAGGTCCGTGTTTACCCTTCTCTTGATTTTGTATTTGATATGGAACTTATCAAATCCATCACTGTTTATTGTTTTCACTTGTTTGTTATTCGCAGTGCAATATCTTGATCTCCTCATCAAAGCTATGTTATCACACAGTATAACTCATCAAGATATCAGATTTATTACCAATGACGCATACACAAGCATGTTTGCCACATATGATTTTCATATGTGGATCATATGAATAGCTTCATATGAGAATCATAAAAAAGGATATCATGTGTGAATTATATGAGTTTCATATGATTTACATATGATTCACATATGTAAATCATATGGAAGGGATTTCATATTATGCACATATAGAGGTTTTGTGTGCATGTTATGCTAACATATTATATGAGAATCATATGTAAGGAAATTCATATGTAAATCATATGAGACATATATGTGTACTTTACATTAATTTGTAATATGTAGATGCTGGGAATCAAGTACTTATATTCATTCTACAACTACTTCTTGATTAAATACCAATGGAAAGTACAAAAACATTATTACTCACTATTCTCTAAAATATCTCAATCTTACAGATATGGAACGCCTTCAGCGATGAACAAAAATTAAAGATTTGACAGTGCAAGTTTTGAAATAGGAATGGAAGATTCACATTTGTAAAAGTGAAATTTTCACCAAAAAGAAGACAAAGCAAGATTAGCACTTGTCGATAAATATATATTGTGCTAAATTTCAGTTGTTTTTTTTCCATACACATATAAAAAAACATATCATATTTAGAAGTAACAAGTAAATCAATAACTGCACAAGCTTTTAAAGAAGAAATACACATCTATAAAACAAACAATAACTTGATTTTATAAAATCTTAATTTAAACAGTTAGGATAAATATTTCTCAATTCTTCTCTCCTCCTTTTCCTCCAATTTCTCCCACTTGTGCAGTCTACCATCCTTATTGACGGTGTCCACAAACTTATGGAACTCAGTCCAGAGAGCAAAGCCATTTGTTCCTCCTTTACGGAACAATTTCTGTGATGTGCAGAAAAATCTCTATGGAAATAAACATATACAAGTATCGTTTCAGGTATTATGCATGCCTTTAAGTGAATCAATGCTAAAGTGAGATGATTTCCTTCTAAGGAAATGCTATTGTCTCAAGCCACAATCTGGAGTTCGCTCATAGCTCTTTCCAGAATGGGAGAGGATGGTACATTTTGACATTTTGGCCGCGACATGTGACAACGGGTAAATGCATGCAAATTCCATTTCTTATTTTTTTTTCGATAAATAAACTTCAGATTGTAGTACAATGTAGTCTCATTGCAATTAAAATGAAAGTGTTTAGAATTTTTAAAGTCTACTTGAATTTCTGATTTTACATGAGACAACAATTTGATTCCCATGCAGGCAAGAGAAAGAGAATTAAATATTTCTTTCAAATATCAAATTTATGAATCTACAAATTATTGCATGGCAAATGTGGTAGAAATGAAATCTTTATCTTAATATATAGAGCATTTTGAAAAATACTGTATAACTAATGTGGTTGAAAATGGTAAAACAAACAATATTGCATGAAATTAATTACTAGCAATAAGGTCAAGCGTTCCCTCTCTATGTCCACAAGTGGAATTGCTGGTGGCAAAAAAACACTTCCACAGGTAGTTGTGGAGGGACTTTAAAGAAAGTCCCTCCACATCAATCTCCGTGTTGCCCATTGACTACAAAAAGGAATAGTGACTTCAAGCATATGTATACGTTTAACTAGATATTTCAAATAACATAATATACAATTATTCAGATATCAAACTATTTTAATGAATTATGTGTATTTAATAGTTCACCTCACTGAAAAAAGGTTCCTTTACATGAAAACGTTTAACATTGTTTTATGTCTTAATTTGTAATGAAATGTATTTACATTAAATCAAGACATCACCTTTTATTACACATGGTTTCTTAATTACCTTTGCTCTTTTCTGGTTCCTGTAATAAGTAAATTTTGTCGAGCCAAAGCTCGACAACCCCCCCAGGACATGACTTCTTTCTGCCCAACCTGCTTTACAGGCAAAGTCCTTCAGCATTCCCTAAAAAATGTTATCATACAGTTAGAAAATTCGTACATCTTTTTGAAATAAAAACAACATATGGGGGTTAATTTATCAATGTATTTGCCTCTCAGTGCAGGCATAACAATATAATATAGCTTCATTAACCTTTGTAAAATTTGGCTGATGCAGTTTGGTTGCATCAGTTCTTAGAAGTATTTTATTGCCAAATAAGGTATCATTTCAAAACTTTTATTGGGATGTACAGTACCCGCAACGCTATTCTTGACATGATAAACGATAGAACACGATACACGCACGATAGGATAGGATACACACACGATACGATAGGATACACGCACGATACGATAGGATACACGGTAAACCTGATAAACGCAAAACCTGATAAACGATCTTCACGATAAACTCAAAAAATGCAAAATACGATAAACGATCTTCATGATAAACGGAAAACCTGATAGAAATGTTGTAAATTTAGATCCAATTTAGACAGAACGAAAGTTTGATACGTACAAAATAATTGCATTATGTTGATAAGAATATTGAAGGATTTCAATACTCAATATATACCTAAAGCATATAATTTATTTAACCACGGTTGTACGTTTATTTTTGTTGTTTCTTTATTCTATTTATGTTTTTTTAACGCCATTACAGCTAAAATCCGGAAGCTAAACTACATACGGTATTGAATTCATTATTTGATATATATATATGAATTTTCTCAGCCAATGATTTTAAAACGTATAGTGTCACCTTGAATGTTAATATATGAATCTTTTATCTTGCTCGAGAATATTTCACTCATATGGAGTCGTAACCATGACCAGTGAAGAGCTTTTAGATTCAGGCTTATGCTCGGCAATTACGGTCATTGAGCAGTGTTTTTTTTTTTTAGCGTACCACACCTACCTTGACACGGGGCGTTTATTTTTAAGGTCATCTCCGAAGACTCGTGGCATTCACACTTGATGCCGAGCGTTTAGCAATTAAACAGGGAATTAACACAATATGTATTATGTATATAATAACATTTATGGCGAAACTTTTTCCTTATATTATTTATATTAGTTAGAACTCATATTGTACCTCTGAACATTAAACCCAGTCGGGAACCCCTATTCAACATTAGCACAGTTTGTATCTGAACCAATGAAAACTTGTGTATAGATCACGTGTCTACTTCTGTTAAAAAGTGTTGACTGTTTGGACTTGTAGAAAGCGTGTTGAAATTTGAGAAATCCAGTAGCCCACCACCTCCCCATCTTAAATCCCACCTATATATAAAAATGCAGCTTAATTATTCATCATCTCATTGTAACCCTTTTTGTTCGCCATCGTTTTGCTTGTTGTACACTTTGGAACATGTGTCCAAGGTCTGTATTTTAACTAGTCATTGTTTGTTATTTGTGATAATGATGTATGGGGGAAATCAGGACAGATGTGTTGAAATCCTATGTAATTACATTGTATGTATCCACTGATTTTCCCCTATTTGAACTGGTAGTACCATATTTATTTGTGAAATTATCTATATGGGGGAAATCAGAAATGATGGGTTGACATATTGTGCAAGATTATGCAATGTTCGTGGATCGCTGATTTCCCCCCTTTTTGTATGAACCTTTATCTTCGTCATTTGTTGTCTAAAAAAATGACATATTTCATTCTCATACAGTTTTACAGTGTTGATTTTTAAAGCAAAAACAAGCTTCGGTGAGCTGTTCTCTTGAAAAGGAAATAGTATGAGACATAGAATGAAATATAATGTAGTGATATCATGTTTCAATAACTCTCTTATTCTAATGTATATTATCTTGGATATCAAATAAAACCCAAGTAATATTTTGTGTGTAGCTAGGAGGAGGTTATTTTGCATCAAGCTCTGGGTTCACCGGTCATTCAACAACTACAATTATTTTCATAATGACCGTTTTAAATACAATTCACTGCACTACACCATATGTTCATGTGTTAGATATGTCTACACTATGAGTGATAATTGATAGTCATAAGTAATTGGAACATATTTATATGAATTGATATTTTGTTAACAAAAACTAAACAAACTATTAAAACATATACGAAACCCGGATTGGTTTAAAGTCGCAATTTAGAAACGCTTTAAAATGTTGGTGTTTAGTAAGTAAAAAAATCAAATGATCATCAAAACCAGCATACATTTCCAGTATCTACACGTACGACTATTGGTATATAAGATAAGATAAGATATTCTTTATTTCCTCCGACTTAACGGAGAGTTTGTGGAAATTACATGTATCAAACATAGAACATATTTACATAGTGGAGGATATAAGTAGCATATCTATAATATATATAACCATATATTTAGGTAAAACATCATCTATAACTTTCGGCAATCTACAATAAAGCAACTTCTTATTCTGTATATTATCGTTGCAACACACAGCATTATTTCTTTCCATTTACAAAATGATATGTCATTAAAACTAGTTTCATCAATACAACCCAGTAACGATAGAGATTGTTTTTCTATATCCTGATTTTCAAAAAGAATATATTCATGAACATCAATAATATCTAATATCATTTCTAAAAGACATTGTCTATCATCTAATGTGTAAAAGCATTCGAAGAGAATGTGCAAGTTGTAGTTATCCGAATATTTGTCACAGAATGAGCACAATTTAGAAACGATTTTCATAGATGAAAGCTGTATGAGAAAATTAAATAGCAACCGTTTCGACGGATCTTCTTTCACCGGATACCAGAGTTTGTGTGCACATATTCTTGTGTGGATTTTTCCAAATGTAGACAGAGATGGATCAGTAGATAATGCACCTCTCCATTGTCTTTCCTCTGCTGACCGTATAGTTTTCAGAAAGATTTTTGAAAATTCTTTTTGTTGAAGACAGTTGCGGAATTCATAGTGTCAGAGAGTTGATATTTTTTTGCTGTTTTTAATAAAGTCTTAGTTGGTGAAAACGTTGAAGATACAGGAGTGTCAGTAATAAATCGATATATTTGGGAAAAAATAGAGGAATGGTCCGCTCTCAAGAGTCTGCCAAGAAAGAGCAGTTGGCATTTATCTATATAGCCTTGTATAGTCCAAAGTCCAAGGTTCGATATACTTGCAAGTGAAGGTGAGAATTTCGAAAAAACCTTGCACGATCCTAGAGAAGTGTTTTTGGATATATTCAAGCTTTTGAATTTCAGTATTTAATAAAGTCGGCCAGAGTTCACAGGAATAGAAGGCAGAATGCAAAACGATCCTTTTCCATATTTTAGCAGATACAGCTGGGTGTAATCCAGTTTTGTTGACTCCGATTGAATATAACGAATGTATTTTACATCTCGCAGTTTTACATACACGTTCTGTTAATTTATCATTTTTCATATTTCCTTGTAAAAGGCACCCAGCGTATACAATTGAGTCACTCTGAGGAATATCATTACCAAAAAGAGTAATACAGTAATCCTTTTTTTGTGATTTTCTGAATGTAACAAAAACACTTTTAGATGGATTGTAATGTAGCCTCCATTTGTAAGCATATTCTTCGACAATATTTAACATATTTTGTAAGACTTTTGGTGAATAACTAGTAAGTGCAGTATCATCAGCTAATAAAATGCCCGGGATATGTACATCTCCAAGTCTTAGTCCATAATTATATTTACACAGTTCATGCAAGAGATCATTTATATATACAAGAAACATAAAAGCACTCAGCATTCTTCCTTGTCCTACATCTTGAGATATTTTAAACAGGCTTGAATTAAGACCCCCAAAAGATACAAAACATTTGCTATCATTATACCAGTATTTTAAAATTTGCCAAAATCTACTGTCAATATTCAGATAATACAATTTAATCAGAAGGTCATTATGCCATATTCGGTCGAAAGCCTTTTCATTGTCTAAAAATGCACAGAAAACCGGTGAACCTCTTGAGATATACTAATTTAAGGCTTCTTTCAAAACAAAGCAAGCTGGAATCGCTCCATATTCGCATCTAAAACCAAACTGTAAATCGTGTGGAAAAGTCACATTATTATGTGTAAAACTTTGTTCAACTCTTGACAAAAGTATTTTTTCAAACAATTTGCTAATTACAGAAGTAAGTGTGATACCTCTATAGTTTGTAGGATTACATTTATTCTTGTTTTTACCTTTGTATATCGATATAATTTTACCTACTCTAAACATGTCAGGTACATATTTACACTCCATTATATCATTGAAGATTATGCATAAATGTTCAATCAATTTGTTTCCTCCGTGTATAAGATGTTCGTTTGTTAAGAAGTCAGGTCCAGGAGCCTTGCTTTTAGAGAGGTGTTTCATTTGGTCCATAATATCATTTCGAGTTATGTGCTCTTCTTTTGGATAAAGTTTATTTTGAAGGTTGATGTCCTTTTCTATGCGCTCAATATCATTATCAATGTTTTGCTTGAAATCGTCATCAAATTTATCTGGTACATATTTTTCCTCAGCAAGGTCAGAGTAATAGTCTCTCCATAAGTTGCATATGCTTTTTACATCGTCTGCTGTATTACCGTTATAAGTTAATTTTTGTGGAATTGCTGTTGAAGTACGTTTTGTGTTTCTCCATGCTGTTTTATAGAATGTTCCTATGTCAATTTCTGCAGCTTTGTCTATTTCATCAAATATTGAAAGATTCCAGTCTTTTCTTGCTTGTCTGTGTTGTTGTCTAAAAATCCTTTTTGGGGTTTTGTAATTTACATAAGATGTGCTGTCTTTATTTCTGGGAGATCCTTTTGATTTCCATATTCGTCGCGTACACCTCATTTCATAATGAACAATTTGTAGGTTTGATCTTTTCGAGTAGGGTTTGAGATGGGATCTAAATATTCCATATGATATATATTGGTCTGCGGCAGATAAAAGTGAGGCAGTAATGTGAACAAGGTGTTGGTCAATATCATCTGTGGAAAGATTAGTTACGTTAAAATGTTGGGTTGTTTCTGTAAAGTTCTTAAGGTTTTTGGGATCAGCAGATGACGATTTAGGAATATTTCTTGACATATCAGGTGGCAGAAGTTGAAAAATATTTGAGGTATTTATTTCACAAAGTAGAGGTGAATGGTCTGATATTTCATATTTGAAGTCGTTAAAGATTTCCTTGTACTTTACTTCACACTCTAGCCATTCAGGAACTAAAATGTAATCTATGATAGATTTGGAAGTTTTGTCTTTTGTTTGAAATGTGTATTGATTTTCCATCTTGAATATACTACACAAGTTTCTGTCATGCATTAGTTCTGTAAGAAGCTTTGACTTTGAGCTTGTGGTTTTGTTTATAAAGTCAGTGTTGAAGTCACCGCAAATAAGTACAGGTCCAATTTCACACAGTTCATCAAATAAATCGAAGACTTCTGATAATACATTTTTGTATTCTTCGAAATGTACATTTGTAGATGACAGAAGGCATCCAACTATAAACAGTTCATTTGCACCATAAGCGAGCTTAATACTCATAATTCTTTCACTATATGACCTTACACCCTGAATATTGAATTTAGTGGATTTGCGAATTAAAAAGGCGATTCCTCCTCTTGTAATGCTGTTTTTAGAAATACCAGGAGTAGCAATACTGTATATGGAGTTTGGGAAAGATGTATTTAGAATTGATAAGTTGTCCTTACAAAGCCAATGCTCAGAAATAAAGACTATGTCTGAAAAAGACGCTACTTCTGTTAACTCAGGTAAACAGCTAAATACACCGTGTACATTCCAACAAGATAATATCATTAAAGTTATTATTTGAAAAAACCGGATTCATAGTCAGTCTTCTGAACGTCCCATGTCAGCATGATCGTTGTTTTCCTGGCGGGCAATCCAATCTCTAACAGAGATTGTTTCAGGCTAAAAGTCAGATTTCTGAGTTTTATCATAATCGTCCTCGTCTATGTTGGCACGGATAACGAAGGTTGGAAATTTCTTTTTCTGCCTTAAAATCGACAGCTTTATGTTCTCTTTCAAATATACTGTCTTTCCTTGATTCCTAAAAATAGCTTCTTTAACAAAACGAATAAAGCTTTCGGAAAGTATCTTACTTTTTCATTAGATTTAATAGAAGATCCCAATAGTTTCCGAAGCTACACGATAAACGATTTTCACGATAAACGGAAAACTGATGCACGCAAAATACGATACACGATATACCTGATAAACGCAAAACACGATAGAAAACGGAAAACCTGATACACAATAGGATAAGATACAATAGAATGCACGTACGATGCGATAGAATACACGCACGATAGAGCACTATAGAAATGTCAAGGATAACGTTGCGGGTACTGTAAATATGAGTTGGTCACATGATCAAAATCCCATAAAGGACATTATGATAGATTGCATCATTTTTCAACACGCATTTACATCCGAATAATGTTTCAGTATGAAAATAATACTTAAATTATTTATTTATTTAAACATCAAAGGTATACAATAAATGTTTGAACACGTTGTATGACCACTTATGATCTTGGCTTTGCACCTCTTAAGAAGAAGAGTTTTAAAGATTTTTCAGTTATATTCCTATATCAAACTTTATTTGCCTATTGTAACCCTGCCTTAGCCCCAGGAATTATGATTTAAACAACTTAAATCTACACTAATGTATTGAAGCTTTCACAGAAGTTTGATCTTTTCTGGTCCAGTGGTTCTTGAGTAGATGTTATGAAAAATGCAATTCAATTTTCTTTAATTCTACAAACATCAACCCTTGGAAGAGGGTGTGGTCCTTCATTTGAAGAAACGGAGATCCACTTCACACAAGGATGCTTGTTGGCAAGTTTGGTTTAAAAAATGGGCAGTGGTTCTTAAAAAGAAGTGAAAAATGTGAAAAGTTTACAGACGAACGGACAAACAGACAGATGGATGCCAGACACCCTTCGAACAGAAAACCTATTTGGCTTAGGTGAACTGATGATTGGACTTGGAAGTGTTGCCTCTTACAGCAAAAAAATGTACTTTTCACTATGGAAGCAAAAACAATATGTCCCAATTTAAGGTACTCATTATTAATTGTGTTGGCAAGGTAAACACCTTTGCACCTCTTTTAAAGTATTTAACCAGTTAACATTTTCACTGTTCATCAGGATTATATCAACTAACAAACCTGTATTTCTTGATCTTGGAAACTGATCCACGGAAATACGCTGAATTTGGCTTGTAGGAGGTTTACATACTCCTTCTGTGAAAATACAATTAATTCATTAATTCACAGTATATATAAAATAAAAGAGGTATATGATGGCTTTAAATAAGAGGCCCATGAACGACAATGCTCAACTGTTGCATTTTGTGGCACCACCTTAAAACCCAGGGGCCATAATTTGAACACCATTGAATCTACACTTCCTGACAATTAATGCTTCCATGTAAATATGATAAATGACGGCTTTGCTGTTCTTGATAATTAGCTTTCAACACCCGTTCTAATAAATTCCATTGTCAAACTCTTATCATCTATTGTGACCCCACCCTGTCGTTGGAGTTCAAGATTTCAACAAACTTCATTGAATTTACGCCAGTTGTGGAGGCTTTCACATAAATATAAGTTTCCATGGCTTTGCACCTCTTGAGGAGAGAAGTTTTAAACATTATCTCTGTATTTTTCTAATTAAAACTTTAAATTTCCTATTGTGGCTGCACCCTACCTCCGGGGGTCATGGTTTGATCAATTTACAAACTAAGCTATGTCAGAAACTTTTCACATACGACTTTCATCTGTTCTGGGTCAGTGTTCTTGATTAGAAGATTTATAAAGTTTTTTTCCTATATATTTTGATGTAAAAATTCGCAAGTCCCTAATGTGGCTTCATACAACCCCCCAGGGACCATGATTTGAACAATTTACAAACTACATTACTTCAGAGAGCTTCCATATCCGAGTTTCATCTTTTCTGGTCCAGTGGATCCTGAAAAGAAGATTTTTAATGAAAAATCCAATATATTTCAATATGAAACTTTGATCTATTGTGACCCCATATACGACCCTCAGGAGCCATGAAAGCTAGACAGATGAACGGACGGGTGATCAGAAAAGCTCACTTGATGATTCAGTTCAGGTGAGCTATAAATATATAACTGGCCTGTAGTTATACTAGCATAAGACAAGTAAAATGTTTTTGGCTTTGTAAATAAATGATTCATGAATGCTTTTACTAAAATTAAAAGTTTTCATCATAGGTTTTGATTAATTTAATTCACTTTCTGTTGGAATATAAAATGGATCATATTAACTGTTAATCTTATATGACTTTTATTACAAATGACATATACCAATATCAACGTGCAATTACACCATACCTCAATAGTTGACCCTTCTACTGACACTTTGGTCATTGAGAGTGCTTCTTTGTTCTTAATCCTTTGGACTTATCCTCTCAATTTGTTAACCTCCTCTGTCAGCTTTTTCTGTTCTTTCACTCAAAAGAACATTAAATATTCCTTATTTATGAAGGTTTTGATTTTGGTCAAGCTGTGCAGTTAATTATATTTCTAAGAAAAATATGTATCAAACAAACAAGCATCAATTATCTTATAATCACTTATTTATTTATTTTCCCCCAGAAAACATTAATATTTAGACATTAAAAAAAATACTGAAAAATGATATATTACTTTTGAATAAATTGATACTTATCAATAAGTTAATCATTACAATAATTAAAAAAAAGAAAGAAATTAAGATCCTTACCCATTTCTGACAACACTGACATAATTTTATCCTGTGGAGGGATGTCAACAGTGGGAGGAGCAGGGGGTGATTCAGGAACTACTCGAGCTTGTGGAGCATCTGAGAGATTTGAGAGAGGCCCCACTTGTGAGTTTTTGAATAGGTCATCTTGAGAGTCCTGTGAATAAATACCATGTGCACCTTAATGACTGAATGTGAATTAAAAGTTAATGAATTTATATTTATGATTCCTGTTTGTTTATGATAAAACCAAAATAGCAGACAATTCTTATATCCACTCCTCATTTTTGTTTGCGTTACTGTCCTTAGCCATTGAGTAAACACGCATAGATACTTGTATTGCATTAAAATCTAAACATTTTATTCATAGATATGGGTCAGTGTATTGAATACAAACAAATTTAGCGATACTTACTGCCAAGTAGTCTCTCTCCATCTTTCCGAACCTTTATGTTTTGATCGTCTGCTAGAGCATGCTAAAATATGCTTGGTTAACTTCGCGCTTGAACCGATGCCAAGTAATGTAAACAGTATGCAAAGCGTTTTCTGAACATCGATTTTCACACTGACAGTTGGCGCGATTGCTTTTCGCTGAAACGTCTGTGATGTGTCATTTGACAAAAAAATTATTTAAATCGACACAATCTTACAAGAAAACACCTATTAAATGACAGCTTCAACAGCCTGATGAACACCTGTTGTGACAAGGAGGAAAACTCGACAATACGACGAAGTTTAGTTCATTTCAAGAATACGCAGAAATTTTAGATAACAGTTTCGCAACGTTAATTAACGATGACGATTCGGATACCGATGGGGAGACTGAACCCGTCTCGGAGACAGAGGATTATGGTCTCTTGGTATTGTACTTTGAAATTCTGTATCATTATTTAGAAATTTTATTAATTTACAAAAAGTTTTGAGTGTAAACTTAAGACCGTTTAGTTTCATGTTTACAAAGGGTAGGAAAATATTGACACTTTGTTTTTAGAATGAAGGCTTCAGTAGTGACTCTGAGAGCCAAACATACAAGGACCAAACAAATAACAGCAAGTGGTATCCATTTCCAGACAAGCCGAGTCTTCTTTTATATGGATTGCTTCATAGTACAACACATCATATTGTAAGTAAAATGTGAAAATTATATTAGAATCCAAATTAAAAAAAAAAAACCAAGGATTTTCACATACATTACAAACAGATTGAATCGAATTATACTTTGTTTAGAACAACTAACCACAAATAGTTCCCTTATCATCAATTCTGAAAATGCATTTTTTTGTGTGTGGGAGGTATGACTGTACGACATTTGAATTAAGTAAATAATTAATTATTTGTTTTAGCAATGTGCTTTGATACATGACCAAGTCAGTATTTCTTATATTGATACTGAAATTTGCATCAGTGATATTCCCCAACTCTACTTGTTTTTCAACAGTAATAATAATGTATAACCACAGCTAGTATCTTAAAATGTCATTCCTGTCAATTCCAATTTTGTTTTCTTTAAAAGAGTTTGAAAGTGGCAAAGTTTGTGTGGTTCATTTTAAAAGAAGTTGGTGTTCCCAATGTACCATCATTAAATCATATCAGAAACATAAGCTTTGGGGACTTGGATGTAAACAGCTTGATAGCTAAGGTCAGGTTCATCATTCATTTGGTATGAGTAAATATGCAAAGGCGGACCCCGAAATTTGTGTCGGAGGAGGGGGGTCTAGCATTTGATATTTAGGTATGTTTCACAACCTCCACCCCACCCTATTTATACCTTTTGCTTGTGCACATATTAACATTAAATTTACTACTTCTTTCCCAAATTCTAGTCATTGTTATGGACATATTCACACCCGATTTTCAATGATAAGAAAGAGCTGGTTTAAAGGTTACTCACAATAGCTGGAGGGGGCTGGGGGGTGCATAGGCCCCCAGAAGCTCTGCAGTAAAAAAAAAATATGTTACATATAATGTTTAAGGTATTCCATGTATAATGAAAGTATAATGAACAACTTTGAAGGATTTAGATCAACATAAAAGTTTATTATTAAATAATGATGAAAGTGAAGCAGATGAAATTCACATGACTGGTAAATGACTAGAAGCTGATCTTTTTGCACTTAAGACTTTTTGGAAGAGTTGTCTCTCCTTTGTAAAAAAAAAATTCTTCTTCTAAAAATGTGTATGGTCAGTGATTAATTTTATTTCATATTTTCATAAAAAGAAAGTATATGTAACTTTCTACCAAAAGATAATTATGAAAATATAATTTATTTTCAGAATATTGTAATAAAACCTGCCTTTTCCATATACTTCAATGTTAAATTCTAGGTGAAATAAATCAGGCATTAAAAAACATTTTGAAAATTCCTATGGCGGATTATTTTTATTTGAAGGACCCTTCAAAATTATACCATGATTAGAAATATTCCATCATCCATTTATTAGATATGAAATATGGACATTATACATTGAATACCTTAAGCATTTTTAAATCATACTTGTATCTGACGAAAATAAAATATCGTATATATATACACATGTATCAGTGTTTCGTCCCATTTATCCTGATATACTAGTGTTGATAAATTTGAATAATGTAATTGCATATAAGTATCCACCTTTCATATCATTTTGACTAAACGTCACGTTGAAATTGAATCAATTATTTTTTGTTCCGCTAAAGAGGGTGGGGTGGTGTCTGGGTGGTGTTTGGACACACACACCCCCCACCCCCATGGATCTACCCTTGAAATGCATGCTCATCACACTTGGATTCATGATGATCCAATCAGTGTTTTGTTGTTGGATATGGAATTTATTTTAAGAGTAGCTAAGGACAGATTCTTTTTTTTTTTTTTTTTTTTTTTACAGATTGCAGTTATAAAAAAATGTTCATGAGTATAAAACATTTGTTTGTTTTGTTTTTCATTGTAAAATACATATCTATTGCTTTTATTCAACTGATATATTACACAGTATTTCAATGTTGAAAAAAAAAACAACCTTTAATGTAACCAATATTTCCTACATAGGAAAGGTGTCAGGAAATCTAACCATATTCCCAACCTTCTTAACATTTCATTTTTTTTATAATACTGATATTGTATTTACATTGGTAAAAAGTTGTATTCAGATTTATTGTAGTATCAGGGAGAAGATGACAATGGTTTACTTTTATACAATCTGAAACTAACTGAAATTGCCAAACTCCACTTGAGTAATCCTTCAATATCAAAGAACATTGCCAGATATGTATACATAGGAACACATATTATTTATAATGAGAATGAAAAGGTAAAACCATAGTATAACCAAATGTAGTGAAAGTGGTTCACGAATAAATGTGAGGTATATTACTGTCACAGGCCACACCACTTTAAAAACTTCAGTAATATACAATTGATGCAGAACTTTGTTATCTCAAACACTAACTGATATCAGGGACGTGTCAACGTGAACTGGCAATCCCAGCCGCTTTTTCCGTTATGTTTTTTTACCTTGTTTTCTTGAATCCTCGCATATTTCTAAGTTTAATCTTGGTCTGGTTGAGTTCAAGATAAGGAGGTTCAACTTAATTGTAATTTAACCCTAAATTATTCTCATTAAGATATTCACGGAAAACTGGTCACGTACGTGAGCAAAAGGACGGCAGTCGCCTCCATGAAATCGCATCCCCTTGGGCATCATTTGGTGATACTCATTTTCATGTGGGTAATGTTGTGGAATCAACAGCTGCCCATATTATTGGAAGCATAAGATCATTTTACGAGAATGAAGAGGTACATTGTTAAAATTTGCTTATTTTTTAAATTAGATTAATCAATCACTAGGTAGATTTTAAACAAAAGTTTTGTGAAATAAAAGGTAAATATCTACAAGTGTTTAAAGTTTGCAAAACTTCATAACTAACTCAAAATTTCAAACAAATATTCATCCCAATAAATATTATCAAAGGGTTAGCTGAATTCAAACTGAAAATATTCTAAAACTTTGATTTTAAATTTCTAACTGCTGAAATAACCATTATACAGCATATATTTTATTATTTTGCATATTTTTACTCTTGTAGGAAAATTTTATTCTGGCTGATTTAGAAATATTGAAACAGGAAAGGAATGAAGACAATCAAAGGTACGATGTAGTGTCCAATTCATGCCCTTTTAATATGAAATGTGTATTGGCTTAACTATTGATTTATTGATTGTATCTTGGATTCGAGCCCTGATCCTCCGCATGCAGGTGAACACTCTAACCTCTAGGTCATCGCGATTGTCGTAGAATGAATAGGAATACTTCATCTCCAGCTTCTGCATATTACATAATGAAAGTACACATACATGTCTCATATGATTTACATATTAGTTTCCTTAGATATGATTCTTAACTCAATTTGGACATTAAGTCTATAAACTTCTGTTGGGGCCAAAATGCATGAATATGATCATGATTTTAGAATCCTCATCAACCGTAAAATATTCATTTGAAACCAGTGTTCCAGTTTGGGTGTGAAGAAAGTTGTCATTGCCTGAAAAATTGACATGATTAATACTTAGGTGACAGATAGGCTAATGGTCAGTTTGTTTGATATAAGTGCAAGCTCCATAGGTAAAATATGTTTTGGTATCCCATCTATTTGTAGTACATCTATGTACATATAACCATAACAATATTTTTTTGTTGATTTTCTTTCAACTGCTGCTTGGTGAAGAAAAACAAATGTAGTGCTGCCACAGTATCTAGTCTGTTTGCATACTCAGCAAATCGCATAAAAATTATGGAAATGGCAACATCAGGAAAACTGGTCGAAATATCAGATGAGGTAATAGTGTAGTCAGAAGGAATTTGATCTTGGATATAAGGTTTTGTAAACCATTCAAGTGAAATGTAAATTATGATTCCATTTACAATTCATGATTATAATTTTTAGACAAGGTCCATTTGCAGTTTTTAGCTCACATGAGCTGAAAGTTTACGTGAGCTTTCCTGATCACCTGTTATCCGTCGTTTGTCTGTCCGTCCGTTTGTAATTTTTTTTTTACATTTTCGACTTCTTCTCCAGAACCACTGGGCCAATTATATCCAAATTTACATGAAAGCTTTCTGACATAGTGCAGATTCAAGTTTGTTAAAATCATGACCCCTAAGATGAGGCGACAATAGGGGATCAAAGTTTTACATACGAATAGGACACATTTTTAAATATGAGCCAATGTGACGCAGGTGAGCGATGTGGACCATGGAACTCTTATTGAGGGGATTTTCACTATTAAACACAATTCTTTTTGTTATTCTTACTGTGTTTTATACACACAATGTATAGAAAAAGACTGTGTTTAATGAAAGCAACTAAGTAACCCTAATAGTTTTTATCTTAGGAGAAGTCTGAGGTACTGAATTCGTACCAGAATCAACGCATTCGGAAACTGTCAATTCCTGTGAATTTGTTCATTGATGACACATCTACAAATATCAGTAGGAAATGGCTGCCAATGCAACTAGCAGGTATCTAAATTTAATAGCTGCTTTTTTTTTTGCTTAAACTGTATAAAGTTTCAACACCAACATACATATACAGTGGAGCTTCGTTAAACCCGGCAAAATCATCCGGATAAATGAAGCGTCCGGATAACTGAATCACATATATTTTATCTTCACATAAGTAACCAGTATGCTTACTTTATTGATGCGTAGTGAGTTATATCATTATATTTAACCATTTGCATGCATTTCAAAGCTCTAAAATTGAAATATACGTGTGTAGTGTATTTACCTTTATCACGCCTCAGACAAAATTGTTGAAATCTAATTGGTCAGATCTTGGTCACATGGCATCGTGAAAAAAACCGTATCATTCGAGTAAAATCTGTGTTGGGCGAGTACTTATATTTATCGTCGGGTTCAACTTGCAACCGTGTGAAAAGGAAAGCCATTTGACTAAGTTGTATGATATAGACCCCCCACATATACAGTTAGAGGTCTTCGACGTGATCAATTCGTTACACAGTTAGTTAATGACCTGATACGGAAAAATACATGGTGTGAAAAGCTAACCCGTATCGGGCGAGGCGAATGTACATTAGCACTACAAATCAATACACAAAATTGTGTAGGGCTAGGGTTAGGATTAGGGTTAGGGTTAATCATGAATATTTCTCATTTAAGCTTAGTTGATCAACGCTACAATGCTGGAATACATCATTCTGTAAACTCAAAATGCAAGAAAATGGTATTCACAATAATTATGGCTTTAAACACGAGAATTAAATCCATCAACAATAGTTTACCTATTTTCTACCAACATTTTTCACTCATAATTATTTTGATTAGAAATTATCCAGTCAATTCAAATAAGAACATCACATCCTTTCCAACATTTGTTTGATATTTGGATCTTCTTTCCTATATCTATGCTGCGATAGTACATTATCACCTGGTTAATATATCAATTGATATCAATTGATCCAATTCAATTCAATTCTGCATTTTCTGCTCATTATCAATTTGTTTTCTAAATTAGCACTGATTGAAAAAAGTGTTCAAACTAAACATTTAGATGAAAAGTATATAAAGTTTACAGTGATTTCTTTGAAAATGTGCTTAAAATGCGTTCCCATGTTGAAAAGGTTTATACTTACTTTATTCTATCTCAAACTGTGAAAGGATTGGTGTACATAACATTATACTGTTTTGATAACATTTTCAACAAATCATTTTCTGACTTAAGAACTGGTCTATCCACGCTTCTCAGAATGTGTAGTCATTTCGAGAAAAAGATATGTCTCCAGGTTTTACTTGATCAGCACGAGCTCAGAGTTCAAAAATGCATTTTGTAGTTTATAAATCAATTCAAACCGTTCATACACTGTAATCACAAAAAAGAACGTCATAAACTGATTATGTATCAAATTCAAGTCAAAAAGCGCATTAATTCTGTCTACACATGCAATTCACCGAAGGGGTGTTATACTATTCTGCATTGATGAAGCCTAATATGATGGAAGAAATATAGGAGTCATAAGATTAATCATTGTTTGTTATTTTCACCTTTATTCCTAACATAATTTAAAACATTGTGCAGATAAATATTTCAGACAGATATCAAGATACGTAAGATTGGTTCTTTATCCATTTTTCAGTTCTACTTAAGCTCACCAAGAAGTGGATGCTATATGTGTTGCTTAATATAAATGAGTCTCCCTTCATCTTATTTTTTTATTTCCAGTGTCAATATTCAAAACGTTAAATCCCATTTCTGGTATTTCCAGAGGTCCGTCTTTACCCTTCTCTTAAGTTTATATTTGCATGAGATGTTTAAAGCAAGATTTATTTAACATTTTCTGCGTGAGAAGAAAGAACCTTTTGCTGTGACCTTCAATTCGACATTTAGATGCATCGACGACCTATTATTTATCAACAATGATTTTCATTTATATGTTGACTGGATATATCCAACTGAACTCAAATTAAAAGACAACACAGTCGTCCACTTCTGCTTCATATTTATCTATATTTATTGAAAGTAGTTATAAACGGCGAACTAACAACTCAATTTTATGACAAACGGGATTGCCTCAAGTTTTCCATTATCAATTTCCCAGATTGATGTAGCATTATTCCAATGTCACCTGCATATGATATACGTATATCTCTAGTGATTTGATACACAAGAGCTTGTCCTGACTTATGATCATTTTAAAATCGAAGCAGGCTACTGACAAACAAGGTGATGGTGCTGGAGTTCCAACAAACTCGTTTAAAGTCAACATTTCACAAATCATATGGTCATTGTAGCGATCTGGTTTGCCAATATAACATGGCATTTAGTTAAGTGTTGCCTGTCGTGTTTCATACCGATCGTTAGAGCGTTTTTGGCACACTAAGTTTGACTACGGATGCATTATTTTACCTGATCAAGATATAAGGCTCACGGTGGGTTTGATCGTTCGACAGGGAGTGTGTACTCCTCCTAGACACATTACCTCACCGTTTGTATATCTAGGGTCACGTGTTTGCTAAGCTCTCTATTATGTATTGATTATAGGAGTTATCAGATTTATCACTATTCGCTATCTTCACCTTTCATGAGATTTATTATTGTTCATTATTTTCAATTGTTTATTGATCACTGTTCGCAATCTTCGCAATTTCATCTTTCTGGTATTTAAGGTATCACAAAGCATGACTTATTGTGATATCAAATATACCATGAATGACTCTTAAAATAGTTCATGCACTATGATGATTCATGATGTATTTAATGACTGTATTTCAAATTAGTCATCTACCGGTGTATGCTAATATGAAATAGATTTTTATGCCATTATCATGATGACGTAAATTTGTCAAAAATGTTTACAAAACAAAAACCTCTCCTACACTTACTATCAATAACATATTTTGTTATAGGAATAAATTGTATCCACATAGCTATATGTATGGTGCTTCTAAGTTTCTAAATGCACCAAAGAATTCGGTAACGTTGTTCTTTGATTGTTACTCACGCATCCGAATAATAAAAACAGTCCTTATTAACCTTAATTGATCAACACTACAATCACGAAATACATTACTATGTAAACTGATTCAATATTCTAGAGAATAGTATTTGCACTAACTATGGTTAAACACAAGACGTATATACACCAACGATGGTTTATCTATTTTCTAACGATAATAGGTTTTTTTTCCATATGTTAATTAAAGATAACTGGATTTTTTTTTTCAAATTAATTGTATAGTTGAATTTCTCCCCAGAACGCAGGTGTTCATGGTCGACGGATACATCAACGTGATAGTAAATGGGATATATTCAGGTTTTTCCTAATCGCCTTCCTGCATCTATGCAGCAATATTATATTATTATATTGTCATGTTATCTATGTATCCCAAATGATTGAATACATCGCAACTTTTTCTGCTGATTGGGAATTTGGTTTGGCATTTATTATTGACTCAAATTAGGTTTTCACACTACGATTCTAAATCAAACAATTGTACGAATTGCAATGCTTTTAAGGCAAATTTGCTGGACATTATGACCCAATGCCCAAAGATGAATGACTGACTTATAATTAGCCATCTTATCTCAACTATAAAAGGATTGTTTACTCAACATTAGACGATAAATGCACCATTGCTACATAAATATCGGAAACTAACGATGGCGAAGCTAAACTAATTCCACTTGACATAAATTTGAATTGTTAGTTTACTGTTAATGACTTTTTGCAATAAAGTATCTAAATGCGAAGCAGATGCGGAATCTGTGATATCTTTTTTTTTCAAATTTACAGTGATATATCGAATCGATATAAAATGGGTATTTTCAATCAATAAGACGTCATATGAAAACAGGTCATCTAAAACCGGAATACAATCCGTACCCATGGGAATTTCAACAGGCTGTTGGAAAACCTGATCATCAGAGGCTAGGGAGATATTATCGACAATGAACTCCAAGATGTTTGTTTTTTATTTCAACTTTATGGTATTCGTGCGTGGTATAAGAGTGATGGCTAACAAAGTAATATGTTGCATTACTGATCTCTAGATACGGATATTTCGTTTTTTTCTGAAGAAGGAACTATCCATAATGTCTGACAGTCTAGTATTTGATTTATCGTGATGAGTGGTTGTGTAAAGTGTTGAAAAGTCATACGGTTTGATGTTGTGGGTTTCAGAAAAGCTTTTGCGATTTCAAATCTAAAAGAAATCTTAAAATCTGTTTAAATACATATTTGATATACACTATTTATGACATATGTTGTGGCACAGTATGTTTGATTTTTTTTTTATTCTACAGTTGTTAATGGTTTCATAAGAAGCAAAAATAGGGGCCTTGTACTTGCCCTACCAAGTAGTGTATATTTGTTTGTAAAGGTTTTTGTGAAGGTTGGGAGTCCAGTATAGGTACGGTAACTCATAATATTCTATCCCATTGAATGGGATGTTAAATGTGTCTAAAACTGAAAACTTGATCTTGAAGATTTTCATCTTTTGATTACCAAATGTGGAATTAATACCAAATGTGTGTAAAATAAAGGTGTGATAATGAGTCGTTTAATCAATGGAGAGATAATAAAATATTCCAGAATCCGGAAATGTTCATTGTAAATAAGGGATAGTACATCTTTGTAACAGAATTGAATGTATATTTCATATGAAATGATCACAGATTCCACATCAGTTCACATACATTTTCCCTGTATACATTGTGTGCAGTACTACAGGTACATATACGTTGACATGTGTACATGGAAAAAGGGGGGATAATGCTTGCTTCGAATCATATTCTATAATATTTAGAATGCTTGACCCTTTTCATGAAATATCATGAATATTGATATGTCTTGTCCGGATATTATTAGATTGATGTAAGTACAAAATGTAATACATGGTATTAATTCTTAATGCACAATACTTGTGAGAAAATACACACTAGTAATTAGCACTGTAGTGATATCCAAAATTTACAGGTATCCATTTATGGCATCACAGTTTCTGAGTTCGGTTGTTTGGGATGTAAGTGATTAACAAACGCCCCACCAAAAGTCTTTCACTTTATCGGAACTAAATCGATCAGAGACAATGGTCATATAATTGATGTAAGTACAAAATGTATTACTATTAACATTAATGAGACCAGGGATTGCATTCAGATCATTCATTATTGGTATATCGTTGAGGCAGACAACATTATATTGAACTGTACGTAAACTTTTCAAAGAATGTATTATTTTTGAGTCAAATACAAGAATATACGAAAACAAAACGTATATCTTTGTATTGAGAGACAACGGTGGGTGTAGGCGTAAAATCCTTGTCAAATCGATTTCAACTGATATTTTTATAGATATACTTACAATGTCTGCAGACTCGTCAGTGCATCAAATAATCCATTTGGTAACTTGTTATTTCATTTGAATCCAGGTCCCTGAATTTATAAATATTTCCCGATTAAGCTTAGTTGATCAACGCTACAATGCTGGAATATACTATTCTGTAAATAAATTTACAGTGCAAGAAAATGGTAATGACAATGAATATGGCTTCAAAAACGAAAACCGGGTCCATCAACAACAGTTTCTTTATTTTTAAAGTTGTTAACGTAAGATTGTTAAACTGTTTAAAATATGTCTGTATTTTTTAAAAGTGCCTAACATTAACATTGTATAATGTTCTGACGTCACAATCATGACTGCATTATGTTTAACGTTGCCCACATAACGTCACGAGGATGACGTCATAATGGAACTTGTTTACATTGTTTAAAAATCTACTGACGAGCCCGCAGGGCGAAAGCGCTATAGTTAAAAGTTTGAACATTGGATTTTTTTTTTTACTTTATTCTACCCCGATACCAAGAAAAAATAATATATTGAATATATATATACTAAATTGAGAGAGAGAGAGAGAGAGAGAGAGAGAGAGAGAGAGAGAGAGAGAGAGAGAGAGAGAGAGAGAGCAAAAATGACTTTAAAGAAAATTAATTAATGGTAATTATGTAAACAGAAAATAAAAAAAGGATAATAAGGAATGTTCCAGTTTTGTATAGATGATTCCATGATAATATTGTGACCTGGTTCTATTCCCAATACGTAACGCACAGGTTCATTAACTTCAATTTCAGGGGTGGTGTTCCAGATATCCCACTTTAGATCCGCGCATGATTTAGATATGTGGTGTCTTTTGCAGAGTGTAAAGGTCTCCGTGTGAGTGAAAACCGTGCTCTACTACTATACCTGTTCCACGTGTTGGTGATGGAAATATTAACCAAAGGCTATTATGCATCTTTCATTAGGACTATGGCATATAACACGTATCCCAGTATATTACCACATCGGATTCCATAAAAAAAATAACACAGGGACTTAGCAACAAGATCATTTGGACCCACTCTATTTTGACGAAGTAATTTTCCATAATTTTAACATGCGAAGTTTGATCTACCCCAGCCCCCCCCCCCCTTATGGCAGTAGGAAATTCTTATGTAAATGAAATAAAACCTCGAAACCCATGTCCTGATGAATCAACTGTTTCACAAAACGTAAAAATTCATGCTGCCTATTTGAATGTACTGTTTGAAAATATTTTAGTCAGCCACCTGAATGCAAAATCAACTGGTCACGAATGTACGTACAAAATGTATATGACAGAAAATATCTTTATAATATTTATCCGTGTATAACACAAAGCGATGTATGATACAGACACATAGAATCGGGAAGGGGGTGGGTTTTAACAACGTATATTTTTGTAGTAAAGGTATATTTACTGACTCCCCCAGGTCACTTTTTAAAAAGCAATAATGAATGATAAGAATGCAATTTCGAAGTAGTACTAGTAGAAGTTATGGAATTAATTCATGTATGGAGGTGGGGGGGTACCCAAACCTCCGGAATGATTGATTTATGTTTTCTGCCACACTCAACAATTTTTCAGTTATATGGTGGCGCCCAGTATTTAATGTTGGAAGAGAGAAAACAGATATATGTACCTGGGAATAGACCACCGACCTTCCGAAAGTAAACTGGGAAACTGTATCACTTGCCGGCGCGAGCGGGATTCGAACCCGTGACGACAAAGGTGAGAGGCCGTTAAAGTAAAACTATCTTTGATGTATGTCAACCCTAACCCCCCCCCCCCACACACACACACACACATACACACCCTACGCATTAGTATTTTTGAAAACATGTTGGCGTTTTGTTTCAATTTTACAAATCAGACAACTGTGAAGTCAACTTCTCCGGCTCCCCATTTCCCCTTAAAACGATCCTACGTGTGTGTAATAAAATGCATAATATACTAATATTCACGAAAAAGTAACACGTAACGAATCCTGGGGGAATTAGAAAAATATTATAAGACAAATGCTGCAGATATAGGCCTAGGCCAATTCATAGTCGTATCGCTCGGCGGCAGATATGAACTGTAATGTTCAATGTCATTGCTATCCTTTAAGTAAAATAGAGAAGAATGACATTGAAATAGCTCAACTTTAAATCTATATTTTTAAAAGTATCTTCGTTATCAAACCCAATATCTTCGTATTTGGGTTCGCTTCAACTATACTCTGCTGACTGAAGTAACGTAGTTTTTAACTCATTGTGACGTGACTTTTCAGAAGTGAAGCATATTTACCAAAATACATCTATAAATAGGTCTCGTGCTCTGCAATGTATTTAGCTATGACTATAAATAAAAACTAGCAAGATTTTGTATTCGGCAAGATGTTTCACATAATGCAATTTCCATTCATTAAAATAAATTGAAATAAAAGTATTCCTAACTAAGGTGCATGCCATGTAGTTATAGGGCACCGAAGTAATATAACATGATTAATATAATACACAGGAAGACATGTACATGTAATTATCGTACATTGATGTTAGGAATGTATCGTTTGATGCAGTTCTAGGCGAATAAATTCTGTTGTAAACAAAATGTAAGTAAACTTATGTAACAACACATATATAACAACATCCATAAACATGACTTTCACTTGCGTGCTGTAAAAAGCTTAGAAATATGAACGTTAAAATAAGAAATAAGTATGGTCAGCAGAATATCACCATCGCAATGTTTTGCATGTGAAATGCTTACACGTGTTGTATGTGTGGACATTTCAAAGTGGTGTTATTATGCGGACTTATTCAAATATCTCTAAAAGCGGTTAATTTTTATGAAATTTTCCGAAAATTTGTAGTCCATACATATTTTGACTACGTTAATGTAGTAGAACTGTGACATATTTTCAAAGCTTCGTTTTATTTTTTAGACAAGTGTATCTTCGTCTGTATTTTGCAATGTAAAAGTCTGATTCAACATTTACTTCATTTTTCAAAATTTCAGGTGGCCAAATATGATGCCAAACGAACTTAGTTCTTTTTTTTAAATTTTGCCTATTATTGAAGGGTCAACGCCCTATAGTTGTAAAAAAAAATGTAGGTTTGAATTGATAAATATAGTACGTCTTTGAAAATACAAAGAAGTGAAAGTAGAATGTAAATGTAGGAAAGAAAATTGAACATACATGAGGGTATGCTATGCGGCGCTTCACGCCTTCATATGTCAAATATATGAAAGATCATACAAATGGCGTAAAAGGATACTATCGATGCACCCTCAATTGATAGAAACCGTGAATCGACGTGAATTGATCCCAACATAGTTTGTTGATCTACAATGCGTGTCTTGAAATACAAAGCGTTAGTCTTTTCACAATATTTATTTAGTATTATGTAGAATAACATAATTCATATAGCTTTATAGTTGAATGGTACCCATATATAGTTATCCATCTGTGTTATGCTTTATAACATGCTTCAAATAACTTACAGATAGCATGTGTCCGTGGGGATGTCAGTCGGTACTCCGGTCAGTCCTCTACTGTAACATTCTACGCTAGTTCCACCACAGTGATACCTCTTCCCACATCTACACTGGTCAGGACAGGCGTTCGTTCCCTGGCTGTAAAGCACAGGAGCACTACCAAGGTCCAAACCACCAGCTGCATCGTTACTATGTGATGAATAGTGTTGTTTCTCTACTCTCATAACATTTCAACATTTCTTCCTTGTTTGTACAAGAGCTGACTAGTTCCTGATTCTAATGCAGGGACCTTGCGTACGTCATTTGACCTCGTGTCAACACACGCATATCTCTATACATTACAAATCAAATATTGAGTATATCCCAAACAAGATCTAGATTTATGACTTATGATTGTAATTGTAATTAAAAAAATTATATAGCGCCCTATCAACATTAGTTCTCTAAAGCGCTTTACAAATGTGAAAGAAAAGATGATATAAAATCGATGTGCACATACATGTGAATAAAATATTGATAGTGTCAGAATTAAAATGCACAAATATTATTATTAATATATAACTATATGACATGATTACCCTAATAACATTTGAAACAATTTAAAACAACCTTTAGGAATAATTAAATACATGAAAGGACGTAGGTATAATAGGAAACAAACAGCATTTTTTATTTATTTATTTATATTTTATGTTTTATGTTAACAGCACGGTAAGAGCTGTATGTAAGAGGACTAAGTATATAAACACAATCACAAATTAAAAGCTAATCTAAAGAAATCTAAGTTTGTGTAGGGGTAGTTATTGATCACTGAAACTGTAGGGTAGATGGAATCAGCCGAATATTTGTCATCCTTGTTAAAAGAGATCCGCGCAGCCTCCTGAAATGATTTTGAACGTATGTTTCTTAATCTGAAGTATTATTGTCAGGTGTTGTCAAAACACGCACACTAGTATGTGGTTTCCGGAGTTGACTTTCTTTTTAAAAATCTTAGATTTCGTCCAGATTTTACAAAGTAATACGGTCAATTGAATCTTTCATTTGCATTTAGGTAACACTTTATCATACAAGGGGTGTCACAAATATCAAACGAAACTATAGTAATATCCAGATGAGTTAAGAATTTGTAGAATAAAGTAGCATGGATTTATATAGATAGACAGATATATTAAGATATGGATATATTTATATTTCTTGTTGTACACATGAACTATGACATGTAATGTGGTATCTGCCTCTTCGGCGTAGAATGAATTATCTCGGTATATTTTTTTAAGAATGGAATGTCCTTTTGCTGATTGTATATGTTATCAAGTATCGTAGGATAACTTGCCAATTGTAATTTGTATTTTAGATATTATGTTCACGAGTCTCATCAAATAGATAATATCATATGAATAAAAGCTGTCAGTAGCCATTAGAAATTATCTTCAAAAGTAGAAAGTTTAAAAAAAAATACAAATCTGAACGCAACTCCCACACTTTCGTGTATAGTGATAGTAAATGTTCAAAAAAGAGAAAACTACGGGAGCCATCAACCACGTTTCAATGACAACGAACCGTGCCCACAGTTAAATACTAGTAATTAGATGTTGAGTTTGTATTTTTTTTTTTTAATCTTTTCATAAATAGTTCTAATAGAACAATTTTCCAACAATGTACAATGAACGGAAATTAAAGAAGATACTTAAATTGTTATATCTGTGTTTAAAAACATACAAATTTCCATCGTTATTCTAAAATCAAAAAGCCATCAATCAAGGTAAAAAAAGAGAGCATTGATGACTTCTTTTCCGTCAGTATTTTATGTGAGGAGCAGCAGGGCTGACATTAATTCTACATATATGTTTTCAGAGGCTGTCTACGATAGAACCATGCAAATGACTATTGATGGACATGTGTCGGAATTTCATGAAACTTGGTATATATATTCTTTAGATAACATAACTTGAACGTGAAAATAATTATTTTCATTCCACTCGATCGGTAACCATGGAAACGAGACACACTTGGTTTTCCCCATTTCGATATTTAGATCTATTGAAAAAAAATCAGACAATGTACTTTCTTTTTGGCTTATTGCAAAACCCATGTCTTGCAATTTAATGATAACTATTTCATGATATTGCAAAGACAAATAGGAATTAATAACACATAAGCAATCAAAATTTAATACACAGTGCAATAAAATATCAAAGTTTCAAAATGAAGGAAATGCTGAAATTTTACCCAATTTCACCTATTTGGAATGAAACAGGTAGAGTTACCCAAAGAAACGCTTCAATAGATAGCATATTTGATACATGTGTAGAGCCTATCAATTTCTAATACATGTTAAAGGGAATTTGGTTGCAAATGAAATTTAGTGGTATATGGGGGGGGGGGGGATTTATGCAAGAAAAAAAGGGGGTGAGGTAATAATGTCGGTTTTGTAGAGTTAAAATCTTCAGATAATAATATCATTGCACTTGTCATGCATGAGCATTAATGAAGGATGAAAATTATTTTTTGTTGTACTTTGACCCAATATTGGAGGGAGAAGGGTTATTTTGAAAACATGTTCCACCATTACCTTCCACCAATAAATAGTACATTTATTGTAGCCATGTGCAAGAATCGTGTATTCAAAGCGTTTTTGCTTTCTATCAAATTCAGCAGGCAATTACAACATATGATATATCTCTCATGTTTTAAATTCACTCTGCATATGCAGTTTTATTGTAAGTAAAGCCATAAAGGATGGGGGGGGGGGGGTGATTTTACACTATAAGTGTATCTATTGTAGATCTTCTCTTTCTCATTGAAAAAAAAAAACAACACAAAGATCCGCCAAATACAAATATTTAAATCCCCTTCTACACTAGGACCTATATTATCAATGATAACGTCACATTTTAACCTCATATCGCGTCATACTCAACATGCATTGTAACACACTGATTGTGTATCCAATCAAAGCTCTCCATTCTCTCTAAATGCATTGATATTCTATGAAATGGTAAGTGTAATTTCTATTTAAATGCAATTCGTATTTTGAAATATTGTAAACGTAACGATGAAGATTGCTGTTCTGATGAGAAAGAGGGTGGGTGGTTGGTTGGTGGGTAAAGCTTTATTGTGCACTATATTAATGTATATTTCGTTGGTATATCCCCCAATAAATAGCTCATCCTCATATCATTAGGTCATGGGTATATCACACACGTTTTAAATTACAAATCGAAATACAGGTAAAGGGATGTGCGGGGCGTACCAATTCCAACATATATGTATAATGCTACCCCCACACCCAGAATAGTAATCTTAACGACATGGTGATTCTAATTATGTCCTATAAATTTGCTACGTATATTTTTCCATAGTCAAGGTATGAGTTATACAGCACTATGTTATATTTTTTTAAATACACGTGTTGGTTAGTAGATGGTGATATATACTTATACATGCCAACTGCAGTTTAGATGAAGGTCATTGGTTAATGTATATGACCTTGAAATTGTAGAACAAGGTCATTTACAAGTCTCAATAGAATTTAACATGTCATTAGAGAGTAATCCATGTACCCAGATGTCAAATATTCTTGACTTAAATAGATTAATTAATTAAACACATTTTCCAAAATGTAGATGAACATGGCAAACAAAGTGTTCTTGATTAGGTCAGTGACAAAAAGAAACTAAAAGTTGTTTAACTGATTTTAATCATTTAAATAAAAATCTAGCATTTGTTATTTCTTTCTTTATGAAAGACGGTACCCGATTGCGTTGCACCTCTGAAAAAGGTTAGCTAAAATGAATAGTTTTATTTGAATATTTAACTGTATACAATGCAAGGTATGGTTGTTGCCATGACAACTATTTTTGGTGAGATTTTGAAATGTTTTACTTCAACAAAATGTATATAAGATTTGTTTATTTATCTTAAACAAACAGATCTTATTACCTTAATAGTATTTTTTTTTTACTTTAAAGAGGTATATTTCAATTTTTTTCAAGGACTTTGTCCTTGTTAATACGGTTACAACAACGTAGTCAAAAACATTATATTATTTGACTTTAAGTGACACACATATGCAAATTCAATGATTTTATCAATAAACACTGCATGCCATTTTAGCATTCTTCAATAAAAATTGCATTTTCCAAAAAAGTATCCATGATTACTGACTCGTCTCTTAAGTGTTTGACCGGTTGTTATTCTAAAATCGTAACAGACGGAAAGGCAGTCTCCAATATGGACTTTATAACGTGTTGGTATAACACAATTAGCTAAATTTGCTGATAGGGAAATAATGAAAACCCACGGATATATGTTCTTATACTGTGGTGTCTCAAAGTACATGTAATGTATTCATCTGTTCACGACAGACTTTGTATCCCGGACATTTTAATACCAATTAAGGGTTAATTAACACTTTGTTTAGCGGAATTTGATTCGGGGAAACATAATAAAAGTTAAATCCGAGTTGGATATTGAAAGATATATGAATATATACAAACGCATTTACGCCTACCTCTTTTCTAGAGATCAGCTTTACTAAATCGAATCGTAAAGATACGTTTAGTTAGATTTTTTCTAATCGTTTAATTTAATTCCACGTCATGCATTAAACGAATATCGATATTTGCAACTAGTTCGATCTTTTCTAACCTAAAACCGTATTGACATTCAAGAAATGTATTTTCAAAAATCGTAATCTCAAACAAAAATTTTAAAATGAAATCATTTTTCATTGAAAATGGTTTTCCATTAAATATAGATGTTTATAATACAATATTGAATCGCATTCTTATATTAGGTATGATAGACATCATCCCTCAACGAATTCTATACTTCAAATTCAAAATAATTTCAATATGCCAATTTTGCAGTTATGATATTTTTTGTCAATTCAATTTAGCAGTAAAATATATGTTTAATGTGTTTGTGGTCATCACATTAGAGAACATAATCAAACTATTGTTTGTACAATGGGGCACACTTGATATAATAAATTAACTTTATCTCATACGTGTGGTGTATATTGAGAGTGAGATAAAGCATTAGCTTTATCACACGCCCGTTTGATAAAGCACTTCCGGTCCGAACTACTTTTGACACTGTCCCCGCTTGGATGAAATATTTTCTGTGTTTATGCATATCCATGCATGAAATAAAGCGTAAAACTTATTATTCTGTATTTATATATAATTTGTTTTATAGCAAAATTAAAATGATGTTGCCCCCACTGACATATAATGCAAGTTACCGGCCACAAAAATGCCAACTCGGTCTGTAACAACTCAAAAACTACGATCGGAAAACAAAAATATGTGCACACTATTATTAGCAACAAGGAATCGACCGTCTACTGGACAAGCCTAATCGAAAGTACCTCGACATGCTGCGGTACCAAGTATTTACAAGCACAGTCTCTTTTTTCTGGAGCATATTAAATGTAACAAATCCCAACAGCTTTACTTACTAGGCTAGGCCTATTTAAAGTGCCTCAGGATTTCCTCTCGTCCTTAGATCCAAAGAAACTACGTAAATAAAATCCAAATGCACAAACACGTCTACTTTTCATTGTAAACTGGTAAACATTCTAATAGCGCTGCATTAAAATATTACTTTCATTGATCGTTATTACACATGTTTATTTCAAAACGACGACATCAAACTTTTATCAGAAGGTCGGGCCTACGTCAAAAAAATAAATACTCGGTCAATAGTTGTTACTTTGTTGAAATGGCAAAACCATTATTAATCATAAACTATAATCCCTTCTAAAACAATTTTCATCCATGGTTTCTTTTATTAAAATGACCCTTTATAATGTATATTAATGTTTTATAAGAGCACTATTTTTTTCCTGCGTAAGGTAGACATATTAAGCACGACGTCTGAGCCTAGGATTCAAAACAAATTCAATCAGCTGTTTCTACCATACTGGGGATAATCTCAAAATTAAGTGAAAAGAAGAAGTACGAGATAAATAGAACATCTATAATTGCGTATTTTGATATTTGGTTTATCCAACTCGTTGATGTGGTGTATTTATTCGCTCGGCAAGTCTCGCGTATAAATACACCATATCAACTCGTTGGATAAACCAAATATCAAAACACGCAATATAGATATCCTCTATATCCTATCTACCCAGCTTTTAAATATGAGGTTGTCATGGAATTTCATGAATCACAGAACATCCATACATCTACCAATCACCTACATTTGTGTATTTAGAAACAATGACGCTAGCGACAGTCAATGAGATCACATTCAACGACTGTAGACAAAGGTAAGAAAACTGATGAACAGAAATACCGTAAGTATAGTGTGTAACAGTTTAAGTTTATAATTTAAGCACGGCTTATAAGGCAGCATATCATTCAAGATATTTTCAAAATGCAATTGTATAGCAAAGAATACTTGCATTTAATATAGTCGTTTGGACTTCATCAACTCTAGATATCGGTCTGGATAGCTCTGTAGTTATAAAACATGATGCGGGGATCCCGGTTTTTCATTTTTTTAAAGTCTAGATATCTTCTCCGCTGCTGTTACAATGTTGCCATTGACAACCCGCGAACTTGCAACTTCCGCCAAGGTAAACGATTCTTGTATGGCCAAGACAATCTGAACAGGGGGGATGCAGTAATTTGGGCTCTATAGACCGTGAATAGTAATATGTATAAATCATGGCTAGAGAAACTACCTTTATATTACAAAAACGAGCTGGAAGGGTAATTCTTAACATCAGAAATTTTGAAACACCATTTTGTTCCGATTTATCTTACATTCATAATAATTTCTTAAGTTTATATGTATTCTACTTCTTTTAATCTGTGATTATTTTACTAATGTCGGTCTGTATGCATGTTATATGCAGGACCATATTGAAAACTAGCGATATTGCTAAATATGTAATCCTCAATAAATAAAGGCGTTATTATTATTATTATTATTACTGACTAGTAATAAAGAGGTCCATGGTTTGATTCCCGGTCTAGCCTTTTTATATTATATATGACACTGGATATTTTTAAAAACCCCGAGTAATATTAAACATTTGTTAACAACAAGAGCAGTGACAAAGTTATGCAGAAATCATTTTACTGTAATTTGATATCGATATTATTGTTAATACGTTTTTGACTGAATTTCAGGAAATACAAATTTTGCACGGCTATGCGGATATACTTTTAAACGTTTGATCCCACGCAAAGATTAAAGGTGAACATATTTTTTTTTAAATTTAGTTCTCAGCTTTTGAAAGTATATATGCATACACATATCTCATTTCATATATATTTCTGGAAAATCATATTCGTTTACTGCGGTATTATTTGAATTCGTGGGAGTTAATTTTCGTTCAATGTTGAGGTTTTACGATTTTGTTGAGATGAGAGTTCGTGGATGTGGCTTCCTGTAATTTGAAACTATTTCTGCCACGGTTAGTCCAAAAGATAAAAGGAATAGGTGGTCATTATTCTGCGATATACGTCTCTGTTTCTATGTTCAAAACAATGTTACTCAACCTCGGAGGTTATCCTGCAATGTATACGCAAACGCGATTATGATTTCTTAAATGGAGAGTGTGTTTTGATGTTTGTATTTCATGGAATATGGGTACCCACGAAATTCAAGAATTTAGCCCTCAGGAATACAAATAATAAACAATACCGTGGAATGAACAAAGCGTGTATTTATGGCTCAGTGAAAAGTCATGTTTTTCTCTATAGTATCTATAAGAGATGCGTAATAAGCGAACACGTTATACATTACTTTCATCACTCTTATTTCCTGCTTTACAGACTAACCCAACGTGAAGATTAGGAACGGTGATCAATGTCGTTATTAGTATAAAGAACGTAAAACCAAGAGTAGAGTAAACACGGATCCCTGAGAAACAACACAGGTGAGATAAGGTGCGTAGTAGGAGTAAAAGAAAGAATTTCTCCTTTGACCAATCAACACCGCCGTACGCCCTCTATCTTGATCAGACAAAGGGACTAATCCCAATCAAAATCAATGCATAAAGAACGGCTTAGTAGTTGTTTGGAAACACGTCAGACAGGATTCAACCTAACGACAAGTTTTATATGCAAGATTACGCATTAGAACAACCATAGAAGCATGAAATTGCAGATTTTAAAAGAGACTGTTGAAACATCTGTTAAATACATGATATTTGTTGGTAAAGTGATTCAATTTGAAAAATACAGAACGTGCTCCTTTTCAGCTGTTAACTTGGGGAAATATAATTTCAAATTGACTAAAGCATCATCGGAATTTGTTTTTAGAAATCACATTTGATTTACACCATATCTCACATAATTATGTTGTGGAACAATGTATTGGGCGTTTTTCTTCATAGCAGGCAACAGAGCGGTGAATAGCAAATATTGGGGATTGATTGAATGTAAAACAAAGTTCAGCATTGTATTTCTGTTTGTAAGATGGTTTGGGAAGTTTTGACAGTATAATTACTGTTATTCATATCAATTTGTGTCATTGACAGGGATGACCGTCAAAATCACGTTCACGTTTTACATTTGTATACATGTTTTGAAATGGAATTTTGGGTATAAGTTCAATTAACATATTTGTAATTAAATCCAGATGTGGTTGACACACATCTGTGATAAAAAGCATGACGCATAACGACAGAACTGTTATAATTTTTGTCAGATATAATCCAAATATATTATCTAATCATTTCATCCCTTACTTAACACAGGAGGATCCATGGTACGCAATTTTAGTTTAATGATTCTCATATGACATTTCAATATTCTTCTTCTATTTTGACTGTTCAAGGTGTGTTTGTTTGTTCCTCTCCTAAGCTCTTAGTCCAACCTATCTTGAATTTTATTATTGTTTGTATTATAGTTTAAAATGAATTGTGTTTAATTCTACAAAAACCCAGGTTACAATAGGTTTTTTAGTACCCCTTTGCTTTTTCGTAAGAAGCGACTGAATGGGGCGGTCCTTCGGATGAGACCATAATAAGCGAGGACCAATGTCACAGCAGGTATGGCATGATACAAATCCCTCTCAGCCCAACGGTCGTAAGCGCCGAGCATAGGACTAAATTATGCAGCCCTTCACCGGCAGTGGTGACGTCTCCATGTGACTCTCCATATGAGTGAAATATTATCGAGAGGGACGTAAAACAATATTCAATCAATTTACAGAAAGGGGAAACATTTTACTGTGATATTTCATCCATACAACAACATTATATATATAACCAGAAACACACATAATACTCATGTAAATGGATGGTAGAAAACGTAGACTTCTTTCAAATGTGTCACCTAACAATCGAATCATATTCTAATAGAAAACGATCGGGTGTCCATATTTCTTTTAAAGATTTGTTATGATCAGGGGACATACATGTTTGACCTGGATTTCGATTGAGCTATATTAGTTTTATAGCATTTTGTTTTATCTTTCAGATAGCAAAAGGTTCACGTCCTGTAGTTGTAAAAGAATGTGGGTATGAATTGATACATATCTCGTCTCAGGAATTATAAAGACATGGAAGTAGGATGTAAATGTAATGAGCCACCTGAAAACCAGGCATATTGAGTTTTTTCGACAAAATGATATTTAAATATTTTGGATAGATTTTTTTATTCCACCACAATCAACATTTTTTCAGTTATCTGGTGGAGCCTAGTTTGTATTGGTGGGAAAGATATTCCAGATGCAATGTACCTGATGATATATCACCAATCTTCCAAAAATAAACTGAAACGTTCTCATTTACCGGCGCGAGCGAGATTCGAACCTTTGCCGACCAGAGATGATAGGCCAAATGATTTTGAGCGCGATGCTCTAATAACTCGGTCATGGAGGCCCTATTGATAACTGTTATATCAATAAATAAATATTTGAAATATTTGAGTGAAATTCATTATATTTATAGAGTTATGACATAGCAAAGTTGACATCTTCTTCCTCAAAATTACATTAGATTTATGTAACGGTACGTTACGCGTGTAATATTTCTATAATGTTTACTGTTACAGTTATTTAATTTAAGAACATAATCCATTATAAGAATATAAAATGTTTACTTCTAAAAAATAATTATAAATTCTCTATATCTTGAAAACAAATTAATAACAGTCACTGTGTGCTATTTTCACATCTTAGGAACTCTAAGTAACTTGTCGATACTAATTTTGGGACAAAGACGCAGACATGTAATAATAAATTAATTTTTTTTTTGAAATTATTTAATTTTGGTCACAGCGTCTTTCGCTTGGTACTTCACTGCTAATACCTAACTGAGTCATGGTGATTTTAGCGTATTTCGCTGACTTTCCTCTACAAATAGAAGTGGAATTTCACCACATCTTATATCTACTGGTTGTTTGCTCTGGTAAGGGTGTTGTTAAAAGGTGAAATAATAAACGGAACGGAACGAAAAAAAAAAACCAAGATGTATAGCATAGAACGATTTTTTTACTATCATAACTATGTATTGGTCTTGCAGCATTGGAAGAATGTAGTAATATAATACATTTAATTATAACCAGCCTTGATTTAAGGGTGTCCTCTCCTGGTTTGAATTTTTTTCAGAAGTATCAAACTTTTTTGATAAACCATTTTAACCGATATATCTTTATCCGAAAGACAGTTAAACATAAACAAGAGTATGTTAGTGTGGACTTTAAAGAATTACAGCCCTTCAAAGTTGCCACTTTGCTGAAACTTAATTTTTCATGAAAACCACCGATTTTCACAAGAAACATACTATAAAACAAATATTAAGGACAGAGTAATCTTGGCTTTCTTTTATTTGATGAAACTAAACATAATTCATTATTTCAATAACTTTTACATAAAATATATCACCAATTCTACAAAAAATCAAGCATTAATTAACATAATTGTATAAAATATCACACAGATTTGAAGACCCATTTCATCAAAAAATTCAACTTAGGGAGAATATCTGTATCAAACTTTTTCTGAAATTAGTAATGTAGATTTGAATCATATTTTTGCTTGATTTAAATTTTGAAAAATGGGTGGGGTAGTCTGCATTGGAACAAAGATTTGAACCATTTTGTGCCCCCACCCCCTTCTTACACTGACATACATTCTAAACAAGAACAATTTACGATTTGTTATAAAATGTGTATTTTTCAATTCATATTTACAAATGCTATATATTTATTTCATTATATGATAAATAATCAGAAAATATAAATACTATATGCATATATACAATACTAATTCATTTATAACTACAGAATGTGTAAAATATATGCCCCCATCAGCATTTTCTAATTTCCATGCACTGTGACCTTGATCTTTGACCTTCTGACCCCAAAATTGAAAGGCATATTCCCGTCTTTGTATGTATCCATATGTCCAAATTTGGTTTGAATAGAATGCAAAGTAATTGAGTTATTATCCAGAAACTAATTTCAACAGTCAACTTCCATGTGGCTACGAGGACGAAATCTGCACTTCCTGGTATGGATCTTCATATGATAGTAGCACGACTCATCCCTATCATTGTGGTTACCAAATGAATGTAGTTAAAAAGAAAACATTGGAACTCAATTTCTATCAATACTGTAAATCACTAACAATAGAACATAATATACTATTAGATTTACCACCAGACTGCCAATACACCAACTTCAACTAACTCCAATTTTTGTCTAGCCAGGGATAATGTTTTTATGCCTTGTCCAACAAATTGTTACTCTAAAAGAATTGCTTATGCAAAATGTTATATATGAACAATACAGCCTGTGGATCTCATATTTGGAAATGACGCCAGTTTAGTCCATTCGTGTTTTGTAGACAACATCCTACTATTACCAAGAAGGAAATTGCCAAAGGTTATGATGTGTGCTGGTTAAATGGTGTTAACTAATTTTCTAGTTTTGTGGAACTTGCTCCAATAGAAATGTTCGCTGTTGTAAGTACCAATTCTCTAATTCTGATAGTGGGTGATACTTGAGAAAAAGACATGCATGTGATGATAGTCTGGTTTGATTTGACACATTTGTTGCGCCTTATTGGGTTGAACACACATACTACCGTGAAGACTGGACCAAACGGCAATACTTCCCCCAAGAACAACCCATTCTTCTCGGAATCAAATGTTCCCACGTTTAGTCTTGGCGGAACACCAATTCGTGTTCGAAATCAATACAGTCACAAACATTTATTCTACATCTGACACGGTCGTAGTCAGCAGCGGGCATGCAGTGGAGAAAGAACAGGAATGTGTGTCAGTACTAGATGCGTCGTCTGATGACTCAAATGAGAGGAGTGACAGTGAGAAGAAAGAGGTGAAATTTTGCTTCATTACAAGACCCGTGCAATGCAATTTTGTGGAATTTGCTCAAAAAGAAATTATCGTTTCTTTAACTTCCTTAATTCTGAGGTTGGAGGATGTTTATGAAGAAGTCATGAATGAGGTTAGGTAATGCATTTATCTGACACAGATTTTGTTTTGGAGTTTAGTGGGATGAGCACACACATTGCTGTGAATCCTGGACCAAAACTGCATGGTTTACTAAACACAACCACATTGTTCTCAACAATGTTCCAACTTTAATTTTCCTTGATGGAACATATATTCATGTTTGACATCAATATTGTCACAAACATTTATTCATCTGAAATAGTGGTGACCAGCAGGAGTATGTGGTGGAGATACAACGAGAATATGTGTCAGTACTAGATGTTTTTGCTGATAATTCATATGAGAGTGACAGCGAAGAGAAAGAGATGAGAGGCATTCACATGAACAGGTCGACAACACCTCATCGCTATACAATCTGTATACTCTCCAGCTGTTTTCCCAGAATCTCTGAAGAAACATTAAACGAGAGCAGTGCTCTATACCCATACACTAAAGAAGCAAATGCTGTGGACTTTGACGTAACAATGCGATATGAGAAGACATCAAATTTCTGTTTTTAATATCATTTTAATTCCAAGATGAGTAAATTCTCACGAGTACAAAAATGGTGTTTTGATTTCCAAATACCCCAAAACAGCAAAGACACCCAAAGTTTTAACAACGTAATCTAAAAAGAGATTTTCTTCTACAAATTCGATTCCCTTGAACCAACATTGTCCATCTACTCCCCATGTCCTTTCAAAATTACTCTCAAGAGTATTTCAACTGTTAGAAGTATACATACTGTTTGGTTCCCCAAGGTTCCGTGAACGGAAATTGCTAGTTTCTTCAAAAAACCATTTCACGAGATCAAGACCAACCCCAACGGGAGACTTGTTAATAAATCGTCATACATGTATATAGGCATCAAGTTTGAGAGTTCCATCTGCTACTCAGATGTAATTGTCATCTATAACTCAGTTAACAAAAACAAGGAAAACATGGAATCCTAATGTACAGTAGACTGGTGGTAAAAAAAACCCCCATCAATGTTGTGTATATAATGTAAATTTTGTATATATTTTGATGTATTTTTTCCCTTTGATATATGTTGTTCATTTCGTCTTATTTACCTATGATATAACCGCACATATTTCTTGTAAATAAAACATCAATCTTGAGTTTATGTTATCACCAATGGCAGAAACAGAATGTCTTTGATATTGGATCTAGAAGGTTTTTTTTATCGTAAAGATACTTTAACGGATACTTTCACTGTTAAATTTGGTCGTTATTCTGTAAAGACATATTTACCGTAAAGTATTATAAACGCTGGAACACGTGTCTGTAAAGAATAGAATATAATGATGACCTTCAAATCTTTCATTTAAAGATATCGTTCTACACTCATTACATAGGTATACAACATATAAAGATGTCGTTCTGCACTTTTTGTTACAGCTATACAACGTATACAGATATCGTTCAACGCTTTTTATATATTTTACAATATATAACGATACCGTTCTATAACATATTAACAGTGTTGGTTTTGGCATAAAAAATGCCTTATTGATATAGACAGTTCAGATTTTTGAAATTTAAGGTTTGGGAAAGAAAAGCAACCAATGATTTCTTTGTAATAAAGATAGTTGTAGATCATAAAGAGTTCAGGCTTTGGTCGTTATTTTGTAAAGTCGGAAATTAAAGTAAAGTGAAAACTTAGAAAATGTAGTTCATTTTTTGTACATAGGGTGTGAACAGGAAAGATCACTTCGGCAAGTTTTAGACTCCATGCACTACGCAGGTATAAAACATCGCAGTTTATGTTCCATTTTTCTAAATGAAAATTATTTTTCAAGCACATTCCATCTATGATCGTTAAATATGTGTACCAGGTTTTATTATTCTCGCCCGACTGGTACCGCTTTTATCTTGTTTTATACCTGAAAAATGTACCCTTGTGAGTTTGACCTTGGAAGACAATAAGCTTCTTCCTCCAATTATTAGAAATGTGTGTACTGAGTTTGATGATCCTCGATGAGTTTTTATCTGATCCTGTTTTCATTTAATCTACACAGTGCTGATATATGTACAAATAGATATACATTTGTGATGTTTAATATGTGTATCAGGTTTGATTATCCTAGCCTTGACGATATAGTTTTTATACACCAATATAATTACCCGTGTCCTCTACATTGACCTTAAAAAACTACAAGTTTATTCCTTTCATCGTGGGGATGCCCGGTAATGGGTACACAGTTTGGCGATCTTAACTTTATAAGTACGGTTTTTATATTATTCACTAGAGGCTTACAGTCAGAGATATGTACTCTGCCACATGTTAATACAACTAGTCAATAACGACCATGTATAATTTGCTCTTTCTCTCGTCAATAAAGGATGTAAATCAACAATTCATTATTACATCAGTTCCTACGTACACCATACAACCCTCACATACATCAGCTCATCAACTAATAACGTGCCCCCATAGAAGAATAAACCCTGGCGAGTCCTGGAAACATGTGTTTCATCACCAGCGTTTAGAATTTTAAGTGATACCTTCGTGCTGATTAATACATTTCCTTTGAGGTATGGGATACTTAATTCGATAACATTTGTAGGATTTTAAATTTTCGGATTGGAAGACGACTCCATTCCTCGATGTTCACAGTAACCACGAACTCCTCAGTTTCTCTCGATCCATAATATCTATAAAGGTTCAAAGACGTTTTTATTTTCAGTTAAATGCAAGCAACATATGTATTGCATTATATTAAAACAACAGTTGATGATATTGTAACATTTTAGCTGAAGTCCCATTCAGTTTGCTCTTGTCAGGAGGCGATGAAGAAACTTGATCCCGTCTCCATGGATACCGGTATGGAACCTGGCGTCAGTGGTGTATTTAATATCTAAAAAAATACGGAATTCTTATCTACAGGGAACAAATTTTCAAATTTCTGATCTTTTGATAAGAATACATATTTCTTATCTATAGAAAAAAATGTGAAATTCTTATATACAGATGAAGATACAAAATTCTTATCTACACTGATTAAAAAAATGGTATCTATACTGATGAAATATACAAAATTCTTATTTACAGTGATAAAATATACAAAAGTTTTATTTACACTTATAAAACATACAGATTTATTATTTACACTTATGCAGAGGTGAAGATAACGACCAGTAATTAGTCTCATAACTTTTATAAGCAATACAAAATATATAGTTGGGCAAACACGGACCTCTGGATACACCAGAGGTGGAACCAGGTGCCTAAGAGGAGTAAGCATTCCCTGTTGACCGGTCACACCCGCCATGAGCCCTATTTCCTGATCAGGTAAACGGAGTTATCCGCAGTCAAAATTAGTGTGCCAAGAACGGTTTAACAATTGGCATGAAACACGTCAGACAGTATTTGACCCAATGATATGTTGTATTGACGAACTAGATCATTATAACGACCATAGCATTTGCGAAATGCTGACTTCAAACGAAACTCATGAAACCCCTGTACCATCAACTTGTTTGCCAGTAGCTTACCTCGATTTAAAAACTGACGATACGCATAACAAGCTCTTACATATACAACGCTCCTATCTATACTGGTAGAATATTCAAAATACTTATTTACAATGATAAAATTTACAAAATTCTTACTTACAGTGATAAGATATGCAAAATACTTATTTACACTGATAAATATACAAAATTCTTAACTAAGATATAAATGCAGACCTATAATCTACCGATAGAAATATAGAACTCTTATCTACTGATATAAATACATAATTTTCATTCGACACTTATGGTCTTTAAGCAGGAAGGTATTTATATCGTCCCACATCTTATTCGAAGAACCCTCCCATTTTATCACCTCTTACGACAAGCAAGAGGTATTGAGGACCTATTTTAACCCGAATCCCCAAAGGATCAGTATATCTGTACCATCCTTCATTTCTTTTGACTTGTGTATGAAAGGTGAAGGAAACGAAAAGTGATTACTCTCATAATTCTAAAAGATTGCAAAATTAAGAGTAGGGTAAACACGGATCACTTGGCAGAACAGATGTTGGATCAAGTGCCAAGAATAAGTAAATATTCCCTCTTCACAGGTCGCATTCGTCCTGGGCCTTCTGCCTGGATTAGGTAAACGGAGTGATCAGTAGTTGAAATAAATGTGCAAAGAATTACCTACCATCTGGTACGAAACACGCCATCTATTTTTGAACCCAGTGATAGTTCCTATTTGCAAATTAGATAATTAAGTAAAGATAATAGAAGGTACGAAATGCTGAAGTTATCGAAGACTTTTCAAACCCTTGCCAGTTGCTTTCTGAATTGAAATGGAGCACGGGTACATACGTATCTTGTAATCAGTCATAAAAAAACACCGTTAATTTGTTAAACACTAATCTGATTCTACTCTACGTAAAATATTCTGAACTTCCTATTAAAACGATGGAAAAATGCTGGAGTTCGACCTTGCCAATATTTAGGAAATCTTTTAACTCAACATTTGGATAGATCGGCAACGATTCATCAAACGTGAAGATCAAGGAATAGTGATTGATTCCATTCCTATAGATAATACAAAACCAGGAGTAGGGCAAACAAAAATCCGAACACGAACGCGGACACGGATATTTATAGTTCTGAAATTCCAAATTTAATTTTACACATGTGTCATTTTCCATAGGGCTTGTTAATAAATTAAGAATACAAGGTATTTGATTTTCGTATATTCGTGCAGAAAATCGTTTTAGTTTCAATGATATTTACTGTTTTTTCATGCTACAACTCATAGCTTTCCGGTGAATGAGGTGTTGCTTGACGATATAAAAATGTCAGTATATTGAAATACCTTGATTACGCTATTTTGGCGATGATGATATAATTGCATAAATATTTAGACTCCAATTTTCCCGAAGTTTTAAAACTTGCAATACAAGATGTCTTATGTATTTGATACACATGTTCATTTTACAAAGAAGTTGGTAACCGTGCTCATTCTTTTAATTTTGAAACATTTACATTTCCAAGTTTGTTACATTTCGTACCTTTATAAATTCGAATGATATGCAAGGAACGCCCTATAGTTGTAACAAAAATAAATGTGCTTATGACTGAATATACTACGCCTGTGATTTTATGAAGATGTGAAAAGAGAATGTAAATGTAAGAAAGAACAGAAAAATAACATATATGAGAATAAGAACCGCGACGTTTCACGCCTTCATATCAAATTCATTTCTTAAATGAACATAAAAATAACACATGGGAGTAAAATAGATACATCGTTATGTGATAGAACAAATGAAAGGAAGTGAAGGATTATATTATAGTTTGTTCATTAAAAACGCGTGACTTGGAATATTTGGCGTGTTTTTTCTTTCTTCCAGCATTTGTTTACTGATGATCTTCCCTTAAGGACAGCTATTTCTATAATACAATACATCAATTTATATATATTTATAGTTAAATAACACCTATTTAAAGTTTCCCACGTGTGCTATACTTTCTAACATGCTTCAAATAATTTACAGATAGCAAGTGTCCGTGGGAATATTAGTCGGTACTCTGGTCGGATCTCTATTTCTACACATTACGTCAGTCTCATCAGAGGGATATGTTTTGCCACAGTTACATTGATCGGGGCAGGTGTTCGTTCCTTGGCTGTAAATACAGATATCACTACCAACGCCCATACCACCAGCTACAACGTTACTATGTGATGAAAAATGTTGTTTCTCTACTCTCATAAAAGTATATCTATTCAACAATTCTTCTTTGTTAGTGCAAGAGCTGAATAGTTCCTGCTTGTAACGCAAATACCTTGCGCAGGCAATTTGATTCCGTGAGAACACACGCATATTTCTATACACTAGGAACAATAATGAGGATTTCCCAAACAATATCTTGGTCTGTGACCTATGATCACTTATATAGCGGTAGATATTGATTGTCGAAAAGTATAAGATAAGAGAAATCAGCCCAGCCTCCCGGAATTATTTTGAATATATGTTTTTTAATCTGAAGTGTTGTTTAGGTTTTGTCTATCAACGCTATCAATGTTTTTTCTGTAGTTTACTTTCTTTCAGAAAAAAAGCCTTTGAATTCGTCCAGATTTTACAAAGTATTAAGTTAATTACATGTTTAATTTGTATCAAGGAAAATGGGCCAGATCAACTCTGAGCCCGAACTTTGTGATAACATATAGAAAGAGGTCTAACTCTGATCCAGATAAAAAAGCCCGTCTCACTCTCTTCAAATGCCTAAAATTCAGACACTAGGTGCAATGTGCCTAATTTGCCGATTTCTGTGAATATATTATTTTTTAAACGATTTGCATGCCAGATTTCAAACCACATGTCTTAGATTAACATATTTATACATTATCGTTCTCTCCATTTTACCTATCTATTTTACCAGGATATGCACCGGTCCAGGTCACCGGTGATTTCTTATCTATGACAGCAGCGAAACTCAGACTAGTGTGGAGGATTTCTGACGTATCAATTAAAATCTCACATCAGATGTCCGCTGCTTATTTCCTCATACGTTCATAATAATCGTCGTGCAGACGTTACACGACTCAATTCCTTGGCAGCATAAACTGCCATTTTAATGAAAGTCACGGTATACAGTACCAACCAGACCCAACCTGACAGAAAGCAGTCCCGGGGACTGCTTGCTGGGACTGCTCTGGGACTGCTGAGTCCCAGTCCCAGGGCAGTCCCGCACCAGTCCCAATAAACAAACCGAAAAACAGTCCCAGCAGTCCCAGCAGTTCCAGTAGGCGGGGTTGAAATAACTAGTTGAAGGAGCTTAGCCGACAGTGAGATTATCAATAAACATTGTCGATAATCGCTGGAGAGCGTCAATACGGTAGTTGAAATCGAAGACAAATGACTTACAATGTAATTAGAGAGAAAAAAACAATACATTATACATGAAAACAGCATATATTCAAAATACATGTTCGACACTTTTTCATGAATTTATAACAAAATTATAGTTTATGAATACGAGTGAAAAAAAAAAGATACATGCAGAGTTCATAAGTCTGATAACCACAATTTCAGAACGTAAAATCAATTGGCGTCCCAGGCAATTTTGTTGTTGCTATTCATTATTTTTTTTTTATATATATGATACATGTGAAGTGTATCTTGGGTTCGGGAAATTATGTAGCATAGTTATATTTATTTATTGAATAGATTATTGAAATAAATGTGTTTAAAGTCGCCTAAATGATTTATTCACTTATCGTCCATACCAAAGTAGCAAAAGCTGTTTTCCACTTACGTGTACACGTATTTTTGATTTGTAAATGCATGGTGAAGATAACGAACAGTGATCAATCTCATAATTCCTACAAGCAATACAAAATAGATAGTTGGGCAAACACGGACCCCTGGACACACCAGAGGTGGGGTCAGGTGCCTAGGAGGAGTAAGCATCCCCTGTTGACCGGTCACACCCGCCGCGAGCCCCATATGTATTGATTGGTCAGATATGGGCTAATTATTGTCAGCATTGTAAAATTTTGACAGATTTGAATAATTATGAAGATTCCAATCAAAGTGTATATGAACATGTTGTTTTAAACTGAAATCGAAGGTACAGTGTTTGTAAAGTGCATGTTCCCGAATAGGCATTCCTTGTCTGAATACAAGATCATCATTTTCTCTGTTTATGGATTCGCGTATTTGGGAATTATTCAGTCCATTACATTTCATCAAAATTATCAGCCCCCGAATGTAGGGTGATATTCTTGTTATTTTATGTTCATCCATCATTTCCTCGAGTTGTCTAGTGAAAGTGCGTCAGTAAGCGGTGAAAAAAAGCTACTGAAGTGATTTTCGTATATTCTGAATACACAGTGGCGGGGGTTTCTTGTCAATCATAACAGCAGGTGATTCATTCACGCTTGACTGCACAGAGCAATCCCAGAAAGCAGTCCCGGAGACTGCTGGGACCGCTTGGACCGCTGGGACTGCTTTCTAGAGGAGTCCCAGAGCTGTCCAAGGGCAGTCACAGAGCAGTCCTACTTTTTCAGAGAGCAGTCTCAGAGCAGTCCCCGGGACTGTTTTATTGGACTGCTTGGGTGTCAGGTTGGGTCAGGTTGGTACTGTACTTAATCTAAAAAAAACAAACTTACAATTGATCAAAATATTATTCTTGTGATATTGGACTTAGAGAAGGAAATTGAACATTATGTGTTGGGTTTCTTAATTATATTTTGTCGTTTTTATTTCATTTAGATTATTTTTACACAATTTCACTTTCTTTCAGGTTTAGGTATTTCAGGTCTTTAATAGCAGATAAAGTCAGGAGTTGATCTTTTATAACATAAACGACCAGTATACAACGGACCTAGACACATTATACAAGTATGAGGAAGTAAGTAACGCATATCTGAAATGATTGATTGATAGGTCCGAAATCTTCCACAATAGTATGAATCCCGCTGCTGTCATAGGCAAGCAACAGCCAGTTAACCTCGACCGATAAATGTTCTAGTAAAAATAAACAGGTGAAATCGAGAGAAATATGACGTATATATCTGTTATTTTAAGAATCTGTTGTTGGGACAGGTAGGTAGTTATACCATTAGGCCTAATCTCTGCAGGGATACCGGCAAATTACGCACACTGTACACAGTTTCTGATTGTTTAGGCAGTTGAAGCGAGTGGGTAGGTTTTTCTTGATCTGGGTAAGAGTTAAACCCCTTTTTACAGTAAGGTTACCACATAGTTCGTGCCCATAACGGACTTAGCCTCTGGGAAAAACACATTATCAAAACAGAAATGTTACAAATATCGAATAAACTATTGTAGTACACACATGTTTTAATTTAATTTCTATGATAAAGTAGCGATGATTGATGTATATAGACAGATATACATACTTATATCGATTGACATACACACGAACAGAGGCACGGAGTATTATGTATGTATCTCCAGTGTATAATCGATACTGTTTATTTTTTAGAAAATAAAAATATTTTGCTCATATTTGCTCTTTGTATGAATTAGCAAATGACGTAGGAGAGACAACTCGTTAAGCATGAACGTTTCATTTAAAAAATGTATTTGATAATTTCATCAAATAAAAGTACCATATCTAATGTTGAACTGGCTGTTATTTTAAAATTTTAACAGACGGAAATAACCTATTGGATAGTGAATGTGTGTGTTAATACATCATAATAAACTAAATTGGCTGATAGTATGGTCATGAAAATCTCCGGATGCATGTACTTAGATTGTAGTACGCGGAAGTTATTCATCTATTCGCGACGAGTGTTGCGTTCAGATCGTTTGTATGGCAACTAATGGTTACTTAAAACTTTGTTTAAAGACATTATGTACAGACACATATAAAAGGAATGCAATCCGTGTAGCAAATCCAGATATATCTGAATATATTCAGACAAATGTAGGGTTAGCTCAATTGTAGTGATCGATATTTTTTATTGAATCGTAGAAATATGTTCATTTAGATTTATTCAATATTTTAAACTAATTATAAATCCGCATCATGCTTTAGACGGATAGCTACATTTTCAAGTTTTTGTCGGGGGGGGGGGGGTAAACTGATGATTTCCACAAAAGTTGCAAGAAGTTTCAAGAAATACATTCAACATATCATGTATTCGCAACTTTGACAAACTAGTAGTTGCCATGGAACTTTATCGATCCCACAACACGAATAACATGCCTTACTATTACAAATCACCTATCCAAGGACGTTACCAACATTTGATGCCAGCATTTGCAAGATTGTGAACACAGTTCAAAGCTAAGACAAGTAATGAAAAGAAAGACCAGGGTTATAGTTTTAACCATTTAATGTAAGCACCATGACTGATACGTAAGCATATTGTTTAACAATTTCCAATACCCAATAGTAAGTAATTGATTGCTAGGGTGTTCTTGACACATTGATTTTGACTACGTATTACTCCGTTTGGCTGATCAAGAAACACAGGGCTCACAGCGGGTGTAACCGGTCGACACGTGATGTTTACATCTCCTAGGCACCTGATTCCACCTCTGATATACCCATGTATCCGTGTTTGCCCAACTCTTTATTCTGTATATAATAAAGGAGATATGCGATTCATGATATTCCTTATCTTATCCTTTCATTAATTCTACGAATCGATACTTTTGAATTAAAAACTATCCGTTGGATGTACTGTACACTTTCAGCGTTCTCACTCTGCATGCATCAAATCATCAATAAAATTCTAAACGAAAGAGTGAGGATGGGTTTATTATCATTCATGGGATGTGGTAAAGGATATTTTCACTAAAGCCAATGTTCATTATCCAGTACTGAAATTCACACACATAATTTCAAAGTAAAGTGTGGATATCTTAGATGTGATAGTAAGCAAAGGAAAATATTTCAACACTAATGATAAAACATGCATTAAACCCATTCATAGTTTCCAATCTTTGAATCGTAATGGTGCTCACAATCCTATTGTTTTTAAAGGATTCATTCAAAGCGAAACCATTCGATATTTAAGGGGGAAAAAAGTCAAATTACTTCACGTAATGAAACTGCTTCAAATTAAATTGAATCTTATTAAAATGGAATAAATTAACATACCCAAAGTGTATAAACAGGGACAATGTGCAGACGGTGAAAACTGATACGAAAACACAAATCATCCCCTTGTTTTTATTGTTTTGTGATCGAATGCAAGCCTTAACTTCGTAAAATAACATATATCAATAAAATAATGGTTTCTCCTTATAGAGAATTAACAGTACAAGTTAATTCTCCCTGGAACACCCATTATGTCATATAAACGCTGAAAAATTTTGGCTGATTTGTTCACTTCCCCAGTAATTAGATAATATATATGCATCAATTATGCAAATGAGCTCTTTTGATGATGGATTTACAGCTAAATAATAAACTGCTCTGCAAACCGATTAACCAAAGCTAATGACATCACCGTGACGATACACTAAATCAGGGTCGAATCAAGCGATTTGAAGTACGTAGCCGATGGGAACAACTCTTTTTGAAACATTCGAACGTTTGAGACAAGGTGAAGGGAACGAACAGTGATCAATCTCATAACATATGAAAGGTGAAAATAACGAACGCTGATCAACCTGAAATCAAGTTGAATCGAGTATATTTTGTTTATGCCTATGTATAATTTTTTGAGACTGTTTTACTCTATTCATTTTCCTGCTTTTCGTTTCAAATATTGATATATAGAAACTTCACAGCAAATTATATTTTTACGATCTGTAAAATTTAGCGAATTTAGTCAGCTGTAATGCAAGGACACGGTTACATAGTACAATATATGGTTAAATGCAAATCATAATGTTGAAATGTATGAATATATCGTATACAGTGCATTGTGGACGCTCTGTAAATTTGGTGATTTTAGATTTTTGTAATGCGAGGATACGCTTACCTAATGCAATCTAGGGTTATATGCATAATGTAACGTTAACATGCATAACGATATCGTATACGGTGCATAGTGGTCTTAATTCATCCTCATTGAAATGATTTATTTTGATGATACAGATTTTCCTCTTTAGGTTTATGGAACTCATTAAAGAACCTTTAGGTGTCTCAGGAAATCTGAAATTTGGTAATGCGTGGTTTTCTGTTGGATTATGGGATGTATAATTTGAAAAGTGAGATAACATTTCCACAATTGTAGATAATATCTGACGTGTTTCATATCAATTAGTAGGTCATCCTTTATATATTGATTTTGAATACGGGTTACTTAGTTTTCCTGGTCAATATACAGTGAAACGTATCCAAACCGGCCCCTCAGAAAACCGGTTCTTCCTGGATATCGGCCTATTTTCAAGGTTCCGACAGAAACCTTAACATTTCCTTACAAAGAAAGTCTCATAAAACCGGCCACCCCTGAAAACCGGACATCGGCCACTTTTAAAGTACAATTGTTAGCAAACATGTGTAATTTACCTTTATAATACCGGCCACTATTTGAAGACGAGAACATTTTGGCCAGATGGGTGATTAAGACCGGCCAGGTGTGAAAAATGACTGACCGACTGGCCAGGTGGGAAATTATCGACCGGAGGTGTGAAAAACACAAGTGACCTCTATAAGGTCTATAGTTTACCTGTGCTGTCCAGGATGTTAATTGGTGCTTGGCTAATCCCAGTGACCCTCTAAAATTCTGTACGAAATGTTATAAACAGATATGCACATATTGAATGAATACTATCAATAAGCCACATTGTTGCACTATGGATATAAACGGTAGTTAATAAACAACAAACCCATGCCTGTTAATGATAATTTTCAAAATATAAATGATTTTTGATGGATTTCCATAGACTTAAAACTCCTAAGAAACATCAAAATTCAAATTATACTACTGTACTTTTCAAAAACGTCAAAACAAATTTGTTAACGATATAAGCAATGGACGTAAACAGAGTTTTTATAGGTAAGAGGAATTCCAATGATAGGCCTCTGTGTTTTGTTTATGCATCCTGTTTTATTTTTTTTAGTTAAAATCGGATGATTGCAGGAAGACTATTTCTCGTAATAATTACCCGTAGGTACAAGCTGACTAGTTTGATCCCCACCGATAACTGATCATAGATCCCCATATCAAAGTGAGCAGTACCTACTCTGTGTATTAATTGCAGCATTCAAATGGTTATGTGTTTGTTTTGTTTATTGAAACATAAGCCGAAATTCTACATAGATGCTGCTAGTCTACAAATATCTATACATATATCAAACATGTCTCATCCAACAAAGCGTCAACGTCGTGAGTTACCACTTTGTGATAAGATCAAGCTTATAAAGCATCATGAATATCAGCCTAAAATCTCTCATAGGGACTTGGGTGAGAAATTCAAAATTGGCAAATCAACTGTGGGCGACATCATACGGAAGAAGGAGTTCTACCTTGATCAATTTGAAAAAAAAATGCCAGCCCAGATAAATCTAGATTCAATACAACTTGTAATGCCAATGTAAAAATATTTATTCATGTTTGATCAGTTTTAGTGTTATAAATTGAAAATAAACATGTTAGTAAAGTTTTTTGTTCTTTTTTAAATTTTTCATCTGCATGACTTGAAAGGAAATAGTCAATAATATAGTCACTATTAAATTAAATTGTTATGTATGCATATTTGGAGGTAAAACTGATTGAAAACAAATTAATTGATTGTGTGTTTAACATAATCGGACGCATTTAATACATATTTTGTTTACTGACTTTCGATTTTAAGGGGCCGAATCGAAATGTTGCATCCATGGCGGCAATGGTAGATCAACATGTGTATACTTAGTAGATATAATGGTTGATAGTGTAATATATACATTGCAACAGATGTAAAAACTACAATCTTTCATTTGGCTACATAATGTCATATAAATCATAGTGAGTATTATGCCAGACGATGGCTAGATATGAAAAGCAAGAATGCAACGGCTTGTATGAAAAGTATAAGAGGGATATCAAAATCCCGTATTAGGTATATAAAAACAGATTTTTTTTTACATCTAGTCTTCTGTATTTATAGAATCATAAGTGATAAGATGACTAGAAATTTAAAAATAAGATGAATTGAATGATTAGTAATTAGGTGATTAATCATTGTTCATTATCCCCAACTTTTCATTGCTAACAGTTATGTTTCAAAATTCCATACAGATTGTTCATCAAAGGATGTTCGTTCATCAAAGAATGGGATCCTGGTTAGAATAGGTCCTCAGTACCCCCTTGTTTGTCGTAAGAGGCGACTAAATGGGGCGGTCCTTCGAGTGAGACCACAAAAACCGAGGCCCGTGTCGCAGCAGATGTGGCACAATAAATATCCCTCACTGTTCAATGGCCATAAACGCCGAACATAGGCCTCAATTGTGCAGCCCTTCACCGGCAGTGGTGACGTCTCCATACGAGTGAAGTATTCTCAAAGAAGGACGTTAAACAATATTCAATCAATCAAAGGATGGTGAATGTTGGAATCGAAGATTAAGTCATAAACCTTACAGACCCTGAGGCGTGCTACTACACCCCCAAAGCGTTTTTCTTTCGTTTGGTGCAAACCGTTCATCGTTCCGTGCAGACCATTCAACGTTTCGTACAAATCGTTCACTCTTCCGTACAAACCATTCACCGTTCCGTGCAAATCGTCTCATTCGAGAATCGTTCCGTTCAATACTCGTTCCGTTCAAGAATCGTTCCATTCAAGAATCGTTCCGTGCAGAAACAAACCACGCCCATAGAACCGTGCAGATCATGCAAGTCATTTCGGCATGGGATATAGGGCAGATGAACATTCTTGGGAATATGACAGTGAACATCTGCAAATAATCGAAAGAAAACAGTTTATCATAAAACTACTAAGCAGAGCAAGATCCGATACAATTTTTTCACCCTTGGTAGTTTCTACCAAGTGCAGAGACATGTATATATCTGCCCTTGCTATATTTTATTTTATTTTTGTATAGGGATAATTTATTTGTCTTGTTACATTTGTATGATCAAGTTTCTCTTTTTAAATAAAAGAATATTTTCATCAAAATTGTTGATTGGAACTGTCTGCATAATGCAAAGATCTACCTGTGTATATCTTGTATATTATACGCAAATATCCAGGTCCTTTTTTACCACAATAGAGGTCAGCTAATCCGTGTACTTGAAATTAACATTCGTACAGAAGGTGTGAAAATCGGTGATGATTTATTTCTCAATCTATTTCAATCATATTTCAATTGTTTCCTTTTGTTTGGTATTTTCCCTTCAAAGTGACATATTCTTCTCGACTAATTCTATGTCTAGATGCATCCATCCTCCCGCCTGAGAATATGTTCCAATTTTAGGATAATTTTTAAAATCATTTTATCTCTTGTCATACACGTATGTAAAAATGTATAGGTTTATTCAAGATATGTCTTTGAAAAGAGGCCTGGAATACAAATTGCACACCTGTTTTAACTGCACCCAGATTAAATGTACAAAACTAGCTATGTAGACGCGACTTTTTCAATGAATTTAACAGAGCAATGAATAAATAAAGTTGAAGAATGAATATTCTATGGCGATACAATTTATAATCTTATCCCTGTATTTCCGAAGTTAGAAAAAATATTCATTTCATTTTATTCCAACGTGTTCGTAAGTCATCAAACTAGTCCTTGTTTAAACTAACCCCAGGATAAAACAAATGATGCCAAAAACAAAATCAAATCCTGCAGATCATATCTAGCGTTTAGTGCAGACCGTTAACGACCCTCTCCTCGCCCAAAAATATTTCAATCTTTCCTAACGAGCAATTTCTTTATATCAGTTTACCTGTTTTCATTCACGTACAGATGTATATAAAATGTTTAAGTCCATGCAACATCTGTCTTTGGGAAGAGGCCTGGAATATACAAATTCCAAATGTATTTTAACGACATTCAGAGGGAATGATGCAACCCCCCCCCCCCCTTTGAAAATACTTTTTGTGGCAATAAATTTATATGAAGTGTGTTGATCACCTGTCTATCGCATGTCTCTTTCGATTTAAGTACTGTAATCGTTTCACGCTTTTTGTAAGCTTTAGAGAAATCAAAAGAAAGAATGGGGGTGGGGGTGGGGCTGGGGAGGGGGGGGGGGGGTAAGTAAATGTGATGTCCATATTTCAGGTGCCTTTGGATTTTACTAGTACCTACCTGTACTCATGTTTATATAAATAAGCATGAACATCAGTTCTCTAACATATAGGCCTGTCTTGCATGTGTGCACCTAATGCTAGCTAGGGACCTATACACATCGGCTACGTGTGACGTGTGCAGTATGTAAACAAAAAACTATACTGTATATACTACCTCTAAAGTATTGTGTCAATGTATAAAACACCGTAAATGTTGTCTAATTTCATTGATAACAACTTTGGTTTCAAGTATTCATATATCATTATTTCAATTACAATAATTTATCTTGATTTTTCCGATTTCAAAGTTGTACAGCTGACATCTTCTGAACGTCGTCTTGCCATGTGCGTAGTAAGCGCATTTCAGACGCTGATTCCAGCCATACGACAAACTTCACCGGGGTATTTCTCTTCATAATGTCTTCTGCTGTGTTGTCAAATCAGGGGAAGTTGACTTATTTTAAGCGTAGAATAAAGACAATATTCCGATAATTTTTTTCCTAAAAATAGAGTTTGTGTATATGTATCCAAATATGGATTGATCAAGGCGGAGCAACTGTCATGACGTATCAGCTCATTATGATCTCATTATCATGCCGAGTTCATTCGTCACCTTAAGTGTCCTGCGTAACAAAACAAAACGTATTTTTATGATCCTCTTAAAGGGACCACTTCATGACATCCCCCGCCCATTTTTAATTTTCACTTTACATGATCAAAATATACAGTCTTATATGTTTAGGAGATTTAACCAAATATAAAGTTATGCACCTTGACAGAAGCTCATTATAGCATTATAGAGAGTTTGTTATTTGTGTTGAAAACAAAGATTTGGATGTGTTATTAGTTACGAAGTTTTCAATATATATATATATATATTTCAATAAAAAAAAAGCAGGAAAATATACAGTTCCAAAATATATTTAAATCACTAGCGCTTTCTGGATTTTAACATCCATCCTCAGGTGAATACAAATTTTAAATAATGAACACAAAGTTGTTTATCTTAGAGACGTCTATTGTGACGTCATGACGTCTTGATAGTCTTTGCGAGGAGGGAATGGATACATGACGTCATAATACAAAAGTTTGGGAAAGGTGACTTGGACAAAATAAGCATGAACATTTACATGATAAAAGTGTATAACGATCCTAATGATGTTATTAAATACAAACAATAAGCCATTAATGATTTAACACGTGAAACCACAAGACTTTATCATAAGAAAATTGCACACATTCGTAAACTTACCAGAGATACTCAAACGAAAATGCATGTATATGTTACAGCAACCTACTAAGAACTAAACATTGATGTACTACCTACCAAAGACCAATCCACGTACACATCAAATGTAACAAATTATATTCGTAGTACTTCCTTTTGTTTGTATGAAATTTATTGTATGGATCGGCGACTCGACTGGCACGCCCATCTGTACAATAAAGTCCATACAGAAAGCATTGTAAATAGCTTTTGTCATGAATATTCATAACACCAATTCAAAAATTGCACGCGATGTGACATCATACGTCTGGGGTTGATAACAGATTCGTCATGGAGATTAGTGACACTGTCTGTTTATATTTTTTAATTGGCGTGAATGACCTTACGTTTTCTTAAATATGTATGGTAATGGGTGATGGGGAAAGCGCGGGTGGGGGAGTTGGCACAATGCGTATGTCGCAGACTTTAGCTTCTCACAACACTTGCTTTTTGCAGTTGAGAATCATTGCATTTTGAATACAGAACGTATTGAAGTGTATATGGCGGATTGAGATCCCCCTTGGCAACACATCTATAAGGTATTACTGCATGACATATATAGATGCTGGGGTTGAAAAAATTCAAACCTTGCATACAGTATCATGAAATCAGAAACAGTGCAAGTAAAACTCCTTATTTGGCACGCAAACTTGTTGAGTATATTGGCTAATACGCCCCCCTTGTTTCCGGAAATCCCGGATCCGCTACTGTGTATGCTGATAGTAGGCATCAGCAATGCTTACTTTATTTATGTGTTGTATTTCCAATGTTTTCATTATTGATTAATGATATAACATTGTTGTTTTCTAGCTATATTCATGGTTTGGAAGTTGTAGTGCTTCTCCGTTGAAGTTATTGTACAGCTAAACTCCGCCCCTGATAGTTATTGCACGTTGGATTTCCGACAAAAGGGTTCTCATTCTCTACCCAGAGTTCCATGCGCTACGAGCACTACCAAGCTTGTGTAACACACCCTCTGGTGAGAGAACAAGGGTTTCTGTCTGATTTAAAGTATGGCTAAGATCAAAGGAAAAATAATTGCACCATGGCACATTACTAATTTCTATATAGAATGTATAGTGATTGACACATGTACCAATATGCACCAACATAAAGATCACTCGAGATGGATGGACAGGGATAAGTATACGCCTCTCTCTCCATCGTGATCTAACCTTACTAACTTAATTGGTGGTACATTTATTTTCTATCAGATGAAAACATGTGTCCGATCATGCATAACATGCAATTTCGTGCCAATGCAATTTAGTCTGATACTTATACAAAAAGGCTTTTTGTCATGCACTTGATGACAGGGATAACTATACGCCTCTCTCTCCATCGTGATCTAACCTTACTAACTTTTTGTTATTCTGCTATAAGACTGGTTATTGTCCGATTGTTTGATATTTGACTTTTTTCACACATTTATCATTTCCATTGCATTTTTTGAATTTCTGTACCTGTATAAATTCAAATATTCACACCTGTTTGTCACCATAAGCAGAGTATTATGTGTCTCTGGTATAAGATAAAAAGATTCAGCATTGCATGTATTTCTGTATCTGATAGTCATTTTTAATCTAACTTTAATGTAATATAATATAAATAGAAATAAAGAAAATCCCACAGAAGAGACCACACGGCCTTTTTAGAAAAGCATAACAGGTAATTAAATTGCACTTTTTATTAAAAGAGAAATATTTTCCATTATATGTTATTTCAAACACAACTCATCGAGCATATATAAGGAACCAGGAGACTAATAAACATTTGACATATCAATTTGGCATTATACAATACAAGCTTACCCCTAACAGTGGAGGATATAAAATATCGATAATAGGGATCAAAATATTTAAAAATGACACAAAATAGTTATCCGTCTTAACAAAAATTAGGTAACAACCACACAAAGACCACATTCAAATGGGATCCACCAACTAAAGGTGATTTGTAGTGCTTGTAATTGACCCGTGAAGAGACTGAAAATAGCTAAACAAACGGTTTTTGACGCAATATATATAATTAACCAGGTACACTGCTGTGTCCAGCAAAGTAGTCACCCACATTAGGACTATCAAACTGACTGATAAGACACCAACAAAACAAATTACATGTACACCAAGCTAACCAGGTAACACATGAAACATAGTTTGACCTGTTTACCTGGATACAAAATCATGGCTAATAAGAAATACGAAGACAACCAACAGCTCCTGAACTGTCACCAATAAACCAAAAACTAAGGTTGGAGGTCAACAATGTCCTAATAATGAAATTGTTGAAATAACCGATAACAGTACACGACTTCTGGTCAATATATAGTATCAGATTTATAAACATGGTAGGCAGCACATACTTCTGAACACCCCCCCCCCGCCCAAAAAAGACAGCAGATAACCTCTAACCTGTTTATGATGATTAATAAACATAATGAACAGTTTCTTAACTGCTGAACATTTTGTAGAAATGAAATATAGCACAGCTCTTGAAAAAAGTATTGTCCAGTTTCGAACAACTCACAGTGAAAAAAGAGGCCCAAGGGCCACATCGCTCACCTGAGTTACCTTGACTCATATTTAAAGATGTCCCCTATAAATGTGTATGTAAAAATCTGACCCCCTTGTGACCCCATCTTATCCTTGGGGGCCATGATTTTAACAAATTGGAATCTGAAATATGTCAGAAAGCTTTCATGTAAATATCAGCTTTTCCTGCACAGTGGTTCTTGAGAAGTTTTTAAATATTGTTCTGATATATTTGTATGTAAAACTTTGATCCCCTATTGTGCCCCCGTCAGACCCCAGGGGCCATGATTTGAACAAACTTGAATCTGCATCATGTCAGGAAGCTTTCATATGAATATACATTTTTCTGGCTCGGTGGTTCTTGAGAAGATTTTTAAAGATATGTCCTATATATCTGAATGTAAAATTTTGATCTCCTATGTTGGCCCCATCCAACCCCCGGGGGCCATGATTTGAACAAACTTGAATATGTACTATGTCAGGAAGCTTTCAGGTAAATTGCAGCTTTTCTGGCCCAGTGGTTCTTGAGAAGAAGACGTCAGAGACCTTCACCCAAAGATGCTTATGGCAAGCTTTTTTGAAATTGGTTCAGTGGTTCTTGAGATGAAGTCGAAAATGGGAAACGTTTACGACGCCGGCGACGCCAACGACGACAGAGAACAGACACATTTTGATCAAACAAGCTCACCTGAGCCTTTGGCTCAGATGAGCTAAACCGTCTAACAAGCATAATGATGTTTGAAACAAATATAATGATGTTCCAAACAAACGTAAGAATGTTCCAAACAAACAGAAGGATGTTCCAAACAAACATAAAGATATTACATTTGGTCCCGCTCTGGACATACCAATATATGGCACCAAATTCTCAAAAAATGTATCACACTGTCACAAACAAATCGCATTGACCAAAACATGAATGTGTCATCCAAAATTATTATTATAAATACAGTACATTTATATTGCGATTTTGAAGACAATTACCCTAAAGCACTTTACATATAAAACATTAAAACCAAGCTAAAACAAAGATCAATAAATACATCGAAATGGTTGTAAAATAATACTAAAAGTGAGGTTAACATAGTAACTATGAGAATGAAAAACTACATATTACAAAAAAAAAATAGATGCAAGGTCACACTCTGGGTAAGCCAACATGCCACCATATTAAAAACAATATGGTTCCGTTTTAGGCAACCTACTGTAGCAAAACAAAAGAATGTGGCATATATAACTGCCCAGCGCCACATTTGGCCAATCTGGACACACAAATTAGGACCTAATAACCGATTTCAGCTCCATTTACGAAGTTTTCAATGATAAAAAAAAAAAGATGGCACCAAGCAAATAATGTTATTCCAGTGGCTCTTAGATATTAACTTGTTGAATGTATTATATTAGAATACATTAATAAACATGAGCTCCGCAAACAATGTACATTGAGTTGAAATATATATTGAAAACCCTACACACAAGTATTCATTACGGGTTTGGGTTGTCTAGACAAAGGCACTGGAAAAGTGTGGCCTGGTTTAATTACAATGTAAAATTGAACTCGCAATTCTGAAGTTAGACAAATACTAGATATTTGTTTCACACTGATGAAAAGACAATTCTATTATACCTAAATGCATACATGTATATACATACATAATTAGTGAACCTAATGAGGCAAATAAAATTAAATGTACATCAAATTGTACACGCGCAGCGATACAATGCACATGTAACGAAGTCATAATGTTATATATATATATATATATATATATATATATATATATATATATATATACATTTAAATGTACACATACAAAAATAAAACTTTAGAATTAGCTTATAAAATTATTCGATGAGAAGTTAAGCATTGGATGCATACGTGGTTGCACTATATGAAATATAAAACAAATCATGTGGACAATCAGCGTGTTCCATCATGAAACATACCATGCCAGTAAAATAATACATTACATGTGGAATGATATATCTAGCAACACAAAGGTTAAACCAACATAGCTATAAATTAAAATGATGCTAACAGTGTGTAACTAGCACCTGTTCAGGGATTGATACAGTAATTGATTAATGGGAACTGGTGACTCTGATGCTACAGACTTAGGAAATCCCTCCCACTGAGAATTTAAAGTGATCTGAACTCAGTATAGCAATTGCCAGTTGGATGAAAGATATCGGTGTCTGACCCTGTAGCCATTGATGGATTAGGACGTTGTTGCCAGAGATGAACCACTATCCACAACTATCAATGTCCTGCTGATGCCCAGTTTGAGAAAGTGTCATGGACAGCACTGTGGTAGCATACATCCTTCTAGGTGGCAGGATTAATGGTACCTAGGGGATGCAAACTATACATATAATTGTAGTAAAACAAATATTTACCTATATATCCATTAAGGATTTGAATGAAGAAATGATCAATTCCAATGAAACAAAAATGAGTCTGCAACAAAAACCAACATATGTTAATATCAATAAACATGTAATTGCAAAATAATTTAACTTTTGTTAACTGCTAACGGAAGTATAATTTTTTTTCAAAGGTCAAACAACTGATCTAACTAAACGAATTCCCAGGTTCCAACACCAATGTGAAACGCTTTTTTCAATCATATAGATAGTTCATCGAGCCAAATATTTGCAATCCGCATGGGTAACTGTCGACATAAATTGTATTTAATTCAGATGATGTTATCATGCATCCATGACACGTAAGTGGAAACAAGTTCTGACGTAAAGATCAAACTACTCAGTATTCAAATAAATAATAATATTGAAGAAAACATAATTTAAGAAAGAAGAAAAGGGAAAAAAATCAAACAAACATACAAAACAAACAAATACAAAACATTCCACCACAATCAACTACAGATTTGATTCCATTAAGAGCTTTTTCAACATTCACAGCCTGTATTGTCTTGTTAGGAAGTGACCCTATTCTTGTTTGTCACCCGGCGGGATAGGTTAAGTAGTAAGTATCAACAAGCAATACGAACGAAAAAATACAATGCAAATAAATATGTTATGCCTTCCGTAGCTACGAGGGCTGGATATCTTACATGGCTGTTTCTCTGAATGATAAGGTGTTTAACGAATGAGAGCAGTGGATTCCCGCAGATTGAGATACCAGTCCATTGCAGTTTGTCCCTCTCTCTACCTCCAACCGAAGCAGTGTAACCGAGTGAAGTGTAGTGTCAGTAGCGGTACGTCCATTAGACAGAACCTGAGACATCAAGTGGCGACATTGTTCCTTCTCTTACTAGTGATACAATCCTCATCTGTAACAAAGAGGGTGTATTTGAAGAAAGCGACGTAGCATTGTATTTCATTCAAATGTGTTCTCTTCATTCATCTGCATTGGATGATTGTGTTTGATTCTACAATAAAATCAAGATCATTTGGGTCGTCCAGCCAAAAGATCACGTGGATTCAACACACCTGTTATGTTACGGGACTGCTCAGTTGGATGGATGACGTGTTGATGTAAATTCCACAGATATACGGAATAAGTGGTGAGTTCCAAACGAAGAAAGGATGTGTTATAGAAAATGTATACATACCCATTAGATCATTATTTTGCAAAATAAAGATAACGACTATCCATGGCTTGTTGTCACTGAGTATCTAATTGTGAATGTCCCCGAGGGGACTCGGGTTAGAATAGGTCATCATCACCCCTTTGTTGGTCGTACGACAAGCAGGGAGGTACTGAGAGCCTATTCTAACCCGGATCCCCACGGGATCAAATTCAGCTGTAAAAAGTATACACTACAAATAAATCTATTCTTTTGACTCCGACATATCATAATGCAATCTGAAATTCAAATCCTCAGGGTTCCTTCAGCTGCCTACATAATCTTAGAACACACAATTCCCCTTCTTACAATAGTGCTCGAAATACTTCATATTTGTCATTATACACACTCCTCAGTACATCATCCTTCAAACATTCTCAGGAACGGCGTAAGCAGTATATCCTGACTGTCAAATGAAACGATTATATACTACCTTCCAAACAGGTTACCCTGTAAAGTGAATCAGTAACCCATCAACTGCTTTAATAGCTATCAGTCTGATATGTAAGGACCATCAACAGGGTGGAATGTTGGTAAAATGTTTATGATGTAATTGTTGTTTTTGTTTTTTGAACATTGTTACTCTATGTATATTTAGATCAAATTGAAAGTTTTAAACGAGACATTTTCTTCAACCCTGAAAAGTGACATGTGTACTTGCCGGAAGAATAGATGATTATGGGTTAATGTCCGAGTATATATCCATTCCACAACAACAATGGAATCGATGCCCCAATTTTGGTTTAAAGGAACAAAGATATGCAAGGATATTAACCTACTTAAAATCTACCCACGATTTGAATTTAACTATAATTCATTCAGATTGATTTTTTTTTTACACATTATCAATATACAATGCAATGTCTTGTAAAGAGCGAGATTCTGACTTCCATGTGGAACGTCTAATATTAGAACCCCCCCCAATATATTTGAATTCTGATTTGAAAGTTTAAAGATCTACTAATATTTTAAAAGTCCAATTCTGACAGAGATGTATAAACGAAAGATTGTAAATACAAAGATGATAAAATTGAACTCAACAAAGGATTGCTGAGTAGTTGTCTGAAACTCCCAAGCATTTCAAAAATAAAATGACGTCACAGGAGACTTTTGAACTAAAGTACCTTTACAATTGTTCCACAAATATAATCCCCGTGTACTTAAAACATGAACTACCATTGCGCTTCGGTACAATGGAAGTTAAAAACAGTATAAATGACTAAATGATTATTATTTCATTACTTTCAGACAGGTTTGATATATTTGAACTAATCGAGATATACCAGATTACTATTACCACCATTTATGTTTTCTAATGAGATGTAAACTGTTAGTTTATCCACCATAGGGACGTACTACATTGACCACGCAATTAGTGAAATGGCTTCTTTTTACTGTTACTTCTGATTCCTATAAATTAGGAATATTTTATCAAGCTTTAATCATTCATAAGAAATCCAGCTTTCACGAAGAGATGCATGTACTTTAACGATGAAAAGGATCTAACTCACATTTCATGAAATCATATGAGATCAGTGTGTTGAAAGCAATTCAAGTCCTGGTCAACATTGAACACGTTGGAATTAAGATTTAGAGCTACAGTATGTTCAGTGTCCTGGGCTCATCTGCATGAATTGAAAGAAAAAGTTAATAATATAGTCACTAAATTAAATCATCGTCATACATTGAGATTTGGAATTATAGATCCTTGAAAACAAATTCATAGATTGTGGTTTTACGACAATCGGATGTATTTCAGACATGTCTCGACTACTGACTCTGAATTATAATGAACCGAATTGAAATGGTGTTGCATCCATGGCGACAATGATCGATCGTCAGGGAAAAAACGTAGTATAAATAACTGTTGAGATTGTAATACACACTGTAACATGTAAAAAAAACTCATAATCTTTCATTTTCAGACAAAATGTCATTGTTGTTATGAATTATATTGAGTATGATACTATACGATGCGCCATACTTGAAAAGGAAGAACTTGACACTTTATCAGAATGGATAAGAACTATACGAGGGATATAAATATCCCATATTAGATATATCAACAAGAAAGTGCGTATTAACTAACCGACTTTGTTTGTGAAAGCATAGGTGATGACATAACAAAAAATTGAAAAATGAGAGAAATTGAATCATTGGTAATTATGGGATTAATCAGTGTTCATTATATTCACCTTTCCATTGCTAACACTTATGTTTTAGAGTTCCATAGAAATCGTTCATCAACGAATGGGGAACGTTGCGATGAAATATTAAGTCATAAACCTTATAGTCGTGTATCACTCACACTGATCAGTTCTTCTAGGGATACTGGAGATAACGAACCGTGATCAATCTCAAAAGTCCTACAAAGAACATAACATTGAGAATATGACAAACATAAACCATTCAAATCAATGGGGGTGGGATCAGTTGTCTAGGAGGTGGCAACATTTGTTGTCGATCGGTTAATCCCTCCATGAACCATCTGTTTTGATCAGGTAAGCGGGATAATCTGTAGTAAAAATCATTTTATAATAAAAAAAAACGGCCTAATAGTTTCAATGAATGTGGTCGGATATTATCCTATCCAATGAGAGTTTGCACCTGCAATCCTGGCCTGAAGACCATAAACTGAGAATAGACGTCAGGCTAAATTTTAAATCAAGATAAGTTTTGAAGTGATAAACAAATGAAATTCAATATTAGTATGCATTTGCTTTTTTATCAACCTGCTATTTTTTAACATATGTGCTAAATATATCTTAAGATATCAGCAATCAGAATTCTGACTATTATCAATTTATGGTCTTGGGGCCAGATTACCATAACGGCCATGGAAGTTGCGAAATGCCAATCTCGAAGGAAAGTGTCAAAATCCAGGCAAAACCAGCTTGTCAGCATCTGACCGTGATCTCCAAAAACCTGTCCACACGCAGATCATATCCTTGTCGAGCCGTCAAAGAGACAGGCGTAATTCTGATCTCTTGAAATGTAGAAATACAATGATAGAAAGAATGAATGAAACATTGAATACTTACCATGCTCCATGTTTGTGATTATCATCATTATAATCAGCTCAGTAAACATGAAAATAATGTTATTCATTTTTCGATCCCCCGTTCGCTGCGAAAGCAAGACATACGCGTATATCAAATAAACGTATAACTTGTAAATACCAAGTACATGTATAGCTTGTAAATATCAAGCAGGTGTATGCATCATACTTACCGAGTAAATTTACACCTTATAGACACTAATAAAACGTAAAACTTGTAAATACCAAATAAATGTAGAGTTTGTACCTTCCGAGTAAACATATAACTTGTATATAGCGATGCACGTTCTGGTTGGTTTGTTTTATATTAGTTTATTATATGAGAAAACACAAATCTATACTCACCAGCGTTGACAATAGGAATATAAATACTTACTAATGTTGAATATATCAATATAAATGCCCACCAGTGTTGAAAACAGGGAAACATGTCTCTTACGTTGTATATGCAACAGTCCATCGATGGATCTTCCATGGATTTATTTCAGCACGACACCTGAGCGGTTCTCATTTATCACTTTTTATTTTTATACAATGCGTTCTTTTGATATATTTAAAAACACCAATTAAAAATACAGTCATGGCCTTTGCTATTCGCTGAATTATGCTACACTACGGATATACATTTGAAATATACAAGGATATCGTGTTTTTTATGACATTGGGACATCTTGCCTATTAAGCAATCGGTGATGTAAATGGTATGCCTAAATGTAAATTATTTGTTTTCCTTCTCAAAACACAACTTTGCAATTCATCAGCGTTAAGCAAAGATCAGCTGACTCGAATTACCAGCTGAGAATGGTTAACTACTTCGTTGACATAAAATATGATTGTTTTCACGTCATTCCATCACTTTATTCATAACATGAGCGACACAACAAACAATATCCGTCTGATTATATATCGTCAAAGGTGTATCCTCTGGTCTGCAATTCTTAATAATTTATGTCACGTGCAAACTGAAATTCAAAATCGTCTCAACATAGATCCCAACTTGTGGCATCTGTGAAACAATGTTTAACAATAGAAAAGTCCGCATACATGCATGTTTCGGGCAATTCATAATATTTACCAAAGACAAAATAAATAAAGTAACAAACTTACTTCAGATGGCATGGGGAATATAGAAATTCGACACAAATCCAATCTCTATACATGAGGTTTACCTGCTGGATTGGAATTCTTCTTGCAAAAGGTGTTTCAATTCGAGGCTTCCAATATCACAGTGTCAAGATACATGTATATTGTGTCATGAATGCATGCATCACGTGTTTAGACGTATACGGCAAATTGTTATTTGAAAAACCAACCCTAGTGTCTTATACAATGACAAAAACTGTAGATACATGATAGTTATTTGCCTGATCAAGTGTTGAATTGAAGGCAACGAAGAATAATCAATCTCAAAAATTAAATAAAGCGTTTAAAATTAAGAACAGGTCAAATACGAACACCTGGACACACCAGAAGTTTGAAGAGGTGCGTAGGAAGAGCAAACAACCCCTCTTATTAATTCTAAACGTTTAACTCCTATTGATATTTCACCAACCTAACATTGCATCAAATGCTGTGTAACATGTTTCATAAAAAATGTTATTTTGCGTACGGAAAATGTTTACTTGATTAAGATATCGGGTTAACGGCGGGTGTGGTCGGTCGACAGAGAATGATTCCGCCTCAAAGACACCCGATCTCACTTCTGGTACGTCCATGATCCGCGTTTCTTCAACTTCTTATTTTGCGTTCATAAAAGGGGTTGTGAGATTGATCACTGTTCGTTATCTTCACGTTACATTCATTGAAGTCAGGACAATATCTACATATACATTGACTTCTACGCATGGTCTTCTTCCTCTACATATACCTCTGATTTGGATTACCACTGACTCATATTCTAACAAATCGTCTTTCCGTAGCCCGTTCTCCTTCACCTGCTGAGTCAATTCACAGGTTAAAATCCCAACATCATCTTTTTGTATATCTAAATGAAATGCAGAAAAACATGCTGAGCTTTTCCTTATACGATTGGCATTGTCAAAATGCCTTAGATATGCACTCAGGACACAGCATAACGTTATTAGCATGGCAAACCAACCAATTTTATGATTTTTAAGCAATGGGCATATTAATAGCAAATCTACGAAAAAGCCTAAAATTACAGAATTATTATTCCACTTCATAGATCAAAGGTTTCAACATATGGAATGGGGAAAGGAGGTTGCTTATGTTGTATCCAGAACTACCTTCTTTTTAATTAAAGTAAAACTATAAGAAAGTAACATTACCTTAATGTAAATGTGCAATGTCATAATCGTTTCCGTAACTTACCCATCACTGTCATCTCTAAACTGATGCTATTCTCTTGAGGGGTGAGTACCTCACACGAATACTTCTCCGCCTTTGACACATCCTCCAAGGTACACTGACTGGTCAGCAGCTTTGAATTGTGGTACCACTTCACCTTTAAATTTGTGATGATGTCCAGTACCCCGTTGCCCGAAATGTTACAAAGAGATGTATAATTATTTCCTGCTTTGGGCCTTGAGTTTAGAGGCGTCACATCTACTGTGTAGACTTGATCTGTCGCATTCCCTAAAACACGAAGTTAGGGATTTGACACATTATCTACATTTCTACAGGTTATACAACAAGCATGATTATCTAGTGTTCAGTTTCAATATAATCAAATACCTATAATAAGTTGATGTGTAAATCGTTGGTACCACTTTGACACTTCACCACCAAAATCACTCCAAAATCACCACGATATCTTGATCAACACACTCTAGTGTTTATGTAACTTTAAAAACCAAGTCTCATTAGGACTCTTTGAAACATATTTGGAAGGTTGTATTGAATAGAACATGGGGTTTTCAATATCATTACTGATCTTTCTATCAAAATTTACATTATTTTTTCCAGGATGTATATTCACCAATTCACAAAGAAAAATATTCTTAGCGTCCTTTCACAGAGTACAGTCGCTTCTAAAAATAGAACACAACACTTTAAAACACGCCGTGTTAGTACGGTGTATAAATGTTTTAAGACATTGTCTTTATCAAAACAATAGAAATATGTTCTTTTGTACGAATTGAAGAAAAATATCATATTTGGCTGTTTTCAATTATTATTTTTTTTATCTATTGAACCATGCTTTTGATTTAAAAGCGATGAAAATAGACTTATGAGAATCCAAACTTTGACTTTATAGCATACCATATCCGGAAAATTGTGACTTCAAAAACCTAGGGATTTTAAAACAGTTTGATATGCTTTTTCTCTACATTCCTTGAAGAATTTGATATAAAAAAGTAGATGAGGTAGCGGACAGTTTGGGAGCCTAATGACAACATCTATGTTAAAAGCCTTGTAGAATGCAGATTGGAAAACGGTGTCTAAAATCCCTATCTCTACAGGCATGTTTAATTCATCATGTACATTACGTAATTATCATATCAAGAAATATTACAGGGTAGTTTTTGAAACACAGTACGGAACATTAAAGCTTTATAAAAACTAAAAACAACTTTCATTGATTGTCGTAAGCTTTGTGGATCGGGGTTGAAGTTTGGACAATAATATCTGTCTTTAGAGCTTACTAAAACACATGTGTCTGGGGCTATGGTAAAGATAGTTCAAATATAATCAATGATCAATGTTCGTTATCTTCACCTTGCATATTGTGGATGTTTCTTTCGCAGCGTGAATGGTGAAATAACGAACATTGATCAAACACATAACTTCTATAAGCAATACAAAATAGAGAATTGAGCAAACACGAACCCATTGAAACACCAAAGATGGGTCAGGTGCCTGAAAGGAATAAGAATCCCCTGTCGACCGATCACACCCACCGTGAGTCCTATATCTTGATTAGGTAAACGGAGTTATTCGTAGTCAAAAATCAGTGTTCCAAGAACAGCCTAACAATCGGTATGAAACACGTCAGACATCATTTGACCCAATGATAGGTTGTATTGACAAACTAGATCGTTATAACGACCATATAATTTGCGAAATGCTGATTGTAAACGATACTGTTGAAACCCCTGCAATAACAAGTTTTAAATCCAATCACATAGTGATTCACATTCCATATACTCGAAATGTCAGACTACTCTATAGACTACATCACATGAATACTGACATGACGTCACAATAGATGAAAAAATAAAACCACATCGTCAGGTTGGAACAAAGAAATGTAGATCAGAACTGTTTTACATTTGTTAACGTTCATTCAAAGGATACTAACCTAGGTCTGTGTTAATTTTATTTTGAAATTCAGCATTTCTTGTCCCCTTGGTAATTTTTAATTCCTGCTAGGTTTCTTAACAATACGATACAGCCATGCGATGTGTGTATTACCTATATGTAGTACCAAGTACACGCCGAAGAGTTTTAATCAACTACACTTGACTAGAACATCAGTTAAGGTCATATCCGCTCAGAAATTTATTTGGATAAAAGAAAATTACATAAATCTCATTGCTACGTAAAAGAACTCAAGTTACGTAAGACACCTAGATATAAATGTTACAAATATGCCAGTGTGTGATCTAATTCAACACCCATCGGGGGCCTCAAAACGATGTTTTTCGTTTAAATAATTATCAAACTTTCGTAAGAGGGTGTTACAATGTGAAGTAGCTTTAGATAATGCTCATATGTTAAGGTTATGACGACATCATAATCTTTAAAGTATTTTTTTTTCTGTGGAGACGTTAAATGTTCTAGTCTGTACTTTATTCACCAACACATATCAAGCGTGACAAGATATCTGGTACATATTATGGTGTTTTCCGATACCTTGGATAGCTATTAGCAAAACTTTTGATCTCACTTTATATATATATATGGGAAACACACGGAATACTGTGGCAAAGTGTGTATATGCTGCAAAGTACAATAAAGATATCGAAAATTGGTAGTTTGATAAAAAGAAAACAGGCATATTAGCCGATACTATGGATAATTGATGTTTGTTTTACATGATTGCAAGTGGTCGCAAATATTTGCAGTGAACATGTCAAAACATGCAGCAAACGTGTGGAAACTCCTCTAAGTTTGCAAAAATATTATCGTTATTGAAAATCTCCACAATGTACAGCGATCAACTCCGTTTGTATTTCCAACAATAAAGAAACTGTCACTCCATTACGCAGACTGATATACATTTATCTCACGGTATTGAGTCAGAGAAAAATATCATGGTATGCTATTTTTCTGCAGTATTGTATCTTATTGACTAACACATTTACTGAGTGCTTCATAGAAATAACAAAACAATTGTCAATACTGCTTTAATATCTTATTTACTTGATATATCAGATGTATCGATGAGTATTATTGTGTGGACCCTGAAACTCAGAAAATATGCAAACGAGTAGCAATGGCGAAAAGTCAGCTTATGCATGCACAGGTCTACGCCTTCACCACAGTTAAACATGACTCAGCCTCTTCCGTCAAACCGTGGTATATTTTTTCGACTTGACCGAGCGATGTTACGGTTGCACTGGACATTAGAGACGCGACGCTTATTTATAGATACGTCCTAACAGGGTAGCATGTAATAATACACATGGAGAGAAAAGTCAGTTTGTACACACACAACTACATGCTTATTGAAATAAAGAGATGAATCTTTCATAAGGGATATTAATAGAAGCAGTTCCATGTGTGGGTTGTGAATATTTTAGGATTTGTAATAAAATTGATTAATGCTATGAAGTTTAATTCATTGGTGTGTCCATAACATAGTTACACGACAACACATGTATCTCAGTAGCTCTGAATTACAGTATTATAGCGTGAAATTGTTGTTCATACTTAAAAATGGACATTATTTTAAAAGTTCACGGAGGTTTTGAAATGAAAATCGGTATTCAAGTTTGTGAGCATCATTATTTTGTTGCAAATATGATTGATATCAGTGGATTAAATCCGTTTATAAAGCTCAAACGTTAACCTACTAATTGGACCAGGTTGTATCCTCTGTTGAATTTGAAAATCAAGGTTCAAATGTAATAACGGGATGGTTCTAATTCTGAGCTTACAGGTCAAAAGTACAAATATGTCATACGCATGGGGCCTATACATCATTACAGTCCTAATAGTAAGGTTTGATGAAATATATGCTTAAGACCAAAAAGACACGTTTACCTGATCAGGATATATTTGCCTTTCTTTGAAATACATTTTTATATTGATAAAATACCAGGTCTCTATTAGAAACACATTTCAATATGCCACTTGTTAAAGGACAGCTTTCATGTTTGACATATCAGCAAGCGAATATGTCGGTGGCAGCGGCGGCGGGATGTTTTCGGAATCAAACGTTTCGATATTCAATACAAATTTAGTGTTTTGTTTACGGAACATTGATTATCAAATCGCTGGACTCAGCAGATTGTTTTATGTTCCGTCGAGAATTAAGAAATATATTATCAGCTGCTGTACCACTATTTAACAACATTTTCACCGTCTCGTATATGAATTTTATACATTTATATCTTTCTATCGCAGACTAGAATGTTAGATTCTGTAGTTGTTTGTTATTCATAATTTACAAATATGTTACATGCTATTGTGCGTACGTTTAATAACCAGGTACAGTTTTTGAAATAAATGAATACAAAAATCAGTCATATTCAAACATCCCCAGCTGTAGGTGAACTGTCACGCATTTAGACATATGTTTAACGCTTATGGCCGTATCAAGGTTTTTTTAAACTTGCAAACACCCTCTGGTACACCGGGCCTCTGTATTTTAGGTCGTATCTGAAAGACCCGTGTTTTCACTTTAAAAATCTACGCGTCTGGGGAAGGTACAACCACTATTTATATTATGATGCAGCCATGGCACGAGTGGGGTTTGAACTACAACATCATAACTATGAAACAAACGCTCTAACACGGAGCTACCGTGATACCGAGCTCAAAATGTGTATTGATTAATTATTTTGAATACCAACTTTCATTGTTTCTGTGTTTTGTAAATTTTATACTTTTTTGAAAAATAAACTACAATATCAATTGAAAAGGAAATTATTGTAATTTTGTTTACATAGCCCTACTCATATCTACAGATAAAAAGAACGAGAAAGGTGATGTGTACGTTTACTCTAATGAAAATGGTCGTTGAATCCATGCATATATAATGCAAGCAGGTCAAGTTCTTATATATCCTGCAATATATACTGGATGTACTATGTAGCTACTGTAGACACATTGTACGACTTTTGTTAATTCGCCGCTGGTCACTAATGGTGAAGGCAGATGTATTTTGTTATGGTAGAGATCGTTTATGACACATCAGTTAAAAGTTTATTTAAATTACATGGATACATATACCAGGTAAGCATGCCTGTCGTTGAGACCAGACGAGTGTTTGTATCCCCAATGATGTATATTTTTTTTACCTGAATCACAAACTACTTCTTGAAGTGAAATGTCCTTCAACAACAAGTCTTTTAAATTAAGAGGGTTTTGACAGGAAGGTTCCGTACTCCACGAGAAGGGCTTTAACTCCAATCGCCTTGTTCTCATAAAACGGATAAGGGCGACTAAGTGGCAATCGCAATGTAGTGGGTTTCCGCTTACATGACTGAAAAAACGAAGTCATTTTTTCATAAACGAAAGAGTTCTAAAGAAAAGTGCATATAACGAACAATAATCAATCTTATAACTCCCATAAGCAATACAAAATAGAGAGTTGAGCAAACACGGACCGGGTCAGGAGTCAATGAGGAACAAGCATCCCCTGTCGAACAGTCACACCCAGCATGAGCCCCATATCCTGATCAGGTAAACATAGTTTTCGGTAGTCAAAACCATTGTGACAAAAAGTTTAGCCAAGGAAGTGTTGTATTGGTAAACTAGATTATTATAACGACCATGGAATATGCGAAATGTTGACTTTTAAACGAGACTGGTTAAACCCCTGCACCACTAACGTGTTTGACAGTAGCCTGTCTCGATTTAAAAACTGACAATCCACAGAACAATATCGTACGTATCGAAGCTATTGAAATATATAAAAAACCTTATCTATATGGTAATGGAATGGAATAGTGCTACATAAATATGGGACGTTGAATTCATGAAAGAAAATTGAAACACTGCTGCCTTGGTGGACTTTAAGAACAATGGCAGTGTTGTTCCATCGCATGTGATCTGCTTCCTCACATACGTTTATCCACTGTCGTTTGGAAGTATTTGTACTGTGTATCAAGATCCAATGAATATGCGTCATGTATAGTATGCTATGACATAAGAATGAAGTAGAAGGAGTATTCACGTGTAGATGGTTTTGTGTTTGTCCTACGGTTAATTTCGTATTCTCCATAGGAATTATAAGATTGATCACTGTTCGTTAACTTCATGTTTGCAACCATCGTGAATAATCTGGGAAATTACTGTTATCGAGTCACGAGGCCGTAGTAGGTATACTGTCGAAGTAGATTTGCATATAATGTTTCTTTTTCGATCAAGATAATTTCCAGATAAATATCATTTCAATTGCTATGAAGATAATATTTGATTCAAATACTTTCTAAAGCATCTCTTCTAGATGTCTAGATACATATAATAATATGAGAGATCAGACGGAATCCTTTCTTCAGTCGATTGAAATATCTGAAGTGCAACTCTTTATTTTTTATCTCTTCTAGGAGTCATGAGATTGATCACTGTTGGTAATCTTTACCCTTCATTGATCCATATAATATGACAATACACTATCAACTGACGGTATATCATTCTAATATCAATGCGGATAGTATCATGAATTTTCAAGAGATAAAGATCTTCATATTTTGATGTGAAATTATTCCTACATATCTAGTGTTAAATATACTTAAGTGTGTTTGGGATAATGGTGATCAATATTGCACGGGAATATAAGGAAAACGAACTGTGATCAATGAAATCATAGAGATAACGAACAGAGAGAAATGTAATCAATTGTGTAACGAATGAATAACTGAGGGTCATGCAAACAGGGGTCATGTTACGGCACGTTTGTCACCTTGGTACACTCGTTCGTCCGGCGACGACACGTGCGGCACATTTGGTCGCCGGCAACCATTCGTGCTGCACATTTCCTCGGAAGCGACCAAACATGCCGCACGTATCGTCGCCCGGCGACGGACTGTGCCGTGAGGATGAAAACGAATGGTCGTCAATTTTAGGCAATACCTGAGCACGAATGGTCGCCACCCAAGCCCACTGTCCCAAACATCGATTTTGCTTTTGCTTTGCAAAACGGTGTATGTTCATGTGTATGTGTTCGTTCGTGCATGTCCGTGTGTATTTGAGTGACGGTGTGAGCGTATGCACGCGTATATGAGTGATTACATGTACGCATACGTGCATGTGTGTATATATGTGTGTGAGTATGTGTGTTCATTCATGTATAACACAGTTTGTTTTGCAATACACACGTACAGATGTGCACACATTTGTGACACAAGCCAAATACGACACAAAGCCAACAACCACAAAACCTGGGCATTTCTGGATGGAATTTGATGTGAATTTATTTTGCAAACAGGAGTCGCAACTCTTCCATACCATCTCTACGGCATGCCGTTTTTACATTTACTCCTCTTCAAAGATATCTCATAAATCTTATAAGATATCTTATAAAAGGCATAAAATATCCTAATATGTTTTTTTTTATACGAGATATCTTATATAGTATGTAATGTATCTCATAAACTGTACAAGATGTATTATCATCGTTTTGATTTAAGATATTTTTTTTTAACTTTTATAAGGTATCTTATAAAAGAAATTTCATAATATAGCTCATATATTTTATAAGATATCTTGTAGAACATATGAGATATTTCTTAAACTTTATAAGATATTTCATAAATGAATTTTTACAAAATATCTGATAAACCATATGAAGTATCATATTGTTTACTTATTTGAATGTCGTTGTTAGTAAATTCTGCTGCGGGGCAATTCTGACCCATAATAACATGTATAAGATACAACTTATACGGTACCAATTTTCATGCACCAGATGCGCATTTCGACAAATAATGTCTCTTCAATGATTCTCAACCGAAATGTTTGAAATCCGAAATAACAATGACGTTTTAGAGCTATTATAGGGAAAAACAGTGTGCCAAATAAGTGGAGTCAAATTCTTCTAAGGATAAGAGCTATGCGTGAGGGAGATTATCCTTAATTTTGAAATGAATTTCTAAATTTTGTAACAGCAATAAAGTATACATCCGTATTTTCAAGCTAGTAACGAAGTACCTAGCTAATGGGCTGTAGAGACCCTCGGGGACTAACAATCCACCAGCAGAGGCCTCGACCTAGGGGTCATAATGTGAAACTTATACGGTACCAATTTTGATGCACTATATGCGCATTTCGACAAATAATGTTTCTTCAATGATGTTCAACAGAAATGTTTGAAATCCGAAAAAAAATAATGAAGTTTTAGAGCTATTATAGGGAAAACGGTGTGCCAAAAAAGTGTTATAAAACATAAATGATATCCCGTATATTTTATAAGATATCTCATGAAGTTGATGAGATATCTTATAACAATTCATGTATGAAATATTTTCTTATAAAACATATAATATATCTTATGTTTGATAAGATATCTTACAAAAATAAATGAATAAAATAGCTTCCATCTTTTATAAGATAGCTCATAAACTTTATAAGATATCTTGTTTAATATGCACGATACCTTATATAGTTTATGAAATATCTTTTATAGTTTAAAAGCCTCTTATATATTTCATGAAATATATTATCAACAGTAAATAATATGAGATATCTAATACAATTTATTAGATATCTGATTTAAATTAGAAGATATATCAGAGATTACATTAGATATGTTTATAAAGGAGTAATTGTAAAGATGGCGTGACATCCACCCTGATAAGTGAGAGTGCGCAAACCCGCATACAAATGCATATGAGCACACATATTGAGATATGAAGCATGTACATGTATTACCATTTGTCATGGTTTGATAAGAAAATGAAATATTTAGATTCGGCATAAACAACACTGCGTGCAGATTTAATTTTAGTGCACATAATATCCATGAACAGTACTTTACCACTTACAATGTTAACTTTTTTTAAAATCCATCTGACAGTACTATGATGATGAACTCAATTTAAAAAAAATAAGGAATTTAAGTTAATTATTGTAGTAGCGATAAGCATGACAGTAAAATGTACGAAATAGCTACAAAATTGGTACTTTTAAAAAGTACGCATCAAATTAAACAGGTGGAATAAGCAAATATTTCAATTTGAAACTTCATAGGTATGAAGCACTTTTCATACATGAAAGTGACTCTTTTAAAATAAAGCCACTATTTACTAAAGTATTTAACACAAACACAGTTGTCTTTCTCTGTGTAATCAAAGTTGGCGTGGGAGAGAGAGAAAGGGAGAGAAAGAGAGAGAGAGAGAGAGAGAGAGAGAGAGAGAGAGAGAGAGAGAGAGAGAGATTACATAGGGGTGATTGAAGGGCAGCGCGGAGATAACTCTGAATTGTTAAAGAGTAGGTGTCTGTGGAGGAATACTACGGTTTTGTGGGTATATCTATGTCATGTTTTGTGCACTCTCTCTTATTGTAAGCCTACCCTTTTACGCCACATTTAAGAAACGCAAGATTATTTTCTACACACTTGAAACATGTTGAAGGTTTGAAGAGCTGCTTTGAATCGATATAAGATATTTGTTTCTTAATTGAAGGTTACAAGAAAGCGCCACATCTTCCCTAGCTATTACCCGTCAATTCAAGAGACACGTTCCGTTTGATCAACCCGAAAGAAATTGAAGAAGAATTTGGAGAAGAAGGAGAAGGATAATTAGAAGGGAGACAGAGAAGGGAGGGGATAAGGTGCTGGAGGAGCAGACGAAAAGCAAAGTTGGGATTTGGGAGTGGGAGCTTGGGTGAGGACCATTCGTGCTCGGGTATAACCTAGAATTGGCGACCAATCGTGTCCACCCTCAGGTAACGTTCGGTCGCCGGGCGAGGATGTGTGTGCCACAAATGGTCGCCGGCGACCAAACGTACGGCACAAATGGTCGTCGACGACCAAACGTACCGAAACGACAAGACGTGCCGTAACAGGGCCACCAGAATCACCATAACTCACATTTATATCCAAGTATCTTTACATGACACACGGCAAGATGGAGTTACCTCCCTTGGATGTATTATAGCATTCAAATGATGGATGCCATCAGGGTTAATGGTGAGATTGAAGTGTTCTATCATTAGGTCGAATGTTTAACTGTATGTTGCCTATAATAAAGCCACTCCTTATATACTGATTTGACCAAGGTTACTCCATTTATCGGATCACCATAGTGGAATTATAGCAACTGTGACCTTTTAACAGGGGATGTTTATTTTTGTTAGGCACCTGAACCCACATTTGGATGTTTGTTAACCCATTTCTTTCATGAATATATCGGAGGAAATTCTTTCACATTAATGCATAAGTTGCTAATCAAAAGGTGATACCTTTACCCTGTAAGAAGACTCACTCATCTTTGTAGTTTACAGGGAAATTTATTTGCACTGTCCTCGGTTTTGAATTATTTACAGGATGATGTGCTTGATCAATAATATAATTCTTTATCTTATTTTTTTCGTTTTAAGACTCTTACGATGTGATTGAAGGTTAAAATGAAAAAAAAGAAAAGAAATGAAGTTAACGGTATCAGAAATAAAGTAAAAATGTTTAATTTAGAGTAGGGCTACCTGGAAACACTAGAGGTAGAATCTGGTCTTTAGGAGGGATGAATATCAGTTGTTGACCGGTTCCACTCGCCATAATACCTATATACATCGAGTATGCAATGCGTGTGCGATATAGCTTTCGGACTGATATTATAATGTACACATGCACACACCTTATCGACATAATTGTCCTTGATTTGACATTTCAATTTCCAGTTTCAATATTATCTGAATGTTTAATGTTACACAAATTAAATTAGGTTTTTATTCCGCGTAATCATGCGATTAAGTTCAAACAATTCATATGCATTAGACAACCAACTTGCGGGATATGTGTGTAATGAATTGTGGCGAACATAGATATAAGGGATGATTGAGCAAATGAATCACGCATGTTAAATCCATAAAAAGGTGTATGACATATAAACGCGAATATGTAACGCATGTTCTCAAAAGTATATTAATCGTATCATATTTACAGTGTGTATAGCAAGCGGTTGAAATACAGCTTTGATTTGCAAAATATGTCTTAAGTATATGAAATGCATGTTGCATATATGTTCAAGAAGAATGACCTTTCATGATTTAAAATATATAAGGAATGGTATGCAATACGTTATTTCTAGTAACATTACTTACAAGATGATGTAAAAATGCTGTCATTTCATAATTTTAAGGGAACCATGTATCTAAGTACCAGATATGGTATATATTTCATGTTATTTGCACTGTCGTATGAAAAAGTAAATTATGTTCTAAAGATTACATATTCTTGATTACTACCAATATGTACAAATTAGTCAGCTGTATTGTAAGTAATTGATATTCATATCAGTATCTATAGGCGTTGTCAAATTGCCAACGTATCAAACATTTCATTTTGCAACGTTGTAATATTAGGATACATATACCTCGCGTCTCTGAATTATGGTAATTTTTAATTAACCTGAAATAATGATCGTTAAAATAATAAGATGTACTGAAGTGTTCACTAATTCAACACGCGAGAGGATAGTGCTTGTACAAAATATGGCTTTAAATTTGACTCCGCTTACCTGATGTTTTGGTACACTGATTTTGACTGCGGATGACTCCGTTTACCTGATCAGTATATAGCACTCACGGCAGGTGTGTCCGGTCGACAAGGAATGGTTACTCCTCCTAGGCACTGATCCCACCTCTGGTGTGTCCAGGGATCCGCGTTTGCCCAACTATATATTTTATATTGCTTGTAGGAGTAATGAGATTGATCACTGTTCGTTATCTTAACCTTTCACATTCAAATACATCATTTAATCTGCATTTCAACAGTAATAATTTTCAGTCATATGTCGATGAACAGTGAATATAAGGAACAATAATCAATCTCATAAATCCTATGAGTAACACAAAACAGAAAGCTAGGCAGACATGGACCCTTATACACACCAGATGGAGGGATCAAGTGCCGAGGAGGAATAAGCATCCCCTTTCGATCTGTGACACCTTCTGTAAGACCTATATTTTCCAGCAAACTTTAAATATTACCCCCTAGGCATGTGACCCCAACTCTTATGTGCCATGGGGGCATATTCTATCCTAATTCTTCATATGAGTATGAAGATCATTGTTCCTTATCTTTACCTTTTCGTTTCACGATGAGATAAACAATGGTTGATTGAAAGAATATAAAATATGTAATATCGTGGCAAATGAATCCTATATTCATGTCTTACATTAAAGGGACATTAAAAAGTCGTTCAGTTTCAATGAAAACATTACCTACAATACGTACGTGTTACTCAGTTGTAGTGGAAGTAAGTGAATTCATTTAAAGGTACTCACAGTGTCTGTAAATTCCCCATTTGATGAAATGTTCCAGTCTGTAACGTTGTTAGTTTATTGTTGCTCAAGTCTCTGAATGACAAAACATATCTTGATTAACCTCTGTAGATTAACGTTACAATGGAAGTGTTATTTTACAAGTTGATTCAATATGCAAGACTATATTCATTGCACAAAATGCGACTTTAAACACCACGTTCACGTACATTAAGGGGTGATTCATTTACTATTAACAGTAATCATCAAGTCGATAACTGCAGAAACATCTTAATCAAATATTCAGCAATTTTGAGATTTAAAGGAAAACCATATGAGAAAATAATTTTGGTATCCCGTAGCTCATTTTTGTTATTGCAGAATCATTGAAGTATCTAATAAAATAGCAGAATAGTTTAAGTCTGCATGTCATTTACCATCATGATGAGACAAAATACGTTATTACAACATGAAAGCTTACTGTTGAAACCCCTTTTACATCAACTTGTTTGCCGGTAGCTTGACTCGATTTAAAAATAAATGATCATATCTTGCAGACCGAATCGATTGAGGCATATATGCATCACATGTAAGTGATATTGGAGTGTTACTGCATAAATATGGTAACTTGAGGATTGATAATCTGAAATCATACCATTTTCCCAAAGTTGCACTGTCAGTTTGTCGCTAACATCTATGTTCAAGAAAATAGCCAAATATGACAAAAAGATGAGACAATCTGTTGTATCTTTTATTTAATGTTCACTGAGATATATCAGTCAACACATGCATGAGAATGACCATTGTTTATAGGTAAAACGTTGTTCACAGATATAAATGTTGAGCGAAGGCCATTACAAAGAAATATTCTCTATTAGTATTTACGTTTTTGAATAACGTCAGCCTCGTGAACAGATCGACTAATAGATAAGTGCAAGATTACATTGCCGAGGTAAAATTCAAGCAGGTTTTTAGTAACAACTTCAGAGTAGTTCTACCAAGAATCAGAATTACTTCTGAATGACTTTTAAAAAAAGATATGAACATTTCCATCTTCCATTTCTATTGAATAAATTACATTCTATACTTTCAAAATGGCGAGTCTTTTTTATCGTGAGTAATATGCATGTAGGGTATTGAAAAGTCATACATTTTCATTCTCTTGATTTTTGGAACAGTTCGATGATTTTAAATTTACCAAAAGTTCTTCAGAATATTTTAAAACCCAAGTTTGATTTATACTACTTCTGGAATAGTTTATGGTAGAATACATTTAAAGTGTGTTCTTCACAGCGGTCAAAATTTCTTGAAGAAGGAAATCTAGGGGCTTGGTATAACATTTACGTGCTCCAGCAGCATGGGGACCTATTTTCTACTTTTCTCAAAGGTGAGTACTATCAACAATTGATTTTGCCATTTATATTGATGTCTGTTAACTGTATCATAAAAGACATAGCTAGAAACTGTAACACCATGTATAGCCGGACTTAATTGGCACATAAAGAAATTAATCTTGTGTATTCGCTGATGAATATTGACAGGTAGAAACACATTCTTGTACACACATTGCATGTTTCATAAATCATTTCGTGGTATGATCTTTCCACATTTCAAGCTTAGTTTTTTGAAAACGTTCTAACACTTGTTATTGAGTCTTGATACCGTATTAGGTATAATGTCGAAGTTGATCTACAGGCCATGTTTCTTGTTCAATCAAGAAAATGTCCAGGTAAATACTATTTCAATCGCTATACAGACAATATTTAATTCAAATGTTTTCTAAATCGTCTCTTTTAGATGCCTTCATACAATTGGTATTATGAGAGATCAGGCGGAATCCTTTCTTCAGGCGAATAAAATATCTGATATACAACTCTTTATTTTTTTTATCCCATCATGGAGTTATGAGGTTGATCACTGTTGGCAATCTTTACCTTTCAGTGATACATATTTTACAACTCACTATCCATTAACGGTATGCGATTCTAATCTACATACGGATAGTATCATGAATTTCGAAGAGATAAATATCTTCATATTTTGATGTAAATTCATTCCTACAAATCTAGTGATAAATATACTTAAGAATGTTAGGGATAATGGTGATCTATATGTCACGGGAATATGAAGAAACGGAACTGTGATAAATAAAAACACAAAAATAACGAGCAGAGAGGAATTTCATCAATGTTGTAACGAATGAATAACTGAGAGTGGGAAAAACACGGACCATCAGAAACGCCATAATTTCCATTTCAATCCAATCATCTTTACATGGAACACAGCAAGGTGGAGTTACATTCCTTGGATGATTTATAGTATTCACATAATTGATGAGTTAAGGGTTACTGATGATATTAAAATGTTATATCATTAGGTGAATATTTTTTGTGCTCTTTATATACTGAGTTAACTAGGGTTACTCAATTCATCGGATCACCATAGTGGGATTTTAACGACTGTGACCTTTTAACAGGGGATGCTTATTTCTTCTAGGCACCTTATTCCACATTTGGATGTGTGTTAACTTCATTTCTTTCATGAATATATCGGAGGAAATTACTTCACATAAAGACAACAGTTGCTAGTCAAAAGGTGATACTTAAACCCTCTAAGAAGACTCTCACACTGTTAGAGTTTACAGGGAATTGTTTGCCCTCTCCTCGCTTTTGAATTGTTTACAGGAGTATGTGATTGATCAATGATTTCATTCTTTATCTTGTTCGTTTTAAGACTCTCACTATGTCATTTATTTTATTATTTTTTTTCGTTTTAAGACTCTCACTAGGTTATTCGAGGATAAAATGAAACAAAGAAGATAACGGTACCAGAAATAAAATCAAAATGCTTAATTTAGAGTCGGGCTACCTGGAAACATTATAAATGTAATCTGGTATCTAGGACGGGTATATATCACCTATTGTTCGGTCACATCCGCCATGATACCTAGACACATTGATTATGCAATGCATGTGCGATACAGCTTTCGGACTGATATTCTAATGTACACATGCACAGAGATTATCGACATAATTGTCCTTGATCTGACATTTCAATTTCCAGTTTCAGTATGATCTAAATGTTTAATGTTACACAAATCATATTAAGGTTTTTATTCCGCGTAATCATGCGATTAAGTTCAAACAAGTCATATGCATTAGAAAACCAACTTGTGGGATATATGTGGAATGGATTTTGGCGAGCATAGATATAAGGGATGATTGAGCGAATGAATTACGCACTTTAAATCCATAAAAAAGGTGTATGACATATAAACGCGAATATGTAACGTATGTTCTCAAAAATATATGCATCATATCATTTTAACAGTGTTTATACTAAGCGGTTGAAATACGGCTTTGATTTGCAAAATATGTCTTAAGTATATGAAATGCATGTTGCATATATATTCAAGAAGAATGACCTTTCATGATTTAAAATATATAAGGAATGACCTGCAATACATTATTTCTAATAACATTACTTACAAGATGATGGAAAAATGATGCCATTTCATAATTTTACGGGAATCATGTATCAAAGTACCAGGATATAGTATATATTCCATGTTATTTACACTGTCGTATGAAACAGAAAATAATGTTGTAAAGTTTACATATTCTTGATCATTACCAATATGTACAAATTAGTCAGCTGTATTGTAAATAATTGATATTCATATCAGTATCTATAGGCGTTGTCAAATTGCCAACGTATCAAATATTTCATTTTGTAACGTTGTCATGTTAGGGTACATATACCTCTCGTCTCTGAATTGTGATAATTTTTTAATTAACCTGAACTGATAATCGTTAATATAATAAAATGTACTGAAGTGTTCACTTATTAAACACGCGAGAAGATAGTGCTTGTACAAATTGTTGTTTTAAACTTGACTCCGCTTACCTGATGTTTTGGTACACTGATTTTGACTGCGGATAACTCCGTTTACCTGATCAGGACATAGCACTCACGGCACGTGTGTCCGGTCGACAAGGAATGGTCACTCCTCCTAGGCACTGATCCCACTTCTGGTATGACCAGGGATCCGCGTTTGCCCAGCTATATATTTTATATTGCTTGTAGGAGTAATGAGATCACTGTTCGTTATCTTAACCTTTCACATTCAAATACATCATTTAATCTGCATTTCAACAGTAATAATTTTCTGTCATCTGTCGAGCAACAGTGAATATAACGAACAATAATAAATCTCATAAATCCTATGAGTAATACAAAACAAAGAGCTAGGCAGACATGGACCCCTATCCACACCAGATGGAGGGATCAGGTGCCGAGGGGGAATAAGCGTCCCCTTTCGATTCGTCACATCTTCTGTAAGACCTATATTTTCCAGTAAACTTTAAATATTACCCACATAGGCGTGTGATCCCACCTCGTATGTGCCATGGGGACATTGATACAAATGTGTGTGTTGATTAGAAGATAGCCAGTCAATTCGAGATAAGAACAACTCGGAATTTTCCACACTTGTTTTGTATTTACATGTATATATTTATAGAACACAGAAGTTGATGATAAACGAAGATATCAACTTGATGTCGAATGGGATGAATTCTACATTCTCAACTTTCCACATCTATGTAGCAATGTTCCATTATAAACTGGGTATGATATGCATTTGATTCGATACGCAAGAACAGTTTCTACATGTGCTCACATTGGTTTATAATTTTGCATTAACCCAAACACTTTTCACTACTATAATTCTAAATTCAAAGAGATGTACTGGTTGCATAACATTATATGCAAACATGCTTTAACATATCATTCGATATTGAAAAGGGAGTATCGATTTATATTTACAAACTTTATTTCATACTGTAAAATAATGTATTTAACTTCACACTATTTCGATAGTATTTTCATCAATGCTTTGGCGACGGGGCCTATCAAATATTCCAAGAATAAATATTTATTTTGACAGAAGTCCACACATCCAAGCTCTGCTTGATCAGCATTTAAATTGTAGTTGTCTACAAATGTATAATTCTTTGGCATAGACAGATATATATATATATATATATATATATATATATATATATATATATATATATATTTAAAAAGGTATTTAAAAAGGTATCAATAAGTTAGTCCATTTCACCATGGATATGATTTTTTACTATGCTAATTATTAATGATACATCTATGTAGCAGTGTTCCATTATAAACTGGGTATGATATGCATCTGATTCGATACGCAAGAACAAGTTATACATATGCTCACATTGGTTTATAATTTTGCATTAACCCAAACACTTTTCACTAATATCATTCTAAATACAAAGAGATGTACTGGTTGCATTACATTATATGCAAACTTGCTTTAACATATCATTCGATATTGGAAAGGGAGCATCAATTTATATTGATAAACTTTATATCATACTGTAAAATAATGTATTTAACTTCACACTATTTCGATAGTATTTACACCAATGCTTTGGCGACAGGGGGCCTATCAAATATTCGAGAAATAAATATTTTGACAGAATTACACACATCCAAGCTCTGCTTGATCAACATTTAAATTGTAGTTGTTTACAAATGTATAATTCTTTGGCATAGACACACACACACACACACACACACATATATATATATATATATATATATATATATATATATATATATATATATATATATATTTAAAAAGGTATCAAGAGGTTACTCCATTTCACCATGGATATGCTTCTTTACTATGCTAATTATTAATGCTTTTATTGCACATTGTTTACTTGGTTTCTTGTTCCAGTGATAATACTCAAAACCAACCTTTGATGTTACCAGAGTCCGTGTTTACCCTTCTCATGATTTTGTGCTTCATATGGAATATATAATATCGACCATTGTTTATTACTCACTTGTTCATTGATCACAGTTTGGTATAGTGTCCTACTAACTGATCACAAAGAATGACTTTTTGAGATACCGAATACCAGATATATTACTGATGGCGCATACGACAGTACCGGCACTATAAATATTCATGAGATGATTAATGATTGTATTACGAGTGAGTGATGTTGTATTGTATGAGGATCTGAAAAAAATATGTCATCAACAGGGTGATGTTTTCATATTCATACACTTTTCGTACAATTCCTTTCATTTACATTATTCACTAGTACAAATGATCGGCATTTTTATATACTTACAATTCCTGTAGACTCGTCAGTGCATAAAATATTCCGATCGGTAACGTTGATATTTTATTCAATCTCAAGTATCTGAATCATAAACATTTTCCAATTAAGCTTAGTTGATAAACGTTGCAAGGGTGAAATATATAATTCCGTAAACTCAAAATACAAGAGAATGGCATTTACAATAGATATGGCTTTAAAGACGAGAATTAGATACATCAACAACGGTGTATCTATTTTCTAACAAAACTGTTCAATCATGATTATGTTACAAATTATCCAATCAAATCAAAATAAGAACACCGAAGCATTTCCCACATTTCTTTTATATCTAGATCTTTTTCTTTACAGAACAGAAACGTTAGAGGTATACGAAGGCGTCAACTTTATGACAAGTAGGATATATGTAGTTATATATCCTAAGCTTCTTATATCTGTGTAGCGATAATCCATTATCATCTGGTTATCATATCTATGTCTCTCAACTACAGCTCCCAACTGATTCAATGTAAAACTACATTTTCTGCTTATGATCAATTAGTTTTCTAAGTACACACTGATTCACAATAAAGTTTCCAAACTAAGATGTTGGATGAAAAGGATGTACAGAATTTATATGAACATGTGCTTAAAATATGTCCCCATGTTGGAAATGCTTATATTGACTAATATTTTTATCTCAAACTGTGAAAGGATGGTAGTACTCAACATTATACTATTTTGATAGCATTTTCATCGTTGCATTTTGTGCTTTGGGTCATTTTGACAGAACGCATGTCTCCAATTCTTGATCAACACGTGATTAGATTTGAAAAATGTTTGTTGCAGTTTATAATTTAGATGTCAAATGAAATTGTACATACAATTTCATCACAAAAAAGAACGGCATAATCTGACTATGTATCAAATGTAAAACTTATATGGCACCAATTTTGATGCACCAGATGCGCATTTCGACAAATAATGTATCTTCAGTGATGCCAAACCGAAATGTACGAAATAACAATGAATTTTTAGAGTTATTATAAGGAAAACAGTGTGCCAAAAAGGTGAAGTCAAATTCGTCTAAGGATAAGAGCTATGCGTGAGGGAGATACTTCTTTATTTTGAAATGAATTTCTAAACTTGACAACAGGAATTAAATATGCATCCGTATTTTGAAGCAAGTAACAAAGTACTTAGCTACTGGACTGTAGAGACCCTCGGTTACTAACAGTCCACCAGCAGAGGGTTCGACCCAGGGGCCATAAAATACAATTCAGGAAGCGCGTTTATTTTGTCTTTATATGTAATTCATTAAAAATGCATCACACTAGTTTAATATCTTGATTGGAAATTATCCAGTCAACTGGAAATAAGAACATCACATCAGTTCCCACATTTGTTTATATTTCTATATGTTTTATTTACAGAACGGATATGTTAATTGTATACGAACATATCAACTTAATGACAACTTTTGCATTGACATATAACTATTTAATTTTTAGTTGATGATAATTCTTTTGTATAGGCAGGTGAACATTTGATTTGTTGATGTTTATAATTCGTTTGCATAGGTAGAGAAATATCCAATTTGGAGTTGTTTATAGTTATTTTGATAGGCGGGGTACATATTTTCAACCAGACATCAAGATGTTACTTGATTTCACCAAGTAGATGAGTATCTACGATGATAATTATGCTTTATTTGACGTGGTTTTCTGTTCCAATGATGATATCAAAACCAACCTGTGATTTTACCAGAGGTCCATGCCAACCCTATTCTTGATTTTGTATTTGATGTGAAATTGATAAAATTCATCATTGTTTATTAACTTCACTTGTTCATTGATCACCATTCGGTATCTTGACCTCTTTATTTCGGATAACTTATCACACACCATGCCTTATCGAGATACCAGATGCAAGGTGAAGATAACTAACACTGATCAATCTCATAACTCCTACAAGCAATACAAAATCGATGGAACATACGACATTACCTGCACTCTAATTATTCATGAGATGATAATTAATATTCTACTACAAGTGACTGATGCAGTGTTTTTTGAGAATCTGAAAGAAAGTGTGTTTCATTGACAGTGCGACATTTTTAAATTCAAACACTTTTCGTACAATTCCTCTCATTGACATTATTCACTTGTACAAATAATCGGCGCTTTTATAGATATGTCTGTAGTGCATTAAATATTCCATTCGGGAACGTTGTTAACTTAATGAAACTCAGGTATCTGAATCATACATATGTCTTGATTAGGATTAGTTCATCAATGCTATAATGCTGGAATATATCATTTTGTAAACTCAAAATGCAAGAGAATTATATTTACAATGAGCATGGTTTTAAGAATGAGAATGCGATCCATCAACAACAGTTAATTTATTTTCTAATAAAAATTTCCATTGATAATTATGTTGATTACAAATTATCCAGTCAAAACAAAATTAGAACACCTTAGAATTTCCCACACTTGTTTTATATCAGGATCGTTTTCTTTACTGATTGGAGATGTTAACATGGGTGAGCGAACACATCAACTTAATGACAACTGGGATAATTACATGTTCTCCTTCGTCACCTTCATATAACAATATTCCATTATCACCTGGTTATCATATCGAAGTCTCCCAATTGATTCAATTCAAAACTGCATTTTCTGCCTATGATCAATTTGGTTTCTAATTTCACACTGATTCAAAACAAGTTTTAAAACTGAAAATTTAGATGACGAGGGTGTTATCTTCACAAAATTGTGTATGCAAATGTGCTTATTAATGTGTCCACATGTCAAAAAGGCTTAATTTACCGACTTTATCTCAAATAATGAAATTATGTACTTAACTTAAAAATATGTTGATAGTATTTCCACCAATGTATCTTGTGTTTGTATGAAAGAGGCCTATCAAATATTCTCAGAATAAGTATTTATGTTGATAGAATGCTGTATCCAGTCTCTACTTGATGAACATTTTATTTGTAGTTGTTTTTAATTATTTTGCATAGGCAGATTAACCTTTCCTTTGTAGTTGTTTTAATGCTTTTCAATCAGCCGATATACATTTCATTTGTAGTTGTAACAGATAAATATTTAATTCTTAGTTCTTTATGATTAGTGTGCATTGGCAGATAAATATTTAAATTAAAGCTGTTTATAATTATTTTGCATTGGCAGATACATATTTGATTTGCAGTTGTGTATAGCTGTTTTTCATTGGCAGATGAATATTTGATTTATAGTTGTTAATAATTCCTTTGCATCGGCAGATTAATATTAAATGTATAGTTGTTAATGTTTATTTTGTATAGGGAACTGTGAATTTTTAAAGCGATATCAATATGTTACTCAATTTCACCAAGAAGATGATTATTTACGATACTAATAATAAAGTGTTTTATTTTACATGACTTTTTGTTCCAGTATTAATACTCAAAACCAACCTGTGGTATTACCAGAGGTCCGTGTTTACCCTTCTCTTGATTTTGTATTTGATATGGAACTTATCAAATCCATCACTGTTTATTGTTTTCACTTGTTTGTTATTCGCAGTGCAATATCTTGATCTCCTCATCAAAGCTATGTTATCACACAGGATAACTCATCAAGATATCAGATTTATTACCAATGACGCATACACAAGCATGTTTGCCACATATGATTTTCATATGTGGATCATATGAATAGCTTCATATGAGAATCATAAAAAGGATATCATGTGTGAATTATATGATGTGTTTCATATGATTTACATATGATTCACATATGTATATCATATGGAAGGGACTTCATATTATGCACATATAAAGGTTTTGTGTGCATGTTGTGCTAACATGTTATATGAGAATCATATGTAAGGAAACTCATATGTAAATCATATGATACATATATGTGTTCTTTACATTAATTTGTAGTATGCAGATGCTGGGAATCATGTACTTCTACTCATTCTACAACTACTTCTTGATTAAATATCAATGCAAAGTACAAAAAAAATATTACTAAATATTCTCTAAAATATTTCAATCTTATAGATATGGAACGGCTTCAGCGATGAACAGTAATAAAAGATTTGACAGTGCATATTTACATAACTTTTGAAATAGGAATGAAAGATTCACATTTGTAAAAAGTGAAATTTTCACCCAAAAGAAGACAGAGCAAGATTAGCACTTGTCGATACATATATGTTGTGCTAAAGAACCAGAGCCACAAAGTACTAAAATGGACCCTTTCGCCAAAATAAATGAGACTTTCACAGTTGATGCTCTAGGATTTATAGGTTATAGACCAATTTATTTTACAACTATATCTTTTCTAGTTTTCGTTTTACAGTCGTTTAAACTTTGTGTTGTTTTTCAGCAGAAAAGATATATAACGTCATGATGTTGAGGTTATGAGAATCACAGTGTAATACACAGAAAATGGACACATAGGTTAATATATATTCTTTGGGCTTATTCTGGTTGTAAATCACAGCTAATAAAATACTAGGAACTTGTATATTTTCTATCACGATGTTTAAATTTGTGATATATCCCCCTCCCCACTACATAACACTTTACTATTTTTCCCGCTGTATTGGACATAATTGAAAAATCGTGATCAAAAATTAAAATTCCTTGCAGTGAAAGGACCTGAACAAATAGTATTGGTTTACCGTCTATCTCAAAGGCGAGTTTATGTTTTCAAGTTGCATTTATATATCTTCGTATCAATTTCCATTAAAATTGATATTAATTGACGATAAAAAAGGAGAGACAACTGTATAATTTTGGTTAAACTTGAGTAATTATAGTAACTAATTAGAAAATGGATTTTTTGAACATCCACCTCGTAAACTAATTTTTTTTAGATAAAACACGGTGGACCTTTAAAATTGTCGGCACCTCTGAAGTCTTAATTTTCTGAGCGAGATAGACCTTTAAGTCCACGGAGGATCTAAGTGGATATCTGGCATCCGTGTCTCCTTTGTGCCAACGTGCACCTTCGTGTGATAAAAAAACCATAATAAATACTAAGCGAAATATTAGTGGGTGAAAATCAAAACGTATAAAACGGCGACTTGTATATATTCATATCATTTAATGATATATATTATTGTAAATTTGAAATAGCAATTTAACTTTAGAAAATGTACCTTCACTGTCTATCTTTAAAGAATTAGCATACTGATTTGATAACTTACTTAAATTGTTTACATGTTGGAGTTTGCTATTCGAAACAATTAATTACTCTTTACTTATGACGTTCGTTATGTTTTAGCTTTTCACGTTTATATGTTTGAAGCAGATAAATTGTTTTGAAAACCCCCAGAAATAGAGTGGACAGTGTCGCTAAATGGATTTTAATTATCTCTAAGTAGAAACCTCAACATGTTTGTAAATCGGGATTATTTCTTGTATATAGATATATCAAAATATTGATACATATCCGTATGCAGACTTCCCCGTAGACGTTCACACCTAAATTCTCAACACCCCGTACACAAACACCTGTACGTGTTAGTCGTCACATTGTTTCACAGCACGAGCAGCACGAGTTCACCAAAATAAGAGACTTTCAGGATCATTTGACTTTAAAAATGAACAAACGAATACCACATGATATAAATTGGCAATGATTTCAATTTGATAAATAGCATGAGTTATACCAGCTCACAGAAATGTGGACCATAAAATGACAAATAAAAGCATTGAGTTTTGGGCCCATTCTGCTCTTCGTGGACTGAATACATTTTGTTATCAAAGATGGAAAAAATTATTTTAAAAATGCATAGATTGTCCGTTTGCATAAACATATATTACGGTGGTAAAAAATCTAGTAAATCCAATGAAGTTGTTGTAATATAGATATATATTTATTTTATTTTTGGCTGAGAGGGCGTTAGATAGCTAGGCACGTAACATCGGTTTTAAAAAGAGAGGGGACAGTCCTAACTTGTGCCAGCCGAATAATTTAACACGGAAAAAAGGGAAATTAAATATATCAGAATGAAGTGGAATGGTTAATTAATAAGAAGAATATTGTTCATTTCAAGATTTGATTAAACTTCCCGTACCTGTATACAATTACTGATGGTCTCTCTCTCTCTCTCTCTCTCTCTTTCTCTCTCTCTCTCTCTCTCTCTCTCTCTCTCTCTCTCTCTCTCTCTCTCTCTCTCTCTCTCTCTCTATCTCTCTCAGTTATAGATTCAGTACTGTTGTATAGCGTGTACGAATAGAAGCAACTAAAATGCAAATCGTCAAATCATTTTGTCTATATTTTTTGGTTTGTAAACTAGTTCCATTTGACACCGATATTTCAAAGCAGCAGACTTGAATGGGTCGACACTGCACACTTAAAGAAATTGAATTCGGGAGGGTGATTGGGACAGTTTGAGTGGATGAAGACAACCAGCGCCACCACACACATGTACACAATTTAAGGTTCTGAAGATTGGTCAATTTAAGCACAATTTCCTGCTGCTATTGTAGGCTGGATTATTAAATTAAGATATATTTATTGGCAAAACGCATGTCCAGTTTATTAATTGGCAAAACATATATAATATAGCATTCAGCCCGTGTGTCATAATTTAATTTTACTTGTATCACGCAATTTGACTTGTTGAGCCCGCCGAAAAAAATATTTGTTTATATTGTATAAATGTAACTTGGTATGGGGACATACCTCCTTTACAACTAAGACGACACTACTTTTCCTTTTCTAATTTTGCATCGGACAATGAAACACTGATGCATTGATAGGCCTTCGAACTAGGCCTATGAAATAGATAATCAACGAAATTAAACATGTACAAAAATATTGTACTGTCTTACCCCCTCCCCCTAAAAAAACAAAAACAAAACAAAAAACAAAACGCACATTCTTTGCTTACAAGTAAAGTTACATAGAAATAAAAAAAAAATAATAAAAAACTCTTGACATATACGACGATATCATATGTGAAATTTTAAAAATAAACAACCGGTATATCGAGTATTTTCATATGGGGGTTACTTGATCCGCCTATCGAATCATAAAATGCGTCATGAATGTATTATGACAGATGACGTAATGTCTCATCGATAACATGTGCGTTGCTATTTATAAATTGCTTACATAATTTACTGTGTCGGATTTAACTGGCGACAATGCTGCATGTTATGGTAAGTCATATTGTAGTTTAAATCTGTTATTTTGAATTCCATTTTGCCTGACCAGGTCATGCTAATATTTAGCAAGAAAATTGGATGTACCGAAGGTCAAAGAAGGACTCGCTACCAATGTACGTGAAGTTAGGTTAAATATAACCCTTATTTCGAATGTTGACAGTCTAAAGCTGCGTAGTAACAATTTTGTAAAATAAATAAAGAAAAAATTATTCGATATGATATCATTACCATACAAAAATACTTGCGTGAAGCCTGAAAATTTTCTGATATATCCCAAAGTGGCAGAAGACGCCATGCACATTTTAGTCACTAGGCCTAACAGTTTCGGTGACTCGTTTCGTTCAATGATAATGTTTATGATAATAATGTAAAACTACCAAAATTGTACACAGTTTTTAAGCAACGATGCAATGAAGATGTTTTGTGAACGACTTCAAAAGATGAAAACAACTAGGTATTGAAAATGAACATCTATAACCTAGTAAAAGGGCAAAACAAGCTGCAACCGAAAACTATTATTAGGTGAGGGAATTTCCCTTGCTTTAAAAAAAACACCGAACTAAAATGACCTATACATGACACGAAATAAAAAAACCTAGTTTCTTTCTCCATAAGATACTTAAATCAGGCATATTATCTGTAAAATTCAAGTTTATCACCAGTAGCGCATGATAACCGTGATATTTTTCAGCAATCCGGAATATCGTTTTTTGAAAAATAAAAATAGTGCTCCTAGCTCGCCCTAAAATATTTTTGCATGTATGTTCAATTGAAAAGGTGTATATTATAAAAATACGCTAAATATTTTGGGCGAGATGAAACCAGTATGCCAAAATCTTTAAAAAAATAACCAGTTTTTGGTGAAAAATGACAAAAATACGGTACCATATCCGGTTCTAGTATGTATACAGCTTTAGTTGTGCTCCTATTTCTAAAATCTAACATGCTTTTTAAAACCCGGATGCTGATACATATTTATAACACCAATACTCCTGTTCAAGATTTACTTTCATTTTTATATATTTTAAGGGCCATAGTATGGGGTTTGTGAATCAGGTTCTTTCAGATTATTTCATACACATATAAAAACATATGATATTTAGAAGTAACAACTAAATCAATAACTGTACATGCTTTTAAAGAGGAAATACACAACTATACAACAAAGAATAACTTGATGTTATAAAATCTTAATTTAAAGAGTTATGATCAATATTTCTCAATTCTTCTCTCCTCCTTGTCCTCCAATTTCTCCCACTTGTCCAGTCTACCATCCTTATTGACGGTGTCCACAAACTTATGGAACTCAGTCCAGAAAGCAAAGCCACTTGTTCCTCCATTACGGAACAATTTCTGTGATGCGCAGAAAAATCTCTATGGAAATTAGAAATAAACATATACAAGTATTGTTTCAGGTATTATGTATGCCTTTAAGTGAATCAATGCTAAAGTGAGATGATTTCCTTCTAAGGAAATGCTATTGTCTCAAGCCACAATCTGGAGTTCGCTCATAGCTCTTTCCAGAATGGAAGAGGATGGTACATTTTGACATTTTGGCCGCGACATGTGACAACGGGTAAATGCATGCCATTTCCATTTCTTATTTTTCTTTCAATAAATAAACTTCAGATTGTAGTACAATGTAGTCTCATTGCAATTACAATGAAAGTGTTTAGAATTTTTAAAGTCTACTTGAATTTCTGATTTTACATGAGACAAAAATTTGATTCCCATGCAGGCAAGAGAAAGAGAATTCAATATTTCTTTCACATATCAAATTTATGAATCTATAAATTAGTTCAAGGCAAATGTGGTATAAACGAAATCTTTATCTTAATATATAGAGTATTTTGAAAAATACTGTATAACTGATGTGGTTGAAAATGGTAAAACAAACACTATTGCATGGAATTAATTACCAGCAATAAGGTCAAACGTTCCTTCTCTATGTCCACAAGTGGAATTGCCGGTGGCAAAAACACTTCCACAGGTAGTTGTGGAGGGACTTTAAAGAACGTCCCTCTACATCAATATCCTTGTTGCCCATAGACTACAAAAAGGAATAGTGACTTCAAGCATATGTATACTTTTAACTAGATATTTCAAATAACATAATATACAATTATTCAGATATCAAACTATTTCAATGAATTATGTGTATTTAATAGTTCACCTCACTGAAAAAAAGTATCCTTTACATGAAAACGTTTACCATTGTTTTATGTCTTAATTTGTAATGAAATATATTTACATTAATTCAAGACATCACCATTTACTACACATGGTTTCTTAATTGCCTTTGCTCTTGTCTGGTTCCTGTACTAAGTAAATTTTGTCGAGTCAAAGCTCGACAAAACCCCCAGGACATGCCTTCTTTCTGCCCAACCTGCTTTACTGGCAAAGTCCTTCAGCATTCCCTAAAAAATGTTATCATACAGTTAGAAAATTCGTACCTGTTTTTGAAATAAAAACAACATATGGGAGTTAATTTGTCAATGTATTTGCCTCTCAGTGCAGGCATAACAATATAATATAGCTTCATTAACCTTTGCAAAATTTGGCTGATGCAGTTTGGTTGCGTCAGTTCTTAGAAGTATTTTATTGCCAAATAAGGTATCATTTCAAAACTTTTATTGGGATGTACATGTAAATATGAGTTGCTCACATGATCAAAATCCCATAAAGGGCATTATGATAGATTGCATCATTTATCAACACGCATTTACATCCGAATAATGTTTCAGTATGAAAATATTACTTAAATGATTTATTTATTCAAACATCAAAGGTATAAAATAAATGTTTGAACACGTTGTATGACCACTTCTGATCTTGGCTTTGCACCTCTTGAGAAGAGTTTTAAAGATTTTTCAGTTATATTCCTATATAAAACTTTATTTGCCTATTGTGACCCTGCCTTAGCCCCAGGAATCGTGATTTAAACAACTTGAATCTACACTAGTGTATTGAAACTTTCACAGAAGTTTGATCTTTTCTGGTCCAGTGGTTCTTGAGTAGATGTTATGAAAAATGCAACTCAATTTTCTTTAATTCTACAAACATCAACACTTGGAAGAGGGTGTGGTCCTTCATTTGAAGAAACTGAAATCCACTGCACACAAGGATGCGTGTTGGCAGGTTTGGTTAAAAAATGGGTCAGTGGTTCTTAAAAAGAAGTGAAAATGTGAAAAGTTTGCAGACGAACGGACAAACAGACAGATGGATGTCAGACACCCTTCGAACAGAAAAGCTCTTTGGCTCAGGTGAACTGATGATTGGAATTGGAAATGTTGCCTCTTACAGCAAAAAATGTACTTCTCACTATGGAGAAAAAAAAAACAATATGTCCCAATTTAAGGTACTCATTCTTAATTTTGTTAGCAAGGTAAACACTTTTGCACCTCTTTTGAGGTATTTAACCAGTTAACAATTTTCACTGTTCATCAGGATTATATCAACTAACAAACCTGTATATCTTGATCTTGGAAACTGATCCACGGAAATACGCTGAATTTGGCTTTTAGGAAGTTTACATACTCCTTCTGTAGAAATACAATTAATTCATTAATTCACAGTATATATAAAATAAAAGAGGTATATGATGGCTTTAAATAAGAGGTCCATGAACCACAATGCTCAACTGTTGCATTTTGTGGTACCACCTTAAAACCCAGGGGCCATAATTTGAACACAATTGAATCTACACTTCCTGACAATTAATGCTTCCATGTAAATATGATAAATGACGGCTTTGCTGTTCTTGATAATTAGCTTTCAAAACCCTTTCCAATAAATTCCATTGTCAAACTCTTATCATCTATTGTGGCCCATCCCTGTCGTTGGGGTTCAATATTTGAACAAACTTCATTGAATTTACGCCCGTTGTGGAGGCTTTCACATAAATATAAGTTTCCATGGCTTTGCAGCTCTTGAGGAGAGAAGTGTTAAACAGTTTCCCTGTATTTTGCGAATTAAAACTTAAATTGCCTGTTGTGGCCGCACCCTACTTCCGGGGGGATGATTTCATCAATTTACAAGCTAAACTATGTCAGAAACTTTTCACATAAGACTTTCATCTGTTCTGGGTCAGTGTTTTGATTAGAATATTTATAAAGTTTTCTTCCTATATATCTTGATGTAAAAAATCACAAGTCCCTAATGTGGCCCAATACAAACCCCAGGGATCATGACTTGAACAATTTACAAACTGCATTACTTCAGAGAGCTTGCATATCTGAGTTTCATCTTTTCTGGTCCAGTGGATCTTGAAAAGAAGATTTAAAAAAAAATCCAATATATTTCAATATGAAACTTTGATCTATTGTGACCCCATATACGACCCCCAGGGGCCATGAAAGCTAGACAGATGGACGGACGGGTGATCAGAAAAGCTCACTTGATGTTTCAGTTCAGGTGAGCTATTAATATATAACTGGCCTACAGTTATACTAGCATAAGACAATTAAATGTCATTGGCTTTGTACATAAATGATTTATGAATGCTTTTACTAAAATTAAAAGTTTTCAGCATAGGTTTTAATTAATTTAATTCACTTCCTGTTGGGATATAAAATGGATCATATTAACTGTTAATCTTATATGACTTTTATTACAAATGATATATACCAATACCAAGGTGTAATTACACCATACCTCAATAGTTGACCCTTCTACTGACACCTTGGTCACTGAGAGTGCTTCTTTGTTCTTAATCCTTTGGACCTATCCTCTCAATTTGTTAGCCTCCTCTGTCAGCTTTTTCTGTTCTTTCACTTAAAAGAACATTAAATATTCCTTATTAATGAAGGTTTTCATTTTGGTCAAGCTGTGCATTTAATTCTAATTCTAAGAGAAATGTGCATTACACAAACAAGCATCAATTATCTTAAAATAACTTATTTATTTATTCCCCCCCCCCTCAGAAAACATTAATATTTAGACATAAAAAAAATACTGAAAAATAATATATTACTTTTGAATAAATTGATTACTTATGAATAAGTTAATCATTACAATAATTAAAAAAAGAAAGAAATTAAGATCCTTACACATTTCTGACAACACTGCCATAATTTTATCCTGTGGAGGGATGTCAACAGTGGGAGGAGCAGGGGGTGATTCAGGAACTACTCGAGCTTGTGGAACATCTGAGAGATTTGAGAGAGGCCCCACTTGTGAGTTTTTGAATAGGTCATCTTGAGAGTCCTGTGAATAAATACCATATGCACCTTAATGACTGAATGTAAATTAAGAGTTAATGAATTGTTTATTTATGATTCCTGTTTGTTTATGATAAAACCAAAATATCAGACAGTTTTTATATCCACTCCTCATTTTTGTTTGAGTTACTGCCCTTAGACATTGAGTAAACACGCATAGATACTTGTATTGCATTAAAATCTAAACATTTTATTCATATATATGGGTCAGTATATTGAATATAAACAAATTTAGCGATACTTACTGCCAAGTAGTCTCTTTCCATCTTTCCGAACCTTTATGTTTTGATTGTCTGCTAGAGCGTGCTGAAATATGCTTGGTTAACTTCGCGCTTGAACCGAAGCCAAGTAATGTAAATAGTATGCAAGGCGTTTTCTGAACATCGATTTTGACACTGACAGTTGGCGCGATGGCTTTTCGCTCAAACGTGTCTGATGTGTCATTTGACAAAATAAATCATTTAAATCGACACAATCTTACAAGAAAACACCTATTAAATGACAGCTTCAACAGCCTGATGAACACCTGTTGTGACAAGGAGGAAAATCTCGACAATACGACGAAGTTTAGTTCGTTTCAAGAATACGCAGAAATTTTAGATAACAGTTTTGCAACGTTAATTAACGATGACGATTCGGATACCGATGGGGAGACTGAACCCGTCTCGGAGACAGAGGATTATGATCTATTGATATTGTACTTTGAAATTATGTATCATTATTTCGAAATTTTATTAATTTACAAAAAGTTGTTGAGTGTAAACTTTAGACCGTTTAGTTTCATGTTTACAAAGGGTAGGAAAATATTGACACTTTGTTTTTAGAATGAAGGCTTCAGCAGTGACTCTGAGAGCCAAACATACAAGGACCAAACAAATGACAGCAGGTGGTATCCATTTCCAGACAAGCTGAGTCTTCTTTTATATCGATTGCTTCATAGTACAACACATCATATTGTAAGTAAAATGTGAAAATTATATTAGAATTCAAATTTAAAACAAAAACAAACAAGAATGTTCATATTCATTACAAACAGATTGAATCGAATTATACTTTGTTTAGAACAACTGATCACACATATTTCCCTTATCATCAACTCTGAAAATGCATTTTTTTTTTTTTTGTGTGTGGGAGGTATGATTGTATGACATTTGAATTAATTAAATAAATAATTATTTGTTTTAGAAATGTGTTTTGATACATGACCAAGTCAGTATTTCTTATATTGATACTGAAATTTGCATCAGTGATATTCCCCAACTCTACTTGTTTTTGAACAGTAATAATAATGTATAACCACAGCTAGTATCTTAAAATGTCATTCCTGTCAATTCCATTTTGTTTTCTTTAAAGAGTCTGGAAGTGGCAAAGTATGTGTGGTTCATTTTAAAAGAAGTTGGTGTTCCCAATGTACCATCATTAAATCATATCAGAAACATGAACTTTGGGGACTTGGATGTAAACAGCTTGATAGCTAAGGTAAGGTTCATCATTCATTTCGTATGAGTAAAAATGCAAAGGCGGACCCCGAAATTTGTGTCGGAGGAGGAGGGTCTAGCACTTGGTTGTTTAGGTATATTTCACAATCTCCACCCCCACCCTATTTACGCCTTTTGCTTGTGCACATATTAACATTAAATTTACTACTTGTTTCCCAAATTCTAGTCATTGTTATGGACATATTCACATCCGATTTTCAATTATAAAAAAGAGCTGGTTTAAAGGTTACTTGCAATAGGTGGAGGGGGCTGGGGGTGCATAGGCCCCCAGAAGCTCTGCAGTAAAATATGTTACATATACTGTTTAAGGTATTCCATGTATAATGAAAGTATAATGAACAATTTTGAAGGATTTAGATCAACATAAAAGTTTATTATTAAAAAATGATGAAAGTGAAGCAGATGAAATTCACATGACTGGTAAATGATTAGAAGCTGACCTTTTTGCACTTAAGACTTTTTGGAAGAGTTGTCTGCCCTTTGTAAAAATAAGAAAAATCTAATTTTCTAAAAATGTGTATGCTCAGTGATTAATTTTATTTCATATTGTCATAAAAAGAAAGTATATGTAACTTTCTACAAAAAGATATTTATGAAAATATAATTTATTTTTAGAATATTGTAATAAAACCTGCCTTTTCCATATACTTCAATGTTAAATTCTAGGTGAAATAAATCAGGCAGTAAAAAAAATTGAAAATTCCTATGGTGGGTTACTTTTATTTGAAGGACCCTTCAAAATGATACCATGATTAGAAATATTCCACCATCCATTTATTAGATATGAAATATGGACATTATACATTGAATACCTTAAGAATTTTTAAATCATACTTGTATCTGACGAAAATAAAATATCGTAAATATATATACATGTATCAGTGTTTCGTCCCATTTGTCCTGATATACTGGTGTTGATAAATTTGAATAATGCAATTGCATATAAGTATCCACCTTTCATATCATTTTGACTAAACGTCACGTTGAAATTGAATAAATTAATTTTTGTTCCACTAAAGAGGGTGGGATGGTGTCTGGGTGGTGTCTGGACACCCCCACCCCCATGGATCTACCTTTCAAATGCATACTCATCACAGTTGGATTCATGATGATCCAATCAGTGTTTTGTTGTTGGATATGGAATTTATTTTAAGAATAGCTAAGGACAGATTCAGATTTTTTTTTTTACAGATTGCAGTTATAAAAAAATGTTCATGAGTATAAAACATTTTTTTTTTCATTGTAAAATACATATATATTGCTTTTATTCAACTGATATATTACACAGTATTTCAATGTTGAAAAAAACCTTTAATCTAACCAATATTTCCTACATAGGAAAGGTGTCATGAAATCTAACCATATTCCCAACCTTCTTAACATTTCATTTTTTTATAATACTGATATTGTATTTACATTGCCAAAAGTTGTATTCAGATTTATTGTAATATCAGGGAGAAAATGACAATGGTTTACTTTTATATAATCTGAAACCAACTGAAATTGCCAAACTCCACTTGAGCAATCCTTCAATATCAAAGATCATTGCCAGATATGTATAAATAGGAATACATATTATTTGTAATGAGAATGAAAAGGTAAAATCATAGTATAACCAGATGTAGTGAAAGTGGTTCACGAATAACTGTAAGCTATATTACTGTCACAGGCCACACCACTTTATAAACTTCAGTAATATACAATTGATGCAGATTTTTGTTATCTCAAACACTAACTGATATCAGGGACGTGTCAAGTCAACGTGAACTGGCAATCCCAGCCGCTTTTTCAGTTATGTCTTTTTTATCTTGTTTTCTTGAATCCTCGCATATTTCTAAGTTTAATCTTGGTCTGGTTGAGTTCAAGATAAGGAGGTTCGACTTAATTGTAATTTAACCCTAAATTATTCTCATTAAGATATCCACGGAAAACTGGTCATGTACGTGAGCAAAAGGACGGCAGTCGCCTCCATGAAATCGCATCCCCTTGGGCATCATTTGGTGATACTCATTTTCATGTGGGTAATGTTGTGGAATCAACAGCTGTCCATATTATTGGAAGCATAAGATAATTTTACGAGAATGAAGAGGTACATTGTTAAAATTTGCTTATTTTTTTAAATTAGACTAATCAATCACTCGGTAGATTTTAAACAAAAGTTTTGTGAAATAAGAGTTAAATATCTACAAGTGTTTAAAGTTTGCAAAACTTCATAACTAACTCAAAATTGCAAAAAATATTGATCCCAATAAATATTATCAAAGGGTTAGATGAATTCAAACTGAAAATATTCTAAAACTTTGATTTTAAATTTCTAACTGCTGAAATAACCATTATACAGCATATATTTTATTATTCTGCATGTAGGAAAATTTTATTCTGGCTGATTTAGAAATATTGAAACAGGAAAGGAATGAAGACAATCAAAGGTACAATGTAGTGTCCAATTCATGCAATTTGAAATGTGTATTGGCTTAACTATTGATTGATTGATTGTATCTTGGATTCGAGCCCTGATCTTCCGCATGCAGGTGAACACTCTAACCTTTAGGTCATCGCGATTGTTATAGAATGAATAGAAATACTTCATCTCCAGCTTCTGCATATTACATAATTAAAGTACACACACATGTCTCATATGATTTACATATTAGTTTCCTTACATATGATTCTTAACTAAATTTGGACATTAAGTCTATAAACTTCTGTTGAGGCCAAAGTGCATGAATATGATCATGATTTTAGAGTCCTCATCAACCGTAAAATATTCATTTGAAACTAGTGTTCCAGTTTGGGTGTGAAGAAAGTTGTCATTGCCTGAAAAATTGACATGATTAATAATTAAATGACAGATAGGCTAATGGTCAGTTTGTTTGATATAAATGCAAGCTTCATAGGTAAAATATGTTTTGGTATCCCATCTATTTGTAGTACATCTATGTACATATAACCATAACAATATTTTTTTGTTGATTTTCTTTCAACTGCTGCTTGGTGAAGACAAACAAATGTAGTGCTGCTACATTATGTAGTCTGTCTGCATACTCAGCAGATCGCATAAAAATTATGGAAATGGCAACATCAGGAAAACTGGTCGAAATATCGGATGAGGTAATAGTGTAGTCAGAAGGAATTTGATCTTGGGTATAAGGTTTTGTAAACCATTCAAATGAAATGTAAATTATGATTCGATTTACAATTCATGATTATAATTTTTAGACAAGGTCCATTTGCAGTCTTTAGCTCTCATGAGCCGAAAGCTTACATGAGCTTTCCTGATCACCTGTTATGCGTCGTCTGTCTGTCCGTCTGTTTGTAAACTTGTTTTTACATTTTCGACTTCTTCTCCAGAACCACTGGGCCAATTATATCCAAATTTACATGGAAGCTTTCTGACATAGTGCAGATTCACGTTTGTTAAAATCATGACCCCTAAGATGAGGCGACAATAGGAGATCAAAGTTTTACATACGAATAGGACACATTTTTAAATATGAGCCAAGGTGACTCTGGTGAGCGATGTGGACCATGGACCTCTTATTGAGGAGATTTTCACTATTAAACTTTTTTTTTGTTATTCTTACTGTGTTTTATACACACAATGTATAGAACAAGACTGTGTTTAATGAAAGCAACTAAGTAACCCTAATAGTTTTTATTTTAGGAGAAGTCTGAGGTTCTGAATTCGTATCAGAATCAACGCATTCCGAAACTGTCAATTCCTGTGAATTTCTTCATTGATGACACATCTACAAATATCAGTAGGGGGTGGCTGCGAATGCGACTAGCAGGAATCTAAATTTAATAGCTGTTTTTTTTTCTTTTTTTTTGCTTAAACTGTATAAAGTACCAACACCAACATACATATACAGTGGAGCTTCGTTAAACCAAAGTGGTTCCCGGCAAAATCATCCGGATAAATGAAGCGTCCGGATAACTGAATCACATATATTTTATCTTCACATAAGTAACCAAAATGCTTACTTTATTGTTGCGTAGAGAGTTATATCATTATATTTAACCATTTGCATTAGTAAATAAATTATAATAATGTTAACATTTACATGCATTTCAAAGCTCTAAAATTGAAATATGCGTGTGTAGTGTATTTACCTTTATCACGCCTCAGACAAAATTGTTGAAATCTAATTTGTCAGATCTTGGTCACATGACGTCGTGAAGAAAACCGTATCATTCGAGTAAAATCTGTGTTGGGCGAGTACTTATATTTATCGTCGGATTCGACTTGCAACTGTGTCAAAAGGAAATACATTTGACTAAGTTGTATGATATAGACCCCCCACACATACAGTTAGAGGTCTTCGACGTGATCAATTCGTTACACAGTTAGTTAGTGACCTGATACGGAAAAATACATGATGTGAAAAGCTAACCCGTATCGGGCGAGGCGAATGTACATTAGCACTACAAATCAATATACAAAATTCTGTACCGTATGTACTAAACAAATAATCATGAATATTTCTCATTTAAGCTTAGTTGATCAACGCTACAATGCTGGAATACACCATTCTGTAAACTCAAAATGCAAGAAAATGGTATTCACAATAATTATGGCTTTAAACACGAAAATTAAATCCATCAACAATAGTTTACCTATTTTCTACCAACATTTTTCACTCATAATCATTTTGATTAGAAATTATCCAGTCAATTCAAATAAGAACATCACATCCTTTCCAAAATTTGTTTGATATTTGTATCTCTTTTTTTTTAAAGAACAAAACTGTTGATGGTATGTGAACACATCAAAATTGATGACAAATCTGATGTCATGTTCTCCATCATCAGCTTCCTATATCTATGCTGCGATAGTACATTATCACCTGGTTAATATATCAATTGATCCAATTCAATTTTGCATTTTCTGCTCATTATCAATTTGTTTTCTAAATTAGCACTGATTGAAAAAAAAAGTTGTCAAACTAAACATTTAGATGAAAAGTATATAAAGTTTACAGTGATTTGTTTGAAAATGTGCTTAAAATGTGTACCATGTTGAAAAGGTTTATATTTACTTTATTCTATCTCAAACTGTGAAAGGATTGTTGCACATAACATTATACTATTTTGATAACATGTTCAACCAATTATTTTCTGCCTTAAGAAATGGTATATCCACGATTCTCAGAATGTGTAGTCATTTCGAGAAAAATATATGTCTTCAGGTTTTACTTGATCAGCACGAGCTCAGAGTTCGAAAATGCATTTTGCAGTTTATAAATCAATTCAAACCGTTCATACAATGTAATCGCAAACAAGAACGTCATAAACTGATTATGTATCAAATTCAAGTCAAGAAGCGCATTAATTCTGTCTACACATGTAATTCACCGAAGGGGTGTTATACTATTCTGTATTGATAAAGCCTAATATGATGGAAGAAATATAGGAGTCATAAGATTAATTACTGTTTGTTATTTTCACCTTTTATTCCTAACAAAATTTAAAACATTGTGTAGATAAATATTTCAGACAGATATCAAGATACGTAAGATTGGTTCTTTATCCATTTTTCTGTTTTACTTAAACTCACCAAGAAGTGGATGCTATATGTGTTGCTATATATCAATGAGTCTTCTTTTATCTTATTTTTTTTTTATTTCCAGTGTCAATATTCAAAACGTTGAATCCCATTTCTGGTATTTCCAAAGGTCCGTCTTTACCCTTCTCTAAAATTTATATTTGAATGATATGTTTAAAGCAAGATGTATTTAACATTTTCTGCGTGAGAAGAAAGAACCTTGCTGTGACCTTCAATTCGACATTTAGATGTATCGACGACCTATTATTTATCAACAATGATTTTCATTCATATGTTGACTGGATATATCCAACTGAACTCAAATTAAAAGACAACACAGTCGTCCACTTCTGCTTCATATTTATCTATATTTATTGAAAGTAGACATCAACGGCGAACTAACAACTCAATTTTATGACAAACGGGATTGCCTCAATTTTTCCATTATCATTTCCCAGATTGATGTAGCATTATTCCAATTTCACCTGCATATAGTGTACATATATCTCTATTGATTCGATACACAAAAGTTTGTCCTGACTTAAGGGCATTTTAAAATCGAAGCAGGCTACTGACAAACAAGGTGATGGTGCTGGAGTTCTAACAATCTCGTTTAAAGTCAACATTTCACAAATCATATGGTCATTGTAGCGATCTGGTTTGCCAATATAACATGGCATTGAGTTAAGTGTTGCCTGTCGTGTTTCATACCGATCGTTAGAGCGTTTTTGGCACACTAAGTTTGACTACAGATACATTATTTTACCTGATCAAGATATAGGGCTCACGGTGGGTGTGATCGCTGGACAGGGAGTGTTTACTCCCCCTAGACACATTCCCTCACCGTTTATATATCTAGGGTCACGTGTTTGCTAAACGCTTTATTATGTATTGATTATAGGAGTTATCAGATTTATCACTATTCGTTATTTTCACCTTTCATGAGATTTACCATTGTTCATTATTTTCAATTGTTCATTGATCACTGTTCAGAATCTTCGCAATTTCATCTTTCTGGTATCTAAGGTATTACAAAGCATGACTTATTGTGATGTCAAATATGCCATGAATGACTCTTAAAATAGCTCATGCACTATGATGATTCATGATGTATTTAATGACTGTATTTCAAATTAGTCATCTACCGGTGTATGCTAATCTGAAATAGATTGTTATGCCATTGTCATGATGACGTAAATTTGTCAAAAATGTTTACAAAACAAAAAACCTTTCCTACACATACTATAAATAACATCATTTGTTATAAAAATAAATTGTATCCACATATCTATATGTATGGTGCTTCTAAGTTTCTAAATGCATCAAAGAATTCGGTAACGTTGTTCTTTGATTGTTACTCACGCATCCGAATAATAAAAAAAAAATCCTTATTAGCCATAATTGATCAACGCTACAATCACAAAATACATTACTATGTAAACTGATTCAATAGTCTAGAGAATAGTATTTGCACTAACTATGGTTAAACACAAGAAGTAGATACACCAACGATGGTTTATCTATTTTCTAACGATAATAGTTTTTTTTCATATCTTAATTAGAGATAACTGGATTTTTTTTTTTTCAAATTAATTGTATAGTTGAATTTCTCCCCAGAACGCAGGTGTTCATGATAAACGGATACATCAACATGATAGTAAATGGGATATATTCAGGTTCTTCCTCATCGCCTTCCTGCATCTATGCAGCAATATTCTATTATTATATTGTTATATTATCTATGTATCCCAAATGATTGAATACATCACAACTTTTTCTGCTGATTGACAATTTGGTTTGGCATTTATTATTGACTCAAATTAGGCTTCCAAACTATGATTTTACATCAAACAATTGTACGATTTGTAATATATTTTAGGCAAATTTGCTGGAAATTATGACCCAATGCCGAAAGATGAACGACTGACTTATAATTAGCTATCTTATCTCAACTATAAAATAATTGTTTACTCAACATTAGACGATAAATGCACCATTGCTACATAAATATCGGAACCTAACGATGGCGAAGCTAAACTAATCCCACTTGACATAAATTTGAATTGTTAGTTTACTGTTAATGACTTTTTTTCAATATAGTATCTAAATGCGAAGCAGATGTGGAATCTGTGATATCTTTTTTTTTAAATTTACAGTGATATATCGAATCGAAATATGAATGAAAATGAGTATTTTCAATCAATAAGACATCATTAATATGTTTAGATGATGAGTAGAGGTCAACAGGAAGACATTTTTTTCTTCTCATGCAAAAACCTTTGATTGAACCCTGCTTCTTAAGAATATGAAAACAGATCTTCTAAAAACGGGACACATTCCGTACCCATGGAAATTTCAGCAGGCTGTTGGAAAACTTGATCATCAGAGGCTAGGGAGATATCATCGACAAGGAACTCCAACATGTTTTTTTTTTAATTTCAACTTTAAGGTATTCATACGTGGTATAAGAAAGTAATTTTTTGCATAATTGACCTCTAGATACGAATATCTCTTTTTTCAATTTTTTTCTGCAGAAGGAATTATCCATAATGTTTGAAAGTCTAGTCTTTGATTTATCGCGATGATCGGTTGTGTAAAGTGTTGAAAAGTCATACCGTTTCATGTTGTGGGTTTCAGAAAAGCTTTTGCGATTTCACATCTAAAAGGAATCTTAAAATCTTTTAAAATACATTTTGATATACACTATTTATGACATATGTTGTGGTAGAGTATGTTTGATTTTTTTTTTATTTTACAGTTGTTAATAGTTTCATACGAAGCAAAAATAGGGGCTTTGTACGAAGTTTGCCCCATGCAGTAAAGTATCTTTGTTTGTAAAGTTTTTTTGACTGTTACGAATCCAGTATAGGTACGGTCACACATATTCTTCTATCCCATTGAATGGGATGTTAAATGTGTCTAAAACGGAAAACATGATTTTGAAGATTTTCATCTTTTGATTACCAAATGTGGAATTAATACCAAATGTGTGTAAAATAAAAGTGTGGTTATGAGTCGTTTAATCAATGGAAAGATAGTAAAATATTCCAGAATTGGAAACTGCATTTTCTGCACTTTGATTATGTTCAGTCTAAATAAGGCATAGTACATCTTTGTAAAAGAATTGAATGTATATTTCATATGAAATGATCACAGATTCCACATCAGTTCACACAAAAATGATACACAAACAAAAAGCAATTTTCCTGTATACATTGTGTACAGTATTATAGGTACAGATACGTTGACATGTGTGCATGGAAAAAGAGGGGATAATGCTTGCTTCGATTCATATTCTATAATATTTAGAATGCTTGACCTTTTCATGAAATATCATGAATATTGATGTGTCGTATCCGGATATTATTAGATTGTGACTTAATAGATTGTGACTAATAATACATGATATTAATTCTTAATGCACAATACTTGTAAAAAGAAAATACACACTAATAATTAGCACTGTAGTGATATCCGAAATTTACAGGTATTCATATATGGCATCAAACTTTACCAGCTCGGTTGTTTGGGATGTAAGTGATTAACAAACGCCCACAAAAAGTCATTCACTTTATCGGAACTAAATCGATCAGAGACAATAATCCCATAATTTATGTAAGTACAAAATATCTTACTATTAACATTAAGGAGACCAGGGATTGCATTTAGATCGTTTAATATTGGTATATCGTTGAGGCAGACAAAACTATATTGAACTGTACGTAAACTTTTCAAAGAATGTATTGTTTTTGAGTCAAATACAAGAATATACGAGAAAAACACTTACATCTTTGTATTGAGAGAGAACGATGAGTATAGGCGTAAAATCTTTGTAAAATCAATTTCAACTGATATTTAGACACATATGTACGTTGAAGTGTGTTGTCGTTTTCTTTTTCAAATACAAAGCGGGAGATTTATTTTTTGCCCGGAATTGATGATGATAAATTGCATGTATGTGTGTAGACATGTTCATTAACTGAAACTGCCTAATTTCTGTACATACACGGACGCTCGCCATTAGCAACAATTGATACCGACATGCACTTACATTTTCCTCTCTCATTCAGAATTGCAATATCTGTACCAGGTCTCTAATCTACTCCATTCCCTAAAATTAATTTTCGGAAAATCGCATGATTTTTTAGTATTTGTTTTCAATCAAATTCGTGTCAAGAATTGTTGTTCTAAGGTCATTCTGTAGCCTCAGGCTGTGTTAGATTTCGCCTGTTAACCTCGAGAAACACCAACCCTTCCTCATTATTTCTCAATATTTTTGAAAATTTAGGGAGAATATCATTGTATCCATTTGACTGTCTCCGTCAGATACCCGGTATCCGACAATGTTGTATGTGTGACTCGTCCATAACGCATGCACTACAAAAACAGTAAGGATATTCGGATTGTCCGATAGTTCCTTCGATAGCTGGTCCAGACGAAGAATTCGTTCTTCCTTTGGATCTCAATTCCAACCATTATATGCAAGAAAGAGCCATTATAGCGGCTAACTTCTCTTCCGATACATCAATCTAATTAAAATTAGATATTAGATCCATCCGCTCGCTTACTCGTATACATATGTATGCGAACACGCGAGCGGATCTAACATTTAATTTCAATTACATTGCAGTCACATGCACGTTTGTCGCCATGTTTCGAGGGAAAATTACGGTTATAAATTTTCAACTGAGTGTAAGCATAAGTTCATTACCGTACGATGTATTTACTCATAATTAATATGTTTAGCATAAAATCGATGTATGTGTGAATTATATTATAACAATCCGCAATAATTAGTATCAATGATACCCATTCCTAAGCATAACTTATTATATTTCATTATAAATGATGTAATTGTATGTAAAATTTACGTTTGTTATTGTATGACTATCTCTATATGAAGGTTCCCTCTCCAGATGGATTGCGCGATACGCATCAACAGATTCCACGAACGATTCGATCACCAGATAAGAGAGATAAGGTATACACAAAGACTAGTAACTAAATGTCCATCAGTTTCTGTCATCCAATGTGAAGCTCAGTATCTCCTGATTGACAAGGGTTCACAGGCCATGTAAATTTGAAGGCGGTGCTTATTTTCTCGGTCTTTAAACTCATTGCGCTGCCTCTCTCTATGAATAAGTAAATGAAAAAAAGCAAACAAGCACAAAAATGAAACTTATGTGCTAAGTCACATATAACCTACATAGAGAATTTAGCTCACAAACACCAGAGTGACAGTCCAAAATAGTTTCCTCGCATTGCTTTGAGGTCGTGATTAAGATTAAGATATTCCATGTGGTTTTAAACACCAGAGATATTACAGAGTTGCTGAAAATTGTGCATAGCTCGCAGTGCTTTAAGATCTCATTCTAAAATTCTCATTTTCGGGGAGACATGTCAGAGGGACACTTGTAATCTACATAAAAAGTTCCAGTACAATACGTCGAACAACACTAGATATATGGGTGCGGCCAAACAGACAAATAGACCAAGTAAAACCTATGTATCCCCATATACAATAAAATAATGTATGTGTAATATATCCTTCAAACGTGAATAATATATTAGGGAGCAACGATTTAGGACGGGCGACGATTTGGGGTGTACAATTGTATTGTGTATCGTCGCCCTTAATGATAGTACAATCTTTTCCCATATTGTCGACGTTGTGACGATTTGGGATGCCGGGCGACGATTTTGGGTGTAACATATGACAATACCTACACTAGAATGATTCATGGGATGAATACCAGAGAGTAAATCAATAGTATATTGCAATGTGATACATATTCTTTGATATTCACAGGGCCATGTAAAAATAGAAAACGATTTCCTTAGAAAGCACAAGGTTGACATTTGATATTTACATTGGTTATTAATCGTTATTGCATTTACAAAAAAATGTTTAATTGTCAATATACTGAATGAAATACGAATGAAATCTTCAAGTTTATGAAAATACTTTCGGTACTATGGTAGATCACATATATCTGGTCAACCCATGTATCTGGTTAATTTGATATCCTAGCTGATCCAATTAAATACACTTGCTATATCCAATCGAGTTGATATTCATGGGTGATTAGTGTTTAAGATGATAACCACCTAATTAGTCAGGAGTTGTAATTATTTTTTCGTCATTCAAAGCAGAGGTAACACGTTTTAGAAGACTCAATATTGGTTAAAGCAAAGAAATAAAACTAAAGTATGGATGGAAAATATTACGTTTTAAGATGTGTACACAAATGATACAGAAATCATCCATCTAACTGTTCATTACAAGACACTTAAGGTAAAATATTCTTAAATATTGGCTCTAAAGAAGATGCAAGCAAAAGAGAAATGACACTGATAGTGACGCTGAATTACAAGTGCTCAAATCGTCAATACGGTACGTACATCTAGTGATATAATTGATATGTAGGACAAACACAGAATGTTTGTGCAGACGGCAACACAACATGATGAGGACCGTGTCCTACACCGTCAGAGTAGTGATATCATGCTACGGAGGAGACTGTCGTAAATCGTACCAAAGATATTTTGTGTTATGGGACGTATAAACGAATAGTTAGAAATCGTCGGTGTTAAGTAGGCAATTTAGAGTTCATGAGTGACCCTGACAAGAATTCACCATAATATTGTCTTAATCCAGCTTTAGGACCTAAGGTTTCCTGCAGAATGAAATTTCTAAACTGAATACATATATTCAAATTTGTCAAAATATGTTAATTTATATTACAAATTTTAAACTAAGAATACATAGAGTATACATGATACTAATACAAGTAAAGGGAAGTTCATCTAAAGGTCGCTCAAGGCAAGATGAGGATGATTATTCTGCAATATGTATATTAAAAAAAATATTTGAAATGTTCGTGCGTCTTTTGGAATGCGTTAAGTGTTAAAATAAAAAAAAAGATAGATATTTATCCAAATGTTGACGATTTTCTAGCTGTATACAGCAAGACACACGTGCTTCATATGTATTTAGATGTAGTTGAAGTTCCGTACCCTTTAATATCTTTGTATGAGCTGATAGGGATTGTTTTATTTTCCAAACCTTGTGTTCTGATATTCAGTAGCGATAATGAGATTAGGAAAAGGAAACAAGACTTGTGTTGTAAAATTCTTTAAATTTTGTATTGTATATATTAAGCCGTTCTTGGCACACTGATTTTCACTGCGGATAATTCCATTTACCTGATCAGGATATAGGGCTCAAGGCGGGTGTGACCGTTCAACAGGGGATGCGTACTCATCTTAGACACCTGATCCAACCTGTATTGTGTCTAGGGGTCCGTGTTTGCCCAACTATCAATTTTGTATTGGTTATAGATTAGTTATGAGATTGATCACTGTTCGTTATCTTCACCTTGCATGTGGAATTTATAAAATTCATCACAATTGATTATGTTCACTTGTTCATTGATCACCGTTCGGTCTCTTAACCTCTTCATCTCAGCTAAGTAATCACACAGTATAACTCATGATACATTTGGTTTCTAATTTCGCACTGATTCAAAACAAGTAATCAAACTAAAATTTTAGACGAAAAGGATATAACGTTTGCAATATTATTTATGCAAATGTGCTTAAAATGTGTCTGCATATTAAAAAGGCTTATATCAACCGACTTTACCTTAAACTAGGAAAGGATGTACTTGACTTCATAATATTTTGCTAGTATTTTCACAAGTGTACTAAGTGATTGTATGAAAGGTGGCCTATCAAATATTCTCATCATAAGTATGTACTTTGACAGAATACATGCATCCAAACTTTACTTGATAAATAATTGAGTTGTATTTATTTACCATTCTTTTGTTAATAGCTTAATGTTCCATTTGTAGTTGTTTCTTGAGGTTTAAGTTAATTTTGCATAGGAAGACTAGTATTTTTAAACCGTTACCAAGATGTAACTCAAGCTCACCAAGAACATTATTATTTACGATACTAGTAATAAATGTTTTTATTTTACATGGTTTCTTGTTCCAGTGATAATACTCAAGATCAACCTGTGGTATTACCAGAGATCCATGTTTACCCTTCTCTTGATTTTGTATTGTATATAGAACTTATAAAATCCATCACTGTTTATTATCTACACTTGCTTAGTGATCACATATTCGGTATTTTGTCCTCTTCATCTAAGTTAAGTCATCACACAGTATGCCTTATCGATATATCAGATGCACTATCAATGGCGAATACGACATAACGTGTATAATCCCTGTCATTCACATTATTAACTTGTCATACAGATAATTGGTATTTTATAGATATACTTACAATGTCTGCAGACTCGTCAGTGCATCAAATATTCCATTTGGTAACGTTGTTATTTCATTTGACTCCAGGTCTCTGAATTTATAAATATTTCCCGATTAAGCTTAGTTGATCAACGCTACAATACTGGAATATATTATTCTGTAAATCTAAAGTGTAGTTTATCCCATTATCACCTGGTTGTCATACCAATATATCCCAATAGATTTAATTCAAAACTGCATTGTCCGCTCATGATAAATTTAGTTTCTAATTTCGCACTAATTCAAAACAAGTTTCCAAACAAAAGAAAATAGACGAAAAGAATATAAAGTTTGCAATATCATTCATGCAAATGTGCTTAAAATGTGTCCACATGTTAAACAGGCTTATATTTACGAACTTTGTCTCAAAGTAGGAAAGGATGTACTTGACTTCATAATATGTTGATTTTTTTTTCACAAATGTGTATTGTGCTTGTATGAAAGGTGGCCTATCAAATATTCTCAGAATAAGTATTTATTTTGACAGATTGCATGTGTCCGGACCCTATTTGATCAACAATTAATTTTTATTTATTTATCATTATTTTTTGTAGGCAGAATTTTTTTTTTGATTTGTAGTTGTTTGTTGTTTTTTAAGTTTATTTTGCATAGGAAGATTGGTATTTTTAAAGCAGCATCACTATGTTAGTCAATTTCACCAAGAAGATGATTATTTACGATACTAATAACAAATGTTTCTATTTTACATGGTTTCTTGTTCCAGTGATAATACTCAAACCAGCCTGTGGTATTACCAGAGGTCCGTGTTTACCCTTCTCCTGATTTTGTATTGTATATAGAACTTATATATAATCAATGACTGTTTATTATCCACACTTGTTTAGTGATCACAGATTCGGTATCTTCACCTCTTCATCTAAGTTAAGTTATCACACAATATGCCTTATCGATATCTCAGATGCATCATCAATTGTACATACGACATTAACTGCACTATAATTATTCATGGGATGATTAATCATTGTATTACAAGTGAGTGATTTAATGTTTTATGAGAAATGTTATATCATTGTCAGGGGGATATTTTCATATTGATACACTGTTCGTATAATCCCTCTCATTGACATTATTGACTTGTCATACAAATAATTGGTAATTTATAGATATACTTACAATGTCTCCAGACTCGTCAGTGCATCAAATATTCCATTCGGTAACGTTGTTATTTTATTCTCCCACAGGTTTCTGAATCATAAATATTTCCCGATTAAGCTTAGTTGATCAACGCTGCAATGCTGGAATATACTATTCTGTAAACTCAGAATGCACGGAAATGGTGATGACAATGAATGTGGCTTTAAAAACGGAAATTACATCCATCAACAACAGTTTTTTTTATTTTCTAACAAACATTTCAAATTATATGTTTATTACAAATTATCCAGTCAAATCAAGATAATAATACCACATAATTCTCCACATTTGTTTTATATTTAGATCTTTTTTTTTCTTTACAGAAGGGAGATGTTAACATTGGTGTGCGAACACATCAACTTTTTGACAAATGCGGTAAATTCAAGTTCTCAAACGTCAGATTCCTATATACATATAGTGATATTCCATTATCACCTGGTTATCATATCAATAAATCTCATTTGCCTTAATTCAAAACTGCATTTTCTTGTTATAATCAATTTCATTTCTAAGTTTGCGCTAATTGAAAACAAGTTTTAAATAAATAGAAAGTAACATTTCAATAATGTATATAAAAATGTGTTTAAAATGTTCCCATATTGAAAAAGGTTATATTTATTTATATTCTGTGTTTATTTCAAACTATAAAATATTGTTGTACTCAACATTATACTATTTCGATAGTAATTTCATCAATGTATTTTATGGTTTTAGGAGTTAATGTCTATCAACTGTTCTCGGAATATGTAGTCATTTTGACAGAATATATTTCTCCAGGCTTTACTCGATTAACACGCGGTCAGATTTAAAAGATTTTTTTCGCAGTTCATACTTCAAATATTTTTTTTATACAATTTCATCACAAAAAGGACGTCTTAAACTGACAATATATCAAATACAATTTAGGAAGCGCATTAATTTTGTCTACACATGTAGTTCACTAAAGATATGTCATACTATTCAGCTTGATAAACACCAAGAAGACAGAAGATATATCGGAGTCATAAGATCGATCACTCTTTGTTATATTCACCTTTTCATTCATAACATAATTCACAACAATATGTGGATACATATTTCAACAGATATCAAGATACGTAAGATTGGTTCTCTATTAATTTTTCAGTTTTACTCAAGATTTTTTGTGTCATTGTCATGATGACGTAAATATATCGAAAAAGTTTTCAAGGCAATACAGCTTTCCTACAATTACTCTCATTAACATGATTCATTTGATATAGAAATACGTTGTATACATATAGACATATGTATAGTGCTTTTAGATCCGTGAATGCATCAAATAATCCATTCGATAATCCTGTTATTTGATTGCTATCCATGCATCCGAATCGTAAAAAAAATCATAATTAGTCTTAATTGATCAAAGCTACAATGATGAAATACTTTATTCTGTAAACTGAATCAATATTCTAGAGAATGGTTTTTACACTAAATACGGTTAAACACAAGAATAATATCCATCAACGATGGTTTATCTTTTTTATAAAGAGAATATTTTCCATTCATATGTTATTTAGATATATTTTGTCAACTTGAAATAAAAAAAAACCCACAAAATATTTCAAATTAGTTGTATGGTAAACAAATGCATCAACCCAATGGCAAATGGGATAATGTCAGGTTCTACTTTATCACCTTCCTATATTTACATGTATGTAGCAATACTATATCATTATATGGTTAGGTCATCTATGTATCCTAAGTGATTGATCACATCACAACTTTTTCTGCTGATTGTGAATTTGGTCTGGAATTTATCATTGACAAACAGCTTTCCACACTATCATTCTCAATCAAACAGATATACGGTTTGCAAACCTTTTTATACACATTTGCTGACAAATATGGCCCAATACCGAAAGATGTACTACTGACATAATTACCGACCTTATTTTAAATTATAAAATGATTCTTTACTCAACATTAGACGATAAATGTACCATGCACATTATTGCTACATAAATATCGGAAGCTAACGATGGAGAAGTTAAACTCATCGCATTTGTCATAAGCTCCAATTGTTAGTCTCCCCGATAATAAATATTTTCAATAAAATATTAAGTGCGAAGCAGATGTGGCCTCTTTGGTGTCCTTTTTCCCTTCAAAATCACAGGGATATACCGAATCGATATATGAATGAAAATGAGTATTTTGATAGATAAAACGTCATTGGTATATCAAGATGTTGAGTTTGATTCAACAGAAAGATATTTTTCTTCTCGTACAGAATCTTTTGATAGAACTATGCTTCAAAAGTATATGAAAACAGGTCATATAAAAACGGAACACAATCCATACCCATGGAAACTATAGCAGACTGTTGGAAGACCTGATCATCGAAGGGTAGAAATACATTACCGATGAGGTACTACACAATGTTTTATTCTAACTTCAGAGTATTTGTGTTTGGAATAAGAGTGATAGTTAACACAGTAATGTTTTGGATGACTGATCACTTGATACAAAAATTTCATCTTTCAATATTTGCTAACGAAACAATTATCCTTGATATCTTTCAGTATAATATTTATTTTATCGTGGTGAGTGGTTGTTTAAAATATTGAAAAGTTATACGGTTTGATATTGTGGGTTTGAGAAAAGTTTTGTGATTCGAAATCTAAATGAAATCTTAAAATGTTTTAAAATCCACATTTGATATACACTATATCTGGCATATGTTGTGACACAGTATGTTGTATTTTCTATTTTACAGCTGTAAATATTTTCGCAAGGAGCAAAGAAAGGGGCTTGGTAAAACATTTACCCCATTCAGCAATGTATCGTTATTTGTAAAGTTTTTTTTTTAAAGCTACCATAACTCATATTCTTCTATTCCATTGAATTGAATATCAAAATATATCTAAAACTGAAAACCATTATATTGAAAATGTTCATCTTCTGATTACAAAATGGGAAATTAACAGCAAATCTGTGTAAAATACAGTTGTGATAATTAGTCTTTTAATCAATGGATATATAATAAAATATTCCAGAATACGGAAACTGCATGTTCTACAGTTTTGAATATGTTTAGTGTAAACAAAGCGTAGTACATTTCTGTAAAGGTACTGAATGTACATCTCTCAGGAAATGATCGCAGATGCCACACCAGTTCACGTAGCAATCATACAAAAAGCAAATTTCATGTGTACATTGTGTACAATATTACATCTACAGATGCATGTACATGTTTTCATGGAAAAAGAGGGGGAAATGCATGTTTCAAATGATATTCTATAATACATGATATTTAAAATGCTTGACCTTTTCATAAAAAATCATTAAAATTGATGCGTCATTTCGGGATAGTTTTAGATTGTGACTGATGCTGCAAGGTATTTATTTTCAATGCACAATATATGTGGGGAAAATACACTTTGGTACCTAAAACTGTAGGAACGTCCACAATTTACAGGTGTTTTTGTATGACTTCAAACTTTACGAGCGCGGTCGTTTGGGATGCATGCAATTAACAAACACCCACATAGTGAGTCAAGATACAATGTACATGTAGATGCACTGTATGCCAAACATCACGGGCTGTATATGTACCCTGTGTTAACACCTCCACGCTCATAAACGATATAAAACTTCACTTCCTACATAGATTAAACATTCAGCTTTTGTGTCATTCACTTTATCGGAACTATATCAAACCGAAGCAGTGATCCCATGATTTATGTTCATGCAAAATGTATGACTATTAGCATTAGTGAGGCCAAGGATTGCATTTACATCGTTTAATATGTGTATATATTGAAGGCGAACAAAACTAACTACTGTATTGAACTACTCGAGAATGTTTAAAGAATGTATTATTTGTATGGCAAATACAAAAATGTACAAGAAAAACAATTACATCTTTGTACTGAGAGACAAAAAAACCCAAATGTTTCATGTTTGGCGAAAGCAGTTAATACATTTATGAACAATGTCTACCATAGATATAGGCGTAAAATATTTATCAAACCAGTGTTAAATGACATTTAGGCAGACATGTACATTAAAGTGTGATATCGTGTTTTTTTCAATTACAAAGGGCGGGATTGTTTTTGCCCGAATTCGATAATGCAAAATATGTATCTATGTGTGTGTGAGGGTGTTGATTAACTGAAACTGAAACTGAAATCGCATCTGTTTGTGTGACTATGTTGATTAACTGAAACTGCCTTGTTTTGTACTTACACCAGCAGTCGTCATTCGCAGCACTTCCAACCGACATGCTCTTATATTCCCATCTCTCATTCAGAACTATAATAGCTAAACACGATCTCTAATCTACCCCATCACTCTAAAAATCTAAATTTTGAAAATCGCATGAAATTCCTTGATATTTTTTCTTTGATTAAATCCTTGTCAATACTTTTTGAGAAGCCGAATTAATCTCCCTCCCCTTGGAAAAAAATTGATAGGCACCGATTTTGATGCAAAGAGCATTTCCTCGAGTTTTCTTTGAATTTTCACAGTTGATAATCCAGGCATTTTCTACTTCATTATTACATTTCTGAAAAGAAAAGGAAGTCTCTCTTCCACTCTTATGCACGCGTTCTTTTTTTCATGTTTGCCTCTCCATCAAAATTGATCCCCAAAACCGTGAACGGCGAGCGCATGCTGAACGTACGTAGAGCACACAAAGAGATAAACTTGAACGTTTCAGGTAATTTAAAACTCTTCGTTTGCGATATGTTCGTTTCCTCAAACCGTTCATTCCTGCATGGAATTTCGGACCTCACCTACCATTATCGAGTCATTGCACTTCAACACGAAATTCTGTCGGAAATCAAGAAGACAAAATGAATTTCTTAATGAAAAGAACAAAACCGATATGTAGTAGAGAGTTTTTATTCCGGGTCGGATAGCAAAGGAATTTCGAGACTAGCAAAATTTCAAATGACATGCTCAGTCTGAAATTGATCAAGAATGATTACTCTTGATGCAATTGTTGGAACAAATGAAATGAATCATTGACTTGGTATATTATCAACTCCTGTTATCTTGAATCGTGAATTAATTTATTGATTAGGGTTTTACGCCATTTTGACAATATTTCAGCCACCCCAAGACGGAAAGCATGGATGTGAATTAAGAAACTATGGGTTGCTAAAACAACGGTGTACTCCCATACGCATCAGTTGACACGAACTACATTTCTCCGGTGTAATTAGCTCCCTTAACACATCTAGCATCCCCGTGTCTTCAGTGTCATAACTGGATTTATTTGAGTATCAATTGGATATCAAACATACATGTACTTTCAATGAATTCAGCACAAATATTGAAACAATACGGGCGTGTACCTCCCTACTAAGCCATGTTTGTCAACATTATTTTTTTTCAAAATATCATTAGCGTACAAATTTCAATCTAAAGTGGTGAATTTGAAGATTATTCAATTTTAAATACACGACTGGTATCATGCTAGATGCACAATCGTTGTATACATCGTACATTGGTCCGTCAATAAATATTGACTATAATCCATTTAGTAGGAACATCTTACACAAAGATTATTTTAAAAAATAGCGTAAATTTGAAATTTACACATCAAGCAATGCGAACAGCATGAAGGGGTTACTTCTTGTAGTTTTTCTATCAATAACTGAAGACACTTGCTGTTATAAAGTCTTACATACTCTCATATTCCAAGTGAAAAATATCGTTAACGAAAATGTCATATTTCAAGAAATGATATCTAGTTCCAACCTCCTCTATTAGACCTACTAGATTGTGATTATATGTACCAACATTTTTAAAGAAATATGAATGAGTCATCGATGCAATTTAACACAGTCTTTCGAACTTACAAGTACCAACCACTACTTGAATCATCAAAAAATAAATCAATATATGTAGAAACTGAATTATTTTTTAAAATATATATGCAGTGATACTACTGATAGCTATTTTAGAGTTGTGTCAAGAAACTACTGGCGTTATTTTAGTTATACTGTGACACTTGTATCACAATCAGTCCTGCGATGACCTCAGTAAAGTATGAATGACGGTATATATAAGTAACTATTTGAGCTTTGCTAAGAATATATATGTATAATTGCAATTCATGTTTCAATTTACTTTCATCAGAATTTCCCCATTTTAGAATGTCAGCATTCTCAAATAACTTATTTAGTGAACTGTTAATGTCCTGGTTTTTTGTCTTTTTTCTTTCTATAAGAATGTCTCTGTACCATTGGGTCAAAGGTTGTCTGACGTGTTTCATACCAATTGTTAGATTGTTCTTGGTACACTGATTTTGACTGCGGATAACTCCGTTTACCTGATTGGGATGCAAGGCCCACGGCAGGTGTAACCAGTTGACAGAAGATGTTTACTTCTCCTAGGCACCTGGCCTCACCTCTGGTTTGCACAGGGGTCCATATTTGCACACCTATCTGTTTTGTATTACTTATAGGAGTTATGGGATTGATCACTGTTAGTTATATTCAACCTTCGTTTAAAAAGGGCCATAATGACTCGAGATAATTCGAAATAGAAGCCAAACCGTTCTTTCCTATTTTGACCTAAAGTGTTCCACTCCCGAACAAAACTGTTCGCGTTCCACCTGAAAGCGTTCCGTCCTTGATTCAGTTCTGATCGGCAATCGTTTTGTTAACATCGTTTAGTGTTCGTTCCCTAAACAAAGCCATTCATTCCCAAATCGTTTATCGTTCCTTCACTGTCCCACTGGTGTAGTAGTACGCTTCAGGTTCTGTACCAAGTGCTAATTGTGATAAAGTATTTCATATTTGTAGTATTTGTAATCGGGATCGGTGTTCAATTAATTCTTTTTACTGTTTGCAGTTAGTTCCCGTTCGATAAAGAATTAAATCAACACGTGGTTTGTGTCTTAATCTTTCTCCTGAGTGTTTCCCAGAACATTACAGTGGCGACGAGGTGGACATTTTGTTTATTTTGAGGCATAAAAGTGTCGGTGACATTTATGCATAAATAAAATGGCGCATATCGGGAAACTCGGAGAATTTAGCGACAGCAAAGAGACATTCGTGAACTACGTGGACAGGATGGAGAAGTATTTCGTGGCCAATGAAGTAAAGGATGAGAAAAAAGGTAGTAGTATTTCTATCGGTAGTGGGACCAACGACGTACGGTGTGGTAAAAAATATTACAACCTGATCTGTCGAAAGACAAGTCATTCAAGGAGACATCGTTAAAACCCTCACCGAATATTACATGCCCAAACCATTAGTGATCTCAGAACGCTTCAAATTCAGCAAAATAAACCGAAGAGAAGGTGAGACTGTAAATGAGTATGTGTGCGAGTTAATACAAACTTGTCAAAGTACTGTGAATTTGGAGAATTCCTGAAAGAAGCACTTAACGACATTCTGATGTGTGGACTAAAATCAGAAGCAGTTCAAAGGAAGTTACTGTCAGAAGCAGATCTAAAGAACTAGACCCACAAAGTACTAAAATTGGCCTTTTCGCCAAAATAAATGACACTTTCTCAGTTGATCCTCTAGGATTTATAGATTATAGAACAATTTATTTTATAACTATATCTTTTCTAGTTTTCGTTTTACAGTCGTTTAAACTTTGTGTTGTTTTTCAACAGAAAAATTATGTAACGTCATGATGTTGACGTTATGAGAATCACAGTGTAATACACAAAAAATGGACGCATAGGTTAATATATATTTTCTAGGCTTATTCTGGTTGTAAATCACAACTGTTAAAATACAAGGTATATTTCTATCAAGATGTTTAAATTTGTGATATATTGCACCCCCCCCCCCACTACATAACACTACAATTTTTCCCCGCTTTATTGGACATAATTGAAAAATCGTGATCAAAAATTAAAATTCTTGCAGTGAAAGGACCACAGCAAATAGTATTGTTTTACCTTCTATGTCATAAACGAGTTTATTTTTTCAAGTTACATATATCTATATGTATCAACTTCCATTAAAATTGATATAATTGAGGATAAAAAAAAGAGAGACAACTGTATAATTTTAGTTAAACTTGAGTAATTATAATAACTAATTACAAAAATGGATTTTTAAAACTATTTTTTTTAAAACAAAACACGGTGGACCTTTAAAATTGTCGACACCTCTGAAGTATCAATTTTCTGAGCGAGGTAGACCTTTAAGTCCACGGATATCTGACATATGTGCCTCCTTTGTGTCACCGTGCACCATCGTGTGAAAAAAATACTAAGCGAAATCTTAGTGGGTGAAAATTAAAACGTATAAAACGGCAACTTGTATATATTCATATCATTTAATGATATATATTATTGTAAATTTAAAATAGTAATTTAATTTTAAAAAATGTACCTTCACTGTCTATCTTTAAAGAATTATCATACTGATTCCATAACTTACTTAAATTGTTTACGTGTTGGAGTTTGCTATTCGAAACAATTCATCTTAATTACCCTTAACTTATGACGTCCGTTCTGTATTAACTTTTCACGTTTATATGTTTGAAGCAGATACAGAGTGGACAGTGTCGCTAAATGGATTTTAATTATCTCTAAGTAGAAACCTCAACATGTTTGTAAATCGGGATTATTTCTTGTATATAGATATATCAAGATATTGATATATATCCGTATGCAGACTTCCAAGCAAACGTGCACACCTTTATGAAACACCCAAATTCTCGACATTCCGTACACAAACACCTGTACTTGTTAGTCGGCACATTGGTTCACATCACGAGCAGCACGAATTCACCAAATAAAAGAAGGATCATTTGACTTTGAAAATGAACAAACGAATATCACATGGTATACATTGGTATTGATTTCAATTTGTTAAATAGCATGACTTATAGCAGCTCAAAGAAATGTGGACCATAAAATGACAAGTAAAAGCATTGGTTTATTTGTGCGATTATTTTAAAAGATTGACATTTATATTAGTGCACCACATGTCTTTTAATGTATAATTTTTATTGTAATTAAGAATATTATATGATTTAGACCCGCTGTCTACATGTTTACAGGTAGTGTAGAAATATAAAAAGTGTACAGTTGACAACGCGATTGAAATAAGAATGCGGACGATTTTTTTTTATTCGGTGCCTAACGAACTTACCCATCTTCTGAATGAAAGTTATAAAACATACAATTTGTTGGTCAGTTATAATACCCGAAAACGGGGGTAAAAATCATATTCGCTTGGCATGGGTTTTGGGTCCATTCTGCTCTTCGTGGACTGAATACATTTTGCCATCGAAGATGGAAAAAATAATTTAAAAAATGCCTACATTATCCGCCTGTATAAACATGTATTTCGGTGGTAAAAAAAAATCTAGTAAATCCAATGAAGTTGTAGTAATATATTTCATTTTTGACTGAGAGGGCGTTAGATAGGTAGGCACGTAACATCGGTTTAAAAAAGGGATGGGGGCAGTCCTAACTCGCGCCAGCCGAATAATTTAACATGAAAGAAAGGGAAATTAAATAGATCAGAATGAAGTGGAATGGTTAATTAATAAGAATATTACTGTACATTTAAGATTTGATTAAACTTCCCGTACCTGAATACAATTATTGATGCTCTCTCTCTCTCTCTCTCTCTCTCTCTCTCTCTCTCTCTCTCTCTCACGAAGTTATAGATTCAGAACTGTTGTATAGCGTGTATGAATAGAAGTAACTAAAATGCAAATCGCCAAATAATGCTGTCTATATATTTTGTGTGTGAACTAATTGCATTTGAAACCAAGATATTAAAACATCCTTACAGTAGACTTGGATGGGTCCATGTGGCGATCTATCCACTGCACAATTAAAGAAATTGAATTTGGGAGGGGGATTTTGACAGTTTGAGTGGATGAAGACCACCACATATCACCGCCACCACACACATGTACAGACTTTAAGGTTTTGAAGATTGGACAATTTAAGCACAATTTATGTTGCTATTGTACGCTGGATTATAAAATTAAGATATATTTATTAGCAAAACACATGCCCAGTTTATTAATTGGCAAAACATATATAATATAGCATTCAGTCCGTCTGTCATAATTTAATTTTACTTGTATCACGCAATTTGATTTGTTTAGCACGCTGAAAAAAAAATATTTGTTTATATTGTATAAATGTAACTTGGCATGGGGACACATCTCCTTGCCAACCAAGACGACACTATTTTTCCTTTTCTAATTTTACATTGGAAAATGGAACACTGATACGTTGATAGACCTTCGAACTAGGCCATGGAATTGAAAATCAGCGGAATTAAACATGCACAATAAATAATGCATTGTCTTACCCCCCCCCCTCTCCAACAACAAGCAAAACGCAGTCTTTGTTTACAAGTAATTGCATAAAAATAAAAAATAAAAATACAACTCGTGATATGTACAACGATATCATAAGTGAAATAATAATAAAAAAAACGGTATATCGAGTATTTTCATATGGGGGTTACTTGATCCGCCTATCGAAGCATAAAATGCGTCATGAATGTCTTGCAACATATGACGTCATGTCCCATCGATAACATGTGAATCGCTATATATCTATGAATTGCTTACATAATTTACTGTGTCGGATTTAACTGGCGGCAATGCTGCATGCTACCTGTATGGTAAGTCATATTGTAGTTTAAATCCGTTATTTTGAATTCCTTTTTGCCTGATCAGGTCATGCTAATATTCAGCCCGAAACGTGGACGTACTGTAAATCAAAGAAGGACTTGCTCCCAATGTACGTAAAGTTAGGTTAAATAAAAGTTATTTCGAATGTTGACTGTCTAAAGCTGCGTAGTAACAATTTTATAAAATAAATATAGCAAAAATTATTAGATATGATATCTGTACCATACAAGAATACTTGCGTGAAGCCTGAATATCTTCAGATATTCCAAACTGAAAGAAGACGCCGCGCCATGTTCAATTTAGTCACTAGGCCTACAGTTTCGGTAATTGTCGTTTCGTTCAAAGATAATGTTTATGATAGTAATGTAAAACTACCAAAATTGTACACAGTTTTTAAGCAACGATGCAATGAAGATGTATTGTGAACGACTTTAAAAGATGAAAACAACTAGGTTTTGAAAATGAACATCTATAGTAAAAGGGCAAAATAAGCTGCAACCGAAAATTATTATTAGGTGAGGGAATTTCCCTTGCTTTAAAAATAACCACCGAACTAAAATGACCTATGTACATGACACGAAATAAAAAAACGTAGTTTCCTTCTCCATAAGATACTTAAACCAGCCATATTTTCTGTAAAATTCAAGTTTACCACCACCAGCGCATTATAACCGTAATATATTTCAGCAATCCAGAATATCGTTTTTTGAAAAATAAAAATAGTGCTCCTAGCTCGCCCTAAAATAATTTTGCATTTATGGTCAATTGAAAAGGTGTATATTATAAAAATGCTTTAAATATTTTGGGCGAGATGGAACCAGTATGGCAAACACTTAACAAAATAACCAGTTTTTGGTGACAAATGACAAAAATACGGTACCATATCCGGTCCTAGTATGTATACAGCTTTAGTTGTGCTTCTATTTTTAAAAATCTAACATGCTGTTTTAAACTCCGGATTCTGATACATATTTATAACACCAATACTCGTATTCAACATTTACTTTCATTTTTATAAATTTTAAGGGCAATATTTTTGGGTTTGTGAATCAGGTTCTTTCGAGAAAGCAGTGCGAATAGCTACAGTAATGGAAACTGCAAAAAAAGGTACATTGTCCTTTACAGATAATACCACACAGGTTCATTATGTGAGATCAAAGCAAAATCATTGGAATGACAAAAAAGGGAAGGACTCAAAGCCCTCAGTTACAGTAAGACAATGCTTCCGCTGTGGTGGCAAACATGATGCAGATGCGTGCAAATTTAAGAACTCAAAATGCTTCAAGTGTGACAAAATTGGACATTTAGCCAAGAAATGCAAGCGTGAAAAGGAATGCAATGAAAAGTCAACTTGGTTTGTGAATGGGAACTCCAGATCTGATCATGCCAGAACCATAGTAAATGAAGCGGTCTACAGAAGCATGTTTTCTGATTATAATTTCAAGAAGTCGTCAACATTGCTTAGATCTTACACCAAGGAGGAAATCTCAATTCTAGGTGAATTTAAGATGACTGTCATCTATGGTGAAAAGTGCGTGCCTAGATTGTTGCTTCTCGTGATGAAAGGAAATCAACCCTGTCTTCTCGGAAGGGATTGGTTGACGAATATAAAACTTAAGTGGGAAAACATATTCTCAGTGACAAGTTGGTCAGTAGAAACCTTACAGAGGGAATATCAGGATCTGTTCGAAGAGAATCAAGATCCGATCAGAAATTTCAAGGCTGAAATAAGGATCAAAGAACAGTGGAAACCGGTATTTTGTAAGGCTCGTCCAGTTCCTTACGCTCTTAAGGAAAAATCAAAGAAACTAGAAAAAGAGGAGTGATCTACCCTGTAAAATCGAGTGAGTGGGCAGTACCCATAGTGGTAGTCCCTAAACCTGACAAATCAGTGCGGCTTTGCGGTGACTACAAAGTCATAGTCAATCGAGTCACCAACGAAGAACAATATCCCCTTCCAAACACGGATGATATGTTTGTGACTCTAGCGGAAGGACAGAAGTTCACGAAACTTGATCTACGACAGGCGTATTCACAGTTGGAGCTAAGTAGTGACTCAGAGGAGTACCAAACAGTGAACACTCACTTAGGACTTTATCGGTATCACAGACTGGCTTACGGGGTTAGCTCAACAAGTTCCATTTTCCAAGGTGCAATGGACAACATTTTAAGTGGACTTCCATACGTGGTGTGTCGAATTGATGACATCCTGATCACAGCTCCAGATGATGAGTCTCATCTCAAGACCATCCAAGAAGTATTTCATCGTCTTCGTGAGCACAACATAACAATGCGGAAGGATAAGTGCATCTTCATGGCAGATCAAGTGACATACATGGGATTTCTGATGGATAAACAAGGGATACATCCAACAGATGAGAATATTGCTGTTATACGTGATGCTCCCAGACCCACAAATGTAAAGGGAGTTAAAACATATTTAGGACTTCTGAACTAGTATGGAGCATTTCTACCCAATTTAAGCACTGTTCTACAGCCCCTATATCAGCTGCTGAAAAAGGGGGGAAACTAGTTGTGGACAGATGAGTGTGAAAGGAGAATTCAGAACAGCAACCAGATTATTACAAAAGGAAAGTTGTTGTTTTTTATGACATGAACAAACATCTTCGTCTAGTATGTGATTCGTCAGCATATGGCCTCGGAGCTGTAGTGTCTCACATCATGGAGGATGGTTCGGAAAGGCCAATTGCTTTCGCTTCAAGGACGTTGAATTCCAGTGAACGTAACTATGCTCAAGTGGAAAAAAAGGCCTTGTCTATCATATTCGGGGTGAAAAAAATTCCACAAATAGCTGTATGGAAGGATGTTTACTCTCATCACAGACCACAAGCCATTAGTCACCATTTTTGGGCCAAATAATGGTGTGCCAACCTTAGCTGCTGCTAGAATGCAGAGATGGGTTCTCACGCTATCTGGATACCAGTATCAGATACCGTATCGATCGTCACAGGAACATGGGAACTGTGATTCGTTATCAAGACTTCCAATTCATGATGAACAATGTCGTGATGATTATGAAGAAGTCTACTTCTCTGAACTGAATGATAGGGAGCTTCCTATTTCAAACACTGACATTGCCAAGCAACAAAAATAGACTGTTTTACCCAAGGTGGATGAACTCACCTTAACGGGATGGCCCGATCACAATACAGATCCAGAACTTCAACCATTCTTTGAGGGGAAAAATTCTCTGAATGTGGAACAAAGAGTAGTGTTATGGGGGATCCGAGTCGTGATTCTGGAGGCTCTCAGAAAGCGTTTAATTGAGGAACTTCATGAGGAAAATTTGGGAATGTGCAGGATGAAGTCACTAGCTAGGGGATATATATGGTGGTGAAATCTAGATAGGGAGGAGAGTGTCGAGAAATATCCATCATGCATGTCCGTTATAAAGAGTCCAAGGTCAGCACCACTACATCTCTGGATCTGGGCTACCCGACCATTTCAGAGGATACACATAGACTATGCTGACTACAAGGGTCAATCCTTACTCATTGTATCCGATAGCTACTCCAAGTGGATAAAGGCAAATCCAGTGAGGTCCATGACAAGCTCAATGACAATTGACAAGCTCAGAATGTTGTTTACATCAACCGGACTACCTGAAGAGATAGTAAGCGATAATGGGACACAATTCACATCTACTGAATTTAAGGAGTTTGTCATTATGCCTATGTCCTTTTTATGTATTTAATTATTCCTAAGGGTTGTTTTAAATTGTTTCATATGTTATTAGGGTAATCATATCATATCACTATATATTAATAACAATATTTATGCATTTTAATTCTGACACTATGCATATTTCATTCACATGTATGTGCACATCGATTTTATATTATCTTTTCTTTCACATTTGTAAAGCGCTTTAGAGAACTAATGTTGATAGGGCGCTATATAAATCTTTTAATTACAATTACAACGGAATAAAGCACACCTTAGTGCCACCTTACCACCCACAGTCTAACGGATTCGCGGAGAGAGATGTGCAGATCTTCAAGAAGGCTTTAAAATGCGAAGAAGTGGATGGGAAGCAGCAGAGCCTTGAACATAAATTAGCTGACCTATATAGAGTAACACCGCATACTACTACAGGAGTTGCAGCAGCAAAACTTTTCATGAAGAGACAACTTAAGACTCGTCTGTCTCTAATCAAACCTGGTGTTGGGAAACAAGTGGAAAACCATCAACAAAAATGAAAGAAAACCATGATAGAGGATGCATCAAAGTACAGAAATTCCACACTTTGGAAAAAGTACAAGTGGAAACCACTATTCAAGCGGGCAAATGGAAGTGGATTCCTGCCTATGTCTACAAAGCGATGGAACCTCTAACATATTTTGTAAAAGTTTGCAACCGCACACGCTACTGCCATAGTGATCATTTGCTGAGTTGTAAAGCAAATCTTCCACAGGGTAGACCTAACATCGATAACTTTGACTCCACTATAGTTGACAACTCAACACCAAATCGTACAGAGGGCATCATCCTTTCTGAAGCACATGAAGGCATTCCACAATCCAGAGGTGAAAACCAGTTGCCGTCCCCGACTGACAATCCAATCACTTCATCAGCCGAAACTACACCGTCTAGTCCAACCAAGTCCTTTCTTATCACACCAACCAGGCGTTACCCTATCCGCGAATAAAATGCACCCAAAAGACTGATCGAGGAAGTTTAAATCAGTGATTTGTGAAATTTGAATTTTTTTTGGTATGGACTGGTTAAAGTATAATGACTGGCTAAAAATTATGTGAAACATCTATTGACTTCTGCTAAAATTTTGAGTGAGTCAAATAAGAAGGGAGGAGTGTAGTATTTGTAATCGGGATCGGTGTTCAGTTAATTCTTTTCACTGTTTGCAGTTAGTTCCCTTTTGATAAAGAAGTAAATCAACACGTGGTTTGTGTCTTAATCTTTCCCCTGAGTGTTTCCCAGGATATTAAACTATTCTACACATATTCATCCTTGCATCAGAAAAATTTACTTCAACACATATCAGCATTTTGTTACTACATTATTAAAGTAAGCGTATTTAACATTAGTTTGTTTTAATTGGTTGTTGGAAATTATATCTAAAACATTTGTATTTATGCACTAATATGCATTAATGTAAGACCAAATCAAATCATGGATCGTAATGTATCAATAAAGAAATCCAACCAAAAGACACAGATTGATCAGCATGTTTTGACATATATACTAGTGAAAGTTTTCTTCGAAAGACATCTGGATTGTGCAATGTATGCAATAGTTTGTTCTGCGTATAGTAAGTTTTTAAATCGAGGTAAGCTACTAACAAACACATTGATGGTAAAGGGTTTCAACAGTCTCGATTGAAGTCAGCATGTCGCAGATTCTGTGGTGGTTATAACAATCTAGTTTCTCGAATACAACTTATCATTGGATTAAATGCTGTCTGATGTGTTTCATACCGATTGTTAAGCTGTTCTTAGCACACTGATTTTGACTGCGGATAACACCGTTTACCTGAACAGGATATAGGGCTCACGGCGGGTGTGACCGGTCGACAGGGGATGCTTACTCCTCTAAGGCACCTGATCCCACCTCTGGTGTGTCAAGGGGTTCATGTTTGCCCAACTCTCTATTTAGTATTGCTTATAGGAGTTATGGGATTGATCACTGTTCGTTATCTTCACCTTGCATTTAAGATGTAGGACACCATCGATTACGCTTCGTTGATAGGATTATCTGGTTTTCAAAATGCCAGTTTAAAAAGACAACATGAAAGCTATTTGTGAATATCAATACAGCCAATGTGTCTAAATTGTTAAAAATCTGTATTCTGTATTCCATAGGCAGTTATACACACAATCTGCCATCAGCCACGCTACTGGGACAGTTTTCCTTATTTTTTTTACGTGAAACATTAAGACTTTCATTCGATCAGCACCATTATATAGATGTAAAGGACAACTGATCATGGTTATTCCGCTTAGGCACCTGACCCCACCCATAGGGTTTCCAAGGGCCGGTTATTGATCTGTTGTCGATTATGTTCTACTTCCTTACGTTTATAAGTCATTATTCTGATACTCTTGGATATAACCTTCATTCAATGTTTATTCCAAGTACAAATTCCAAGGAATGATAAACTGTCCAATATACCAACCTGTATTTCATCAATATAAATCGTCCGCTTAAATTGCGAGGCTTCATGTAATGATCGATAAAATATAAGCTTTAGATTGTTGTATTCAGAAGCGCATATCTTTCACATCAAGTGTAAACCGTATCAGTGTCAGGTCTTCGTTTCAATTGACTTGTGTATGGATGGTGAAAATAACGGACAGTGGTGAATTTCATAAATTTTCAAATTAACAATAACAAGAGGAGGGGACACGCGGACCCTTTGGCACAGCAGAAGGAATAAGCACCCCTGCTCGCCGGTCACATCCGCCATGAGCACTCTGCTTTTAATAGGTATGCGGGGAATTTGAAGTTAAAGTCAGTATGTAAAGGAAGTCCTAATATCTGGTAAAACACGTCAGACCTAGCGAAAAAAGCATATTTGCAAATGATATCTTTATCAAGATGAGAGAATTTTCGAAATGCTGAAGTTCAAGAAGACAGTTCAACCTCTTGCCATTTGCTAAAACATGCTACAGTACGTCATTGACAACTCAACATTTAGATCGATATCCCGGAGTCCGTGTTTTCCCAACGCTCTATTTTGTATTTGCTTATAGGAGTTATAAGATCGATCACTGTTCGTTATTGTTACCTTCCATCGACGACGTTTCATCTATATGAAAAAGTGAAGATTGAACAATCTCATGATTCCTATAAATTCTACAAAACTTAGATGAGGACAAACACGGATCTGAACACGAACCCGGACACGGCTATTTATATTTCCAAAACTCCAAATATAATGTAACTCATGCATTTCTCATAGGGCATATGTTTGATTTAAGAATGTTATTTTATTTTATTCGTGAAGGGTCTACGCCCTATAGTTGTAAAATAATGTGGGTATGAATTCATAAATATGGTACCTCTGTGGAATTATAAAGAAATTGAACTAGAATGTACATGCAATGAGCTACCGGAAAACCAGGATTATTGAGCTTGTCAATTATTTTTAGTTATAAATTAAATAAGTCACCATTTCCTTTGGCTACACCCCCCCCCCTGTTTTTTTTTTGAAAATGAAATGTTTACAATATATATTACAGTATTGCAGCATTAAGATAATAATTTGTAATATATCTGTACAGTTTTGAATTAGAAATGAAGATCATCAAATAAAAACTAAAAAGGGTTATATCTGTTTCATTTGTGACAAATTTAAACAGGTACTCCCCCTATCTTATCTAGACACATGTGCAAACTATGACATACTGATACCGACATGTATTTTCTTTTGCAATTCAAACTACATCATTGCATTACCTAATTGTTGTTGTTAGAATGCATATTGTACTTCTATTAATTTTAATTATTGAATCTGGATAACATTCAATAATATGAAAATGAAGTCTTTTAATGCATTAAAATACTTCATATTCATATTGATTAATTAGTTTTTTTTTTTAAATAAACGATAATGGATTGTCAATTTATGTTTACAGACTATGTGGAGAATGTGTGCATTAACTTATTGGAACGCCATATTCAGTTTCCATCATGTCCAGCAGCTACTGTGTAAGCCAACAGAAACATATGTTACATACCATGCACCGCCGCTTATCTCTTCGTTCGCATATTTCAATATTGATTGACTTATTCAGTCCCATTGCTGCAAGAAAACCAACGTTTGCGCATAACAATCTGGTTGATTGTTGAGGACCCAAGAAGATGAATACCGATGAAATAATTGTTGATGATGTTGTAATTGTGGTTCTCTATTGATACTATTTAAAGATGCTTGATTTTTTTTGATTGTCATAGATATATATTTTTATTGTTACAATATGATTTTTGTGTGTTTTCAAATCGTTCGTATCAAGTTCAAACTGCATGTTTATGATTCTAGATAGGCGCCGATCTTGTGAAAATGCCCCGTTTTCAATGCATACTTAATGTTGTTTGTAATCTGAACGACGAGAAAACACAGGAATCGGTAATTTTATCTGTATTAATAGTAGTTACCATACCCCCCATAATAAAACCACAGGAACGATTGATTTTATCTGCATTAATAGTAGTTATGGTCAATGCCATACCTCCCATAATAAAACATAGGGACAGATAAATGTGTGTGTAATCATGATAAAAATACTAATCTATACCACACGACCACAAATACAAAACTGGTGGCATAATATAAACGACCCAGATAACAGTTCTATTTTTTTTAAATAGAAATGTTTATGGAAATGGAAAACGTTATTTCCGAATGTTTTTTTTTTCAAATCTAGGAATAAAGACTTCCAAAAAACATGGCAACTTGAAAATACATGTATCAGAGAAATATATTGTAAAAGGAAATTGAAATGAAATAGTCAAAATTCAGAAATAAGACGATTTTTTTGTAATTTGAAGATCGCCCGACCGGAATCATTAAAAAAAGTAGTCATAGAGAACACTGTAATCAGAAAAAATGCATTCCCTTAGTGCAAAATGGTTTACAAATCAAACTACTTTATCAAGAAAATTAATTTCTTGCAGTGCATATATTTAGCAACAGTATGATTATTTTAGTGATGTCTATCAATTTTGAACAGGATCGGTACTTTTTTCTCCAGTTTGAATCTGGTGATTATGTCTAAAGTTTAGTTTCTTCGATTAAATTTCTTTTTATGATGATATTTATTCCACATATATCTTATATAAATGGCACGTTGTTTGAAGATTTTATCCGTAGATTTTTAAAAAATATTAGCAAATACCGTTTTCAGTTTTGATAACAAAAACAATTCTAGAAAATCAAAACATTTATATCTTAATCGTTTCGGCATATGCCATTAGATATTCACATCATTCATTAAAATCGCAACGAAATTTAGACATAACAATCTCTTATTTGCAAACAAAATCCCATTTTTATAATTCCGGGAAAAATTACAAAAAATCACATCAAATATTTGCGAGCATGTATCACTCTTTCGATGGCGAAATCACACTTCATAAAAAGTGTATTAACTAGTTATTAAATGAAATGTTAGTGTAATGAGTTACCTTGATTCAATATCAATATTTAATCCCTCGTGACCAATTATTAAATTGACTGTTCATATTACAAATTTATGCACATAAATGAAACTATTGAAAACAGAAATATAACAATTGAAATGGATAATAGAAACACTCATATCTTATTATATCATTGATATTGAGGGATGGTGGGGTGAGAGTGTTCATTTTTTTTTCAATCTCGAATGCTAGATTGGTTCAAATGTGTATACATGTATGTCCCCTCCCTCCTTTGCACTGGCAATTACCGCTTTTGCGGTAATTGAGTTAAAAAAAACATAGAGGCAGGGAATCACTTCGCAAGGATCATCCTTCTTTCTTATCACGACTTCCCTTCTCTCAATGTACCCATTGTCGGCGTGTGACGTCATAAACCTGTACGAACGAACAGTTAATGTGTGTGCTAAGGGTAGTTACGCCATCTAAAACAAAATATACACAAGCATGGGTGCGGAATTTTGTAATTCTGTTTTCAAAAGTGGATTAATTGACAATTGTCAGTTTTTCGAAAGAGTCGATATGTTTGATAACTACGCTATGTAACGAGAAAAACGGTTCAACATCTCTATACTGTTTTGTTTTAATTTCATGGATTGTTTAACATACAAACCCAAACATCACAAGGATGTATATAGTAAAGTATATATGGAAATTAGTGTGAATTTATTGCTTTTTAATTTCAAAGACTCTGTATTTGTTTTCCAAGCTTTTGTTTTCGTAAATTATAGATTTAATTTAGTACATAGTAATTCGTTTAGCTTGTTCTTTTTCAACGTGGGTAATGGAAACTTCTTTGTGAATGCAATATCTTTTATTCAGACTTTGACAAAGGTGACGGGATGCATTCATCATTCCTTTATGCTGGTGATATTTTTATATCAGAAAAAATAAGTTCATGCGTTTCACCAGATATGTCCGGTCCATAGTGAATTCGATCGCACTATCGGATCATCAATATTTTATTAATGTTCATAACTTTACCAGCAGTTTGAATGCATATAAATATAACACTGAACGTTGTCGTTACTTACATACGTGCAATATCATATCGCAAAGACAACAGCATAATGATAGATTGCAGTAAATAGACAATAGACGTTCACAATAAGTCGTGAGAGTTATATCTAAATTTTCAAACAATGGTCAACTTATTTTTCATATTTCAATTATTATTCAGGTATGATTAGATTAAAGCACATGTTCTAAAGTAGGGTTGTAATGCGTTCGCATAACCACATGATATATGCGGTAATATTTATCACTGTTCTTTTTTACTAAACATAATTACAATGCATATAGTTTTCTCGATATCCTTGTATAACTAATACAATACTACACGCTTTCACAGAAACGCATGCAACAAAGCAATAATCTTATTGATATTTATATAATATGAACGTAGATGTGTAGATCATGCCATGCTGATTAGAACAGAAGTTGAACTCATAACATTATGGGAGAGTCCATGTTTCGCACCGCGTTTCAACATCATTATTTAAGTTGCTACTTTCGTTTTCAGCAAATCCGGTCAAACAAAATACAAAATTTGTATATTTTAAAATTTGTGAATATATTTCTTCTGCATTTAAGTCATGCAATAGTTGTACATACGAGGTCCTTGTCAAAAGTCCATGAAACAGGCATGCTAGGTTGCATAGACACGACATTCTATCTCGCGACATTGCGCATTGCAGAGCTCCATTCGTTACTGATATAAATATGTGTATACATTTTTAGAAGAGTTTGATGACTCTATATCAGTTTTACAATTCTGCTTTAAAGATTTTAAAAAGAGCATTTTTATTACCAAACAAAACAAAAAAACACATCGATGTAGCACACAATCAACAACGTCAAAAATAAAGAACGTGATGTTTAATATTTCTTTTAACGTCGTTATTATGACGTAAAACTCAACAGGCCTGATTCTGTCGTGGCGGATCAGAAATGTAGGAAAGAAAATTGAACATACATGAGGGTATGAACTGTTACGCTTCACATCGTCATGTGGCAAATATATTAAATGAACATGCACATGACGTATAAGGATAGTATGAATGCATCCTCAATTGATAGAAACCGTGGAAAGAAGTGAATGAATCCCAACACAGTTTGTTGATATAAAATGCGTGTCTTGAAATACAAGGCGTTTGCCTTTTCACAATATTTGTTTAATATTATGTAGAATAACAGTATGCATATACCTTTATAGTTGAATAACACCTATATAGACTTCGATATATATGTGTGTTCTGTTTTCTAATATGTTTCCAATAACTTACAGATAACATGTGTCCGTGGGATTGTCAGTCGGTACTCCGGTCAGTCCACTTCTGTAACAATTTATGTTAGTTCCATCACAGCTGGATGCCTTCTCACAGCTACACTTATCAGGACAAGTGTCCGTTCCCTGGCTGTAAAGCACATAGAGCACTACCAACGCCCATATCACCAGCTGCATCGTTACTATGTGGTGAATAACGTTGTATCTCTACTCTCATCAAAATATAGCTATTCAACAATCCTTCCTTCTAAATGTGACAGCTGGATATTTTCTGATTCTAACGCAGGGACATTGAGCACGGAATTTGATCTCGTGTCAGCACAGGCATATATGTATATATATATATATATATATATATATATATATATATATATATATATATATATATATATACATTAGGAATGAATATCGAGTATATCCCGAACAAAATATGTATTTATGACATGATAATTTATGTAGGGGTAGATATTGATCACCAAGACTACAGGCAAGATAAATCAGGCCAGCATTTGTCAGCTTCCTGAACTTATTTTGAATGTATGTTTGTTATCTGAAGTGTTGTTGTCAGGTACCGTCTATAAAGGTTTGTTTTACGGAGTTTACTTTCTTTCATAAAAAAACCCCTTAAATTTCGTCCAGATTGTACGAAGTAACACGCTCAACTGAATATTTCATTTCCATTTAGGTAACACCTTACCATACAAGGCATGCTACAAGTATCAAATCAAACTATTGTAATGCACAGGTGATTTAAGAATTTGTAGAATAAAGTAACGTTGATTTATATAGATAACCAGATATATATAGAGCTATAAATAAATGTATAGTTGTTGTACACATGAACTATGACACGTAATGACTCTCCGGCGTAAAATCTATTATATCGGTATTTTGTTTAGGAATGAAACAAACTTGTGTTGATTGTATATGTTATCAAGTATCATAGGATGGTTTGTCAATTGTAATTTGTATTTTAAATATATTTTCCCGAATCTCATCAAACAGAAAATGTCATATTAAGAAAAAAATGTCAGCAGTCATTGAGAATTAATTTGAAAAGAGGCAATTGCTAACAATTACAAATCTGAACGCAACTCCCACACTTTTGTGTATAGTGATAGTAAGTGTTTAAAAAAAAGAGAAAATCACGGGAACCATGCATTAGGATTCAATTTTCCTACAATGTACAATGAAAGGAAATTAAAGAAAATAATTAAATTGTTATTTTTTTATTTACTTTTTTTTTTTTTTTTTTTACATATTTCCATCCCTATTCTGAAAACAATAAACTATAAATTTAGGTAAACAAGAACATGTGTGACTTTTTTTCACACATTATTTTATGGGAGGCGCAGCTGTGCTGACATTAAATCTACATATCTGTTTTCATAGAGCTATTTATGCTACCAATTAGTAAATAAAAACATTTCAAGTATTTATTCCTTTTCTGTAATACCTCCAAACACTATACAGCAGTGTGTATTATTTTAAACAATTATTAATCCCTTCGATGTAATCTTCCTTGAAATAAAGGAAGAAATGAATGAATATCACTTAACAGACATCATAAAAAATGGATAGTCATCAAGGAATTGATTTAATAGAAACCTTGAAAGGTGATGTGGATATTTGTCTATTTTCTTTTAAATGTAAAACCAATTTTGATGCACCAAATGCGCATTTCGACATGTTTAAAATCCGAAAGAACAACAGACTTATAAGAACTATTTGAGGGAAAACAGAGTACCAAAAGAGGAGCCAAATTCGCCCAAGGATAAGAGCTATGCATGAGGGAGATGGTCCTTTATTTTGAAATGAATTTCTATATTGTATCACAGCAATTAAATATGCATCCGTATTCCAAGCTAGTAACGAAGTACTTAGCTTCTGGGCTGTAGATATTCTCGGGGACTAACAGTCCACCAGCATAGGCCTCAACCCAGGGGTCATAATGTAAAATTGATACGGTACCAATTTTGATGCACCAGATGCGAATTTCGACAAAAAAATTATATTCAGTGATGCTTTTTTGAAATCCGAAATAACCATAAACTTGTAAGAGCTATTTTTGGGGAGAATACAGAGTGCCAAAAAAGTAGAGCCAAATTCGTCCAAGGATAAGAGCTATGCATGGGAGAGACAATCCTTAATTTTGAAATGGAATTCTATATTTTATCACAGCAATTAAATATACAACAGTATGTTCAAGCTAGTAACGAAGTACATAGCTATTGTGCTGTAGAGAACCTCGGGGACTAGATCTAAGTTTGTATATTAGTTAATAGTGAATTTGGAATTTATATAACACTCTCCATATTTAATACAAACTGTTTTCACTGACAGTCAATTAATAGCAGGTAATAGTTGACGTATATCTCTTGTAAAACTCTTGTTTTCCATTGGAAAAAAAAACACACACACAAAGATCCACCTAACAGAAATATCTAAATCATCAAAAAAATCGTGATGGTCAACAATATGGGCCAATATTATCAATGATAACGTCATAGTTAACCTTATATTGCGTCATACTCAACATGAATTGTGACACACTTTTTGTGTTTCCAATCAAAGCTCGTCATTCTCACTAAAATCCTTTATATTCTATCAAATGGATAGTGCAATTCCTATTATAATGCAATTAATATTTCGCTCTGATGCGAAAGGAATGGGTGGTTGGATGGTTTGTAAAGCTTTATTTTACACTGTATTGTTGTGTATGTCGTTCGTAGATCATCTAGTAAATATGCCGTCCACATACCATGAGGTCATAGGGTTAGCACACGCGTTTTTTAATTACAAATCCAAATACATGGTTCGTACTAATCCCAACATACATTAATGATGCCACCTCCAGAAAAGTTGACTTAACGACCTGGTGTTTTTAAATATGTTCTATGACTTTGCTATGCATATTTTTTCCATAGTTGAGGCATGCATTGAGTTATAAAGCAATATGTGATTTTTTTTTAAAATACCCATATTTGTTAGTAGATAAAGATATATACTTGTACATACCAACTGTGGTTTAAGTAAACTGATTAAATATGAGGGTCACTGGTATGAAAGATTGACATTGTATGACAAAGCCATTGACAAGTGTCAATACAATTTAGTATGTCATTCGAGATGATTCGATGTACCCAGATGGCAGATACTCTTCACCTCAATAAATTTATTAATGAAATACATTTTCAAAAATGTAGCTGAACATTAAAATAATGTATTTTTGGTCAGGTCACTAAAAAAAGAAAACGCAAAAAAGGTTTTTTTTAAAGATAGGAATCTAACATTTGTTATTCTTTCTATATGAAAGACCTTGCTTGGTTGTATTGTGCTTCTGAAAAGGGTTAGCTTAACAGCTATAGTTTTATTTGAATGTTTGACTGTATACAATGCAAAGTATGGCCATTGTCATGACATCCATTGTTGGTGAAATTATTGATATTTCTAATTCTTACTTCAACAAAATTTATATAAACCTTGTTTATTTACCTAAAACTAAAAAAAAATGATCTTAATTGTATTTGTGTTTGACTTTTAAGAGGTATATTTCAAAGGGATTTTTCAAGGACACTGTCTTTGTTACCACGATGACAACAGAGTAGTTATTAACATTATATTATTTGAGTTTAAGTGAATCACATATATAAATCCAATGATTTTATCAATAACACTACATACTATTTTATAGCATTCTTCAATAAAAAAATGCGCTTTCCACAAAATTAACCATCATTACTGAAAGCGTCTCTTAAGTGTTGGATCAGCTGTTATTTTGAAATCGTAACAAACGGAAATGAGTCTCCAATATTGACTTTATAACATGTTGGTATAACACGATCAACTAGAATGACTGATAGGGAAATTGTGAAAATCCACAGATATATGTTCTTATACTGAAGTGTATCAAAGAACATGAAATATATTTATCTCTTCACTACAAAATTTGCATTCTGAATGTCTGCATACCAATTGAAGATAAATTAACAATTTTTTTTAGCGGAATTAGATACGGGGAAATATAATAAAATTGAAATCCGCGTTGGGTATTGATAGATACGTGATATATTCACGTATCTTTCAATAAATACGTTTAGTTCGATTTATCTTAATCATTTAATTTAATTCCAGGTCATGCTTTTAACGAATATCGATATTTGCAACTAATTCGATATCTACTAAATTAGCACCGCATACACGTTCGAGAAATTCACTTTCAAAACATCGTAATCCCAAACAAACTTTCTAAAATTAAATCAGTTTTTGATTGAAAATGGTTTGCCAGTAAAGATAGATGTATATAATTCACTATCGAATGCCATTGCTATATTAGGTATGGTATACATCACCCCTCATCGAATTTTAAACTTCAAATTTAAAATAATTTCAATATGCCAATTACGGTCTCATGATTTTTGTCAATTCCATTTAGCAGTAAAAACTGTTCTATGTGGTTGTGTCCATTATATTGGAAAATAATCAAAATAGTTTTATGCAATGGGCACAATGAACATAGTGAATTAAATATCTTATATACTCAACTTTTTTTTTAGAAATGAGGTTGTCATGGGAATTCATGAATCACAGCACATCCATACACCCATAAATCACCTACATTTGTGTATCTAGAAACAATGACGCTAGCAACAGTCGATGTCATCAAATTCAACGACTGTAGCCAAAGGTAAGACAACTGATGAACAGACATACCATAAGTATAGTGTGTAACAATTTAGTTTATAGCTTAATCATGACGACTGATAAAACAGCATTTCATTCAAAGTGTTTTAAAAAATCAATTGTAAAGCAAACAAAACTTATTTTAGATATAGTCATTTGGAAGTCATCAACTGTAGATATCAGTCTGGCTAGTCCTATAGTTAGAAACATGACACAGAGAACCCGGTTTTTACTTTCTTTAAGTCTATATATTTTATCCGCTACTGTTATAACTTTCTCATTGACAACCCGTGGACTTACAACTCCCGACAGGATAAACGATTCTTGCGCGACGAAGACAATTTAAACAGGAGAAATGCAGTAGTGTTGGCTTTATAGACCGTGGATATTAATCTGTATAACTCAATGGCCAGAGAAACTTACTAGTGATAAAGAGGTCCAAGGTTTGATTCCCGGTCTAGAGCTTTTCTCTCACATATGACACTGGAGTTTTTTCACAATTGCCGATATCAAACATTTGTTAACAGCCCCAAGAGCAGTGAGAATGTATGTAGAATTCAGTTTTACTGTAATTTGAACTGGATACTATAGTTAAAGGTTTTGACTGAATTTCGGGAGATATACCAAAACAAGGTTGTGTACGGTTAAGCAGATATAACTTTAAACGTTTGATCCCACGCAATAAAATGAAAGGTTGGTATATTTCCTTGAACTTAGTTCTCAACATTTGAAATTATACATACAAGTGCATATTCCTTTCGATATATGTTTCTGGAAACGTATATTCGTTTACTGCGGAATGATTTCAATTCATGTGGGTCAATTTTCGCTCAATATTAAAATTTTACGATTCCGTTCAGATGCAATGGCATGGGTGAAAATCGAAGATAACGAACAGTTATAAGTCTCATAACTCCTATAAGCAGTACAAAGTAGATAGTTGGGCAAACAAGGACTCTTGTGGCTTCCTGTAAATTGAAACTATTTCTACCACGTTATTGTAAAGATCAAAGGAATCCATTGGCATTATTCTGCGATATACGCCTCTTCTTTATGTTAAAGACAATATTACTCGACCTCGGAACATAGATGTAAACGCGATCATCATTTCTAGTCAATTGTGTGTTTCGCTGTAGTTTGTATTTCGTGGAATATGGGCACCCACTAAATTCAAGAATATAGTTCTCACAAATACAAATAGAAAATGCCATGGAAAGCACAACGCGTACTTTCATTACTCAGTGGAAAGCCGTGTTATTTTCTATATTATTTAAAAGACATGCATATTAAGCGATCATATTCCATGCAACAAAAACAAACGTGTAAGATATATTTTAGGGAAAAACAGAGTGCCAAAAAAGTATAGCCAAATTTGTCTAAGGATAAGAGCTGTGCATGAGGGAGATAATACCTAATGTTGAAATGAAATTCTATATTTTATCACAACAATTAAATATAAATCCCTCTTTCAAAGCTACTAACGAAATATTTAGCTACTGAGCTGTAGAAACCATCGGTTACTAACAGTCCACCAGCAGAGGCCTCGACCCAGGGGTCATAATGTAAAACTTATACGGTGCCAATTTTGATTTACCGGTTGCGCATTTCGACAAATTATCTCTCTTCAATGATGCTCAACCGAAATGTTTGAAATCCGAAATAACAACAAACCTGTAAGAGCTATTTTAAGAAAAAACAGAAATCCGTCCAAAAATAACAGCTATGCATGAGGGATATAATCCTTAATTTTGAAATGAAATTCTGTATTTTATCACAACAATTAAATATACATCCGCGTTTTCAAGCTAGTAACGACTTACTTAGCTACTGGGCTGTAGATACCCTCGGGGAATAAATCTAAGTTTATATATTAGTTATTAATAAATTTGGAATGTATGTAATTATCCCCATATTCAATACAAACTGTCTTAACTGATAGTAAATCCATAGCAAGTAAAATTCGACGTATATTTGTTTTAAAACTCTTGTTTCTCATAAAAAAAAAACCCACAAAGATGCACCTAACATAAATATCTAAATCATCAAAACAATCTTAAAGGTCAACAATACGGGCCTATATTATCAATGATGACGTCATGTTTTAACCTCATGTTGCGCCATACTTAACATGCATTGTGACACACGTTTTGTGTTTCCAATCAAAGCTCGCCATTCTCACTAAAATCATTTATATTCTATCAAATGGTTAGTGTAATATCTATTATAATGTAATTCGCAGTTCGTACTGAAGCGAAGTGAGAGGGTGGGTGGGTGGTTGTAAAGCTTTATCTTACACCGTATTATCGAATATTTCGTTCGTAGATCCTTTAATACATATCCCATCCCCATAACACCAGGCAATGAGTTAAACACACACGTTTTTTTTTAAAATTACAAATCGAAATACATGTAAAAAAGATACTTGGCTCGTACTAATTCCAACATCCATTTATGATGTCACCCCTAAGAATATTGAACTTAACGACCTGGTGCTTTTAATTATGTTCTCTGACTTTGCTATATATTTGTTTCCATAGTTGAGGTATGCATGGAGTTATAAAGCAATATATGTTTTTTTTTTTAAATACCCATGTGGGTTAGTAGATAAAGATATATACTTGTAGATGGCAACTGCAGATTAGATTAACTGATTAAATATGGAGGCCACTTATTAATGTATATGACCTTGAGCTTGTAGAACAAGGTCATTTACAAGATTCAATAGAATCTAGCATGTCCTTAGAGAATAATCGATGCACCCAGATGATAAATATTATTGACCTAAATTAATTCATTAATTAAATAGATTTTAGAAACTGTAACCGAACAATTAGGTTTTTGGTCAGGTCACTAACAAAAAAAGTAGTTTAACTGATTTTGATTTCTTAAATAGATATTTAACATTTGTTATTTCTTTCTATATGAAAAACCTTGCTTGATTGTGTTGCGCCTCTGAAAAGGGTTAGCTAATAAATATATAGTTTTATTTGAATTTTTGACTGTATACAATGCAAGGTATGGTGGTTGCAATGATAACCCGTTTTGGTGAGATTATTGAAATTGTTTACTTCAACAAATTTTATATAACACAAATCTTATTATTTTAATTGTATTCATTTTGGACTTTAAAACAGTATATTTCACTTTTTTTCAATGATGTTGTCCTTGTTAGCACGGTAACAACAAGGTATTCAATGGCATTATATTATTTGTGTTTAAGTGACCCATAAAATGTAAATTCAAAGATTTTGTCAAAAACACTGCATACAATTTTAGCATTCTTCAATAAAAAAAATGCACTTTCCAAAAAATATCCATGATAACTGAGAGTTTATGTTCAGTGTTGGACTGATTGTTATTCTAAAATCGTAACAGACGGAAATGCAGTCTTCAATATTGACTCTATCACATGTTGGTATAACACAATTAGCTAAATTGGCTGATAGGGAAATTATGAAAACCCACGGATATATGTTCTTATACTGTAGTGTCACAAAGTACATGTAATGTATTCATCTCTTCACGACAGACTTTGTATCCCGAACGTTTGGATACCAATTAAGGATTAATTAACACTTTGTTTAGCGGAATTTCATACGGAAAAAAAATATAAGAAAAGTGAAATCCGAGTTGGATATTTAAAGATATATGAATACATACAAACACATTTACGGTTATCTCAATTCTAGAGATCAGCTTTATTAAATCGAATCGTAGGGATACGTTTATTAAGATTTCTTCTAACCGTTTAATTTAATTTCACGTCATGCTTTAAGCGGATATCGACATTTGTAAATAGTTCGATATTTTATAAACTAACACCACATTGACATTCAAGAAATGTATTTTCAAAGATCTTAATCTCAAACAAACTTTTTAAAAAGGAAATCATTTTTGGTTGAAAATGGTTTGCGATTAAAGATAGGTGTATAAAATGCACCATTCAATCGCATTCTTATATTAGGTATGGTAAGCATCGTCCCTCAACGAATGCTATGCTTCAAATTCAAAATAATTTCAATCAGCCAATCATGCAGTTATGCTTTTTTTTGTCAATTCCATTTAGCATTAAAATATATGTCCAATATGGTTGTGGTCATTATATTAGAGAACATTAATACAATATTTTTGTACAATAGGACACAATTGACATAGTAAACTAATTATCCTATATACACAACTTTTAAAATTAAGGTTGTCATGGACATTCATGAATCACAGAACATCCGTACACCCACCAATCACCTACATTTGTGTACCCAGAGACAATGACGCTAGCAACAGTCGATGACATCACATTCAACGACTGTAGACAAAGGTAGACAACTGATGAACAGAAATACCATAGATATGGTGTGTGCCAATCTAGTTAAAGCACAACGACTGATAAGAAAGTATATCATTCAAAATGTTTTCAAAATCCAATTGTAAAGCAAAGATAACTTGTTTTAAATATAGTCGTTCGGACTTGATCAACTCTAGATACTGGTCTGGATAGTTCTATAGTTAGAAAACATGATGCGGCATCCCGGTTTTTACTTTTATCACTCTATATTTTTTGTTCCGCTACTGTTACATTTTTGCCATTGACAACCCGTGAATTTGCAACTCCCGCCAGGGTAAACGGCTCTTGTATGGCGAGGATAATTTAAACATGAAGAATGCAGTAGTTTAAGCTTTATAGACCGTGAATAATAATCTGTATAACTCAATGGCTAGTTAAACGGACTAGTAATACAGGGGTCCCGGGTTTGATTCCCGATCTACCCATTTTCCATCACTCATGACACTGGAGTTTTTGTTTACAAACCCTGAGTAATATTAAACATATGTTAACATTTCCAAGAGCATCAATACTGTTATGCAGAAATCATTTTACTGCAATTTGATCTGGATATTATTCTTAATAGGTTTTTGACTGATTTTCCGGAAATATACCAAAACAAAGTGTTGTACGGTTAAGCAGAAATAACTTTAAATGTTTGATCCTACGCAAAAATGAAAGGAGGACATATTCCTTGAACTTAGTTCTCAACTTTTGAAATTATACATGCATGCACATATTCTTTTTGATATATGTTTCTGGAAACGTATATTCGTTCCCTGTGGATTGATTTCAATTCATGTGGGTCAATTTTCGCTCAATGTTGAAATTTTACGATTTCGTTGAGATGCAATTTCATGGATGAAAATCGAAGATAACGAACAATGATTAGTCCCATAACTCCTATAAGCAATACAAAATAGATAGTTGGGCAAACACAGACCCATGTGGCTTCTTGTGAATTGAAACTATTTTTGCCACGTTATTGTGAAGATGAACGGAATGCATGGACATTATTCTGCGATATAAGCCCCGTTTTTTGTGTTAAAACAATATTACTCAACCTTGGAACATATATGTAAACGCGATCATCATTTCATAAATATATTGTGTATTTCGTTGTGGCTTGTATTTCCTGGAATATGAATTATTTTCTTAATGAAAGTACGGAGTTTTCTAAAGGTTTGTTTAAAAGTTAAGATATTCCTAATACTTTTTGTTTAGGGGATATATATTTGATTATTTGCTCACATTGCATCGCAGGTGAATACATGATGAAATTAATTTCCAATGTAAACATTTACATGTATATAGCTGATCTTCATTACCTATTCCTAATTACAATGAAAACTTTAGTTAAAAATAAACCACACATTTCTTTGAACTGCTATTTATCAAATTAAAATTACTGTCATGTGATTTTGGTTGTTCATGGCCCTTATTTTATTTGGTGAACTTGTGCTGCACGTGCCGTGAAACAATGTACCGACGAATAGTAGGAATAACTTAGGTGTTTATGTAATGGTTATCTTCTAGCTTCCGAGTAATATTCACATTATAAAATACATGGGCGGTCCGTCTGTCACGAGTGCGCGGAGTCGTCATTTCATCTCGTACCAACGTACGCATATCCTTATACATAATACGAATATCGAGGATTTCCAAAAAATATCGGGATTTGTGACTTATAATGATTTGAGTAGGGGTAGATATTGATCATTGAAAATATAGGATGGAAGGATTCAGCCCAGTATTTATTAGAATTATTATGAAGTGTTGTTATTAAGTTTAGTTTATTAATGCATATCATTTTGTATTTTCCGTAGTTTACAATCGTTGAGAAAAAAAAAGTACAGTTAAATACGTTTCATTTGCATTTAGGAGCAGGGACGGAGGCCGTTCTGGGCCCAACCTCTGTGATATCATAACTATAGAAAGGGATCTAACTCTGATCCAGATAAAAAAAATATCATTCTCTTCAAATGTCTAAAAATCAGAGACTAGTTGCGATGTGTGTAATATGACCGTTTCTTTGAATATATTAATTTTGTAACGATTTACATGGCAAATTTCAAGCTACGGGTTCTTAGATTAACAAATTTATACATCATCATTCTCTCCATTTCACCTATTTATTTTACTAAGATATTTACCGGTCCAAGTCATCGGTGATTTCTTATTTGTGACAGCAGCGAAACTCAGACTAGTGTGGATGATTTCGGACATATCAATTAAAATTTCACATCAGATGTCCGCTATTTACTTCGTCATACGCTCATAATGCTCTTCGTGTAGACGTTACACGACTCAATGTCTCTTCAGAAGCAGCAGCTGCCATTTTAATGAAAGACACAGGATACTTAATCTCAAAAACCTTATAATTGATCACAACATTGGACTTAGAGAAGGAAATTGAACATTGTTTTTTTTTTTTTTTTTTTTTTAGCTTTCTTAATTTCTTTTATTTATTTTATTTCATTTAGATTAGTTTTACCCATTTTCTCCGGCATTCAAGTTTTAAGTATTTCGGGTCTTTAGTAGGGGAAAATAATCAGGAGTTAATTTTCATGAAAGAAGCGGCCAAGATACAACGAACATAGAAACATTATCAAACTATGAGGAAGTAAGTAACGTCTATCCCATATGAAATTTCAATTGATAGGTCGGAAATCTTCCACACTAATCTGATTCCCGCTGCTGCCATGGGATGGAAACAACCAGTTGACCTAGATCGATACAAATCCTAGTAAAAATAAACAGGTAAAATCGAGAGAGCTATGACACAGATCTCTGTTATTTCAAGAACCTGTTGCTGGGATATAAATAGTTATAACTATAATATATCCACTAAGACCGGCAAATTACGCATACTGCACTTAGTTTTTGATGTGTTTTAGGAATTGAAGCGAGTGGGTAGTTTTCTTTATCTGGGTAAGAGTTCGACTCCTTTCTATAGTAATGTTATCACACATAGTTCGTGCCCAGAACGGACTAAGTCTCTGTGTATTTTGATAACACTTTATCACACAAGAAATGTTACAGATATCAAATAAACTGTTGTAGTACCCAGGTGATTCTAATTAATTTCTAAAATGAAGTAGCGTGGATTGATATAAATAGACAGAAAGATAAATATATTTATATTGATTGATATACGTAAACATATAGATATATTTATATTGATTGACATACACACGAACTCAGGCAGGTAGTACGGTTTTTGTATCTCCAATGTAACATTGCTTATTTCGGTATGGTTTCTTTTTTAGGAATAAAGTAATGTTTGCTCATCTTTGCTTATTCTATTTAGCAAATGACGTAATAACATCAATCCATTAAACATGTAGGTTGCATTTATTTATTTTTAATTCCAGAATCTCATCAAATAGAAGAAAACGCATCAAATGTTGAACTGGTTGTTATTTTACAAATGTAACAGACGGAAATCCACTCTCAGACATTGAATTCATCGTGTTAATAGATCACAATAAGCTACATTGACCGATAGTAGAATCATTAAATTCTCCGGATGTATGTACTTACACTGTAGTACGCGGACATTATCCATATATTCACGACGAGCGTTGTATTTGGACTCTTTGTAAGCCAACTAATGATTACTTAAAACTTTGTTTAAAGACATTATGTACCAATAAATATAAAAAGGAATGTAGTTCGCGTTGGATATTCAGATATATATGAAGATATACATACAAATGTAGGGTTACATCAATTCTAGTGATTTATATTTTTATCGATTCGTAGAAAAAACGTTAATTAATACTTATTAAATCGTCATGATTTGGGTAAATAGCTACATTTTCAAGTTGTTTGTTTTTTTACTAAGAATTTCCGCACAAGTTTCAAAAAGTTTCAGGAAATAAAAAGATTGTTAGTCCGCGAGGGTCTCTACAGCCCAGTAGCTAGTACATTGTACTTCGTTACTAGCTTAAAAATGCATCTTTAACTGATGGGATACAATTTAGAAATTAATTTCAAAATTAAGGGTGATATCGCCCTTATGCTGAGCTCCGATCCTTGGACGAATTCGGTTCCAGTTTTTTTTTTTTGGCACTCTAGTTTTCCTTTCAGCTCTTACACGTGTTTTATCATTTGGAATTTCCAAACTTTCGGTTTGAGCATCGCTGAAGACACATCATTTGTCGAAATGCGCATCTGGTACATTGAACTTGGTACCGTATAGGTTTTACATTTAAGGTATCCTTTATTCACAACTTTTACAAACTAGTAGTTGTCATGAAACTTTATCTATCCCACAACACGAAAAATATGTTATGAGATTGATCACTGTTCATTATTTTCACGTTGCACCCTACTATTACAAATCACCTATCCAAGGACGTTAACAACAGCCGATGCCAACACTTGCAAGATCGTGAACAAAGTTAATACAACTGATGGGCAGAAAGGTCAGGATTATAGTTTGTAGCCATGTAATGTAAGCACAGTGACTAATAAGTACGCATTTTGTTTCACAATTTGCAATACCCAACAGTACATTGATTACTGTTAGGCTGTTCTTAACACATTGCTTTTGACAACGAATTACTCCGTTTGCCTGATCAAGACATACAGGGTTCGCAGCGGGTGTAATGCGTCGACAGGCGATGTTTACATCTCCTAGGCACCTGATTATACCTCTGATATACCAAGGTATCCGTGTTAGTCCATTTTTTATTCTGTATACCATATAGGAGATATGATATTGATAATGTTCCTTGTCTTATCCTTCCATTGATTCTACAAAATGATACTTTTGAATTAAAATTATCCATTGATTGTGTTGAGCGCTTTCAGTGTTCTCCCTTTGCATGCATCAAACCATATACAAAATTATCAACACAAGGGTGAGGATGTGTTTGTTATCATTCACAGGACTGATATTAATTATCTTTTCGCTAAAGCCGATACTAATCATCCATTACTGAAATTCACACAGTAAAGTGTACATATCTTTAATATGATTGTATACAAAGGAAAATAATTCAACATTAGTGATCAAAACATCCATTAGACCCATACATAATTCCCAATATTTCGATCCTAAGGGAGTTCACAATTCTATTGTTTAAAAAAAAACATTTAAAGCGAAAACATTCGATATATAAGAAAAAAAAAAAGAATCAAACTCCTGCACGTAACGAAATTCTTTCAAATTAAATTGGATCTGAAAAACTGGTTGCACTAAAATGAAATAAATAAACGTGAGCAAAATGTCAGACAGGAACACAGCGCAGACAATGAAAACTGATATCAAAACACAAATCCCCATTGTTTCTTGTGATCAAATGCAAGACTTGACTCCGAAAAAAATAACAAATATCATCAAAATAGGGCATTTCCTTATAGAGAATTAACACTGCAAAGTCTCCATGACCTATTTGATCTACCCGTTGTGAAATATTAAAGCTGTAAGAATTTGGGCGATTTGTCCCCACTAATTAAATAATGCGTACACATCAAATATGCAAATAAGCTCCCATGATGATGGATTTACAACTAGATAATAAACCGCTATGAAAACCGATTAACCAAAGCTAACCGTATCACCCCACCGATACACGATATAATGCCCATCTGTGACGAAGAACGGATTATATGAAGACACTGACGTAACATTATATTGCATTCCACCATATTCTCTTCATTTATCTGTATTGAAATATTTATGTTTGATTCCAGAACAGAATCAAATTATCGTGGTCCCCCACCAAAAAAAACTAACATACATTTAATACTGTTATATATGTTACATACCTGTTCAATAGGATGGGTGGGAGTTGGTGTGTTTCACAGATGAACGGAGTGACAGGCCTGGAGAATCCAAATGATGAAAGATATATTGGTGAAATATATATGCATAGCGATTAAATTATCTTTTTATAAAATATAAAAACGGTGACTATAACGAGGCTACAGTCACCTTTGTCATTGTATTTTGATTAAGATGTTCCTGAGGGGATCCCTGTTAGAATAGGTCCGTCAGTACTCGTTGTTTGTCGTACGAGGAGTATATATGGGCTACCTTTCGGTTGAGAATGCAAGAACCGAAATTTCATGTCATAGCATGGGTGGCACAATAATGATCATCCGTGTTCAAAGGCCATAAGTGCCGTGCAAGTGTCTCGATTATCATGCGTACACACTCATCATGATATAATCAGAAACAGCGTTACCAGCATACTATGTATGCCAATTAGTATGTTTCCATACGTCGTTTCAAACAGGTTCCACTACAAAGTAAATCAGTATAGAATTATCTTTGATAGCATATCAACTGATTGCCATAGCTAGTAGCCTAATATGTAGGTACTATCAGCAGGGTTCTACATTAATAAAAATGCCAATGGTATACTTTTTTATTAATTTAACGTTGTTGCATAATGTCGGTTTAAATCAAATTGAAACTCTGTAAAGACACACTTTCTTTACATTAAAACAGTGGAATGAGTCCTAACAGAAATAACACATGACGGTATTCTTATACATAGACTAATGCCCGAGTACCTATTAATTCCATAAGAGCAATTAAACCGAGGTCTTCAGGAGAAAACGTCTATAATAATACTCTAGTGTATTGCACTATATCAGATATGTACAGAGGAGATACCTTTTGACTGGTAAGTACTAGTAGTACTATAGTGTATTGTAATGTATCAGATATATACATAGGAGGTACTCTCTGACTGGTAAGTACTAGAAATATTGTAGTTTATTGCACTATATCAGATATATACAGAGAAGGTACTCTTTGACTGGTGAGTACTAGTATTAATGTAGTTTAATGCACTATATCAGATATTAACAGAGGAGGTACTCTCTGACTGGTAAGTACTAGTAGTAACGTTGTTTATTGTTCTAACTCGATCTGTACAGATAGCATAATTGTGGAAAATAATCCATTATGAATCATTGGTATGACAATTACATGATCATTAGTGTATTAATTCTGGATAAGTAAATTAGAGATAGTGTTTTCTCATAATTAGGGTATAAACTATAATTAGAGAAAATGTTACTCTGTTCGTTATTACTAATGAGATGTTAATTAAATCATTTAATGACTTTAAGAGTGATGACTGAACAACTGTGCTGGTTAGTTGAAAAATTCGTTTGATTTCTCTGTCAAAATTTCGTTCGGGGTTCCTCTACACTAAGCACGCGGGATTACTTTTCTCTGGAATGTGTCTTCCTATGTCTAAGTTTAGCGCTATTTATAGAACGGGATTTTCCACACAAGCTTGATATATAACGACATGCATTCGTTTGATTTTTGTTTTTCATTAATATCAAAAATAACCACAACTAAAGATATTAATAAAATACAAATTGATTTAAAGAAACAACATACATAGGCGATGACGTTGCAGAATAGTCAACTTGATGACGTAAACCATTTACTTGTAAAAGTAGACTTATTACACGAGTTCCCGGTATGGATCGTCTGCTTTACGAGACCGATAACACGACCGAGCAAGTGGGGACTTCTGATCTGGTAAATATTAATGAGATTGAATTACGTTATATGGGGCTCAGTCAACGAGTGCGTTTTAGATGAAGAGGTGTTGAAGTTTTTACTCGATATTGCAATGGAGCCGGGTTGCATTTCACCGTTCCAACGACATAACCAGTGTTCAACGTCTCCAACATAATGCAGCATTAATCCAGTCACCAATTGTTATCTTCGTTTATATTTAATTCAGCTTTTAACCATTACATCTTTAATTTGACGTATAATCATTCTAAATCTGCACAGTAACCGTTCCTGACCTGAACGCACAACCATGCATTTTTTTTTTCATCCTTATGTATATGTATTCCTACGCGCCATTTGAAAAATGTTAATTCAAGCTTTTTGGTGGGATAACATATTTGTTTTTCTATCTTGGCAACATGATTAAATGATAAGAAATAAAACTTATAATTCTTTCTTACGCGCATCGATAAAGTTTTCCGTCCAATTTTTCGTTTGATACATGCATCAAGCAAAGAATTATCAGTTTCATTTCTTAATTGATTAAAATGAATATCAATTTTTGTATCAAATGTAAAAAAAAATATTGAAGAATAAAGACTGATTTTGAAAAAAAAAATGAAAGATGTCTGATACATATCAAGGCAACTTAGATTTTTTTCCCTTCTCTAATCATACTTTATATCATTAGTTTTAGGCTGTGTTTGATCGAAATGTATTGCAAGGAAGTATACGTTATGCATCCATATTTCATTGGCCTCTACTGGAAGTTAAGAAATCCACGCTTCGGACAGTTTGAAGACCTGATCACCAAAGACCACGACGCTATTGTCAATGAGGAACTATAACATATTTTTTTTTGTTTCAAGTTCAGAGTACTTGTGCGTGGAATCAGAATGATGTTTAACAAAGTAAGTTTTCGGATGACTGATCCCTAGATATGAATATGTCTGGGTGTTTTTTTTTCATTTTTGTTGAAGAAGCAACTGTCTATGGTGTCAAAAAGTCTAGTCTTTAATTCATCCTGAGAAATGGTCGTGTATAGTGTTGAAAAGTCGGGTTTTGATGTTATTGATTCGGTAAAAGTTTTGCAATTTCAAGTTTACTAAACGTTCTTTAAAATGTTTGAGAATCCACATTTGATAAAACCATTTCTGGCATATGTAGTCGCAAAAGTAAGTTTGAAGTTTCTCCTTCAGAGCTGTTAATATTTCAGTGAGGAGCAAAGATAGAGGCTTGGTAGAACACTTACTGGATCCAGCACTGTATCTTTTTGTAGGGGTTTTATGTAGTTTAGGAACCCAGTATAGGCACGGTAACTCATATTCATTCGACCCATTGACTGAGATATTAAATGTGTCTAGAACTGAAGCATGATTTTGAAGAATTTCACCTTTTGAAAGGGCAGTTGGAGTATAAGTACGATTACCAAAAGTGGAATTAATGCCAAATTCACTTAAAATACAGTTGTAGCAATGAGTCTTACAAACAAAAACAATTTTTCTACTAGCTTAGGCAGCTGTAACCGAAATATATTCCTCATGGAGCCTATCTAACTCTTTAATCACCCCTTGTTTACTAAACACAGCAAGGTGGATGGTACGTACTTTTGTTTTGATATGTCTAATGCGGGATCTTAATAATCCACTTATGCTCTTAACCCATTCTGACAATGTATCAAGTTTTTTTTTCATATTTAGCCCATCGTCTGACATAATCTTTAACAAAATTCATAATAGAGATGACGTTCTGACACCAATTAAAAGACCGGGGTTCTCTGTATGTAGGACCTTTTATAATAAGTGATTTGAGGTCCTCATTTACAACTTTATCAACATCACCTGTAATGGCATGTCCAGCTGGGCTATAGTTGAAAGAAGATGTAGAACAAGAACGCGTTGGTGGATTACGTATAAGATGGTCTATATCTAGGCATTGCAAAATTTGCTTATATGACTAAAAGACTGATTATAAAGAAAATTAATATCCGTTAATTACGTAAATTGAAAATGAAAGAAGGACATTAAACAGTGTTCCACTTTTGTACAGATTATTTCTTGATATTAATATTGTGATCTGGTTCTGTCCTCATTACTTAGCGCACAGGTATCATAACTTCCAATTTCAGGGGTGGTGTTCCGGTGACCCAATCTTAGATCCACGCATGATTTTAATATGCAGTGTATTTTGCACACGCCATTAAATCTTACATCAACTGCAGATAGGCTGGGCAGAGTGTAAACGTTTCCGTGTGCGTGAAGATTGTGTTCTACTACTTGAACGCCTGTTCCACGTGTTGACGATGGAAATATTAACAATATAATAACGATTGGTTTTATATAGCGCCTTTTCCGGCGTATGCTGCTCAATGTGCTTTACAATGCATTATTACCCCGGGAGACCTCATATCAATCTAGAACTTTCTCGGTCTCCTAAGAAGCATACAGTACAAGCTGCCGCTACAAGCGCTAGAACACTAACATTCTAACAATATCTTTCACTGTATTTAGCCAGATGCCCCCTTTACACTTGGGCGAAGTGAGGAAATTCATGTAAAATGTCTTTCCGAAGGACACAACATAAGCCCTGCCGCGGCCAGGACTCGAACGCACGACCTCTCGGTCGAGGGTTTGACGACCTAACCACTAGGCCACCGACGCAATGGCTATTATGTATTTTTCAATAGGGTCATGACATATAACACCTATCCCAGTATATTACCACATTAAATTCCTCAAAAAATATTACAGGAACATAGCAACAGGAGAATTTGCCTCCACTTTATGTTGACAATGTAGTTTTTTCCATACTTCGAACATATGAGGTTTGATTTATATCCCCTCCCATTTATGGTAGTAGTGAATGCTTGTGGAAATGAAATAAAACCTTGAAATCAATGTCCTGATGAATCAACCGTTTCACAAACCGTAGACATGTATGCTGCCTACTTGGATGTATTGTTTGACAAATCTTTTAATCGTGTTCATGCATACGAAATTAACTTGTTACGAATATACGTATATATGACAGATAATAGCTTTATATTATTTATCTGTATATATCACAAAACGATGTATGATACAGGAACATAGAATCGAGGAGAGGGGACTATCTTAACAACGTATATTTCTGTAGTAAATATGTACTTGGTGACTTCCGCAGGCCACTTTTTAAAAATGTGATAGTGAATGATAATAATACAATATTGATTTATTGATGCTTTATTACGTATTTGGTATGCTTAATAAAATCAATAAGCAAGCAAAACAGGAATTTGTACACCAGTAAAGGTCATTTATTCATGTTTAATGAGGTCAAAATCGAACATTTCTAAGCATTTTGAGAGCTATATTTAAGGTGTTCTTGTTACAATGGCAATTGCATCTTAAGTACGAATTTTGGTACCAAAGTTTATGAAAGGGTATCAATCAATAACGATATGCCAAATTTCAGCAAAATCGGTGAGGGTACCTATCATCCCTATATTGAAAATGTTGATGCTTACAGAGAATGGCTTTTATAATCTCTATTCTAAATATTATTCAAGAATCTCATCAAATAGAAAATGTAATATTAAACGTTGGAGCTGTTGTTATTTTAAAATTGTAACAGACGGGACTGCTCTCTCAAATATTGAATATAGTGCTTTAACAAACCATAATAAGCTAAATTGGCTGATAGTATACTCATGAAAATCTCCGGATGTATGCACTTACGCTGTAGTATGCGGAATTTATCCATCTATTTACGACGGGCGTTGTATTCCGAATGTTTGCATACCAATTAGGGGTTACTTAAAACTTTGTTGCCAACACAGTGTGTGCTAGTTTGGTTGGTCTGAATGCCACAATTTTGTTGATGTGAACAATGTAATCTATTAATGTAAATGACAGATAACATGCAATGGTAAATACAATCAATGGTAAACAAGATATACATGGTGAAATATCACAATCAACATACATTTAATATTCATAATTATATAGCCCACCAAAGATGGGGAAATTAACACCTCCTACATTGTGACACTTCTTGGCACAGTACTCCCCCATCCACACCTGTGTTGACATAGACTTGATTTTTGTTACCAAGCCTGATCACCTATGCATGTATATACATTCATTTACCATATTCTGCAACTCATCTGATATGTAGTACATATCTTGACTGTACCCAAAACCGTACACTTTTTCAAAAGTTTTTTTTTTACTACAATATATTTGTAATACCTCTACATACATGTTCAACATAATTCAAATTCTAAAATGCTATAAAGTAAAAACGCATGTCTTAGTCATTAATCTCTGACTCGCCAACGAACACCGTTTAAACTATCTATGTGGCACCATGCAGACATTCAAAAATTCTGCCAAAGCGTACTTGACTAATTGAGGCAACAGGGGCCCCTTTCCCCATGATGCCCCAAAATTGAAGCATTACTTGTGACCCCTGATCACAAAGTTCTTAAGTACCTAGCATCCTACCCAGTGTTTGACTTATCGAGGCAACAAAGTCCCTGTCTCCACGATGCCCCAAAAATCAAACACCACCTATGACCCATTATCACAAGCTGTACACTACAATTTTAATAGAGGGATCCTGATATATCTTTAAAAGAATCTGATTGCCACTTACCCATGATTTGGATATTGTCATCTGAGATGCCCATGTTTGCTGCCGTGCTAGTTGCACCTATCCTAAAGCTATGAATTTTATATAAACTAGTATCATACCCTGCCCATAAAAGCGAAAACTGCAATTGCTGTGTAAAATGTTGTCTTGTAACTGGTTTTCTATAAAAAAAAAAAAAACCAGAATAAAGCCCCCCCAGCCCCCCCCCCCCCTCCTCCCATGTTCACAGTACCTCCTTAATGCTTGGACTGGACACATTTCCGAGACTGCCTGGGATTTGTATTTAAACTAGCTCCTGTAATTTTCCCTACTCGCAAGAAGGCGTGAACTGCTAAGAGATACATTGCTTTTAGTAAAACTTGTGCAAAATATGCAAAACCCAATGGTCCCACCGACTGTATTTTTTTTTCAGTATTGCTGGTGTCGTTGGCAATCTTGCATCAGCCCTAGAATTTTGCTTTATATACCCCTCTAAAGCTTTCTTAACAACAAAGTTTTGAGAGATATCTTGAAAACCAGCCATACAATGCACATAATTAAGAATAGACAAATATGATGCTACAGTATTATAAGCCCTGTTCTTGTGCATGCAAAAGGTAATGAAAAATATTATTTTTTCTACAGCTAATGATAAAACTGTACCTTGTAAAAAATAAATTGCTAAGAAATTCATATAGCACTGAACATCCCGGCCATAATTATCAAATTAATTTTTGACAAAGAACTTCTAATAATATCCGTGGACAGCTGAGTCAGTGAAGCTCGACCATTAATCATATATTTAACGAATGCTGATCAATATCTGGAGCAAGCCTTTTGAACTCCTCTATCTGAAAACGAGAAAGCCTATCAGCTAACATATTATTCAACCCTGGGATATGCAATGCCTCAGACTCAATATCAAACCTTAATGCCCGCACAACTAATCTTGCAATAAGTATAATTGATTCTGACTCTTTAGCCGTCTGTTTATTGATGCAATATACTACTGCAGTACTGTCACAATATAATTGAACATATTTGTTAGATAGCTGGATAGCCCAAAACTCTAATGTTATAACAATTGGATACAGTTTCCTAACAGATATGTGTTTTGTTAACCATTCTGATGACCATTTCCCTCCGAACCAATGGGTTCTAAATAAACCTCCAAACCCCACATCACTTGCATCTTTATACATCTGCATCTGATTTCGGCATCTCCATCGTCAACTTCCAATATTTATGTAGCAATATTTCATTATCACCTTCATATAGTGTTTATATATTTCAACTGATTTTATATGCAAGAGCTTGTTCTGCGTATAGTCAGTTTTTAAATCCAAGAAAGCTACTGACAAACAAGTTGATAGTACAACAGTCTCGATTGAAGTCAGCATTTTGCAAATTTTATGGTCGTTACAACACTCTAGTTCGTCAATACAACATATCATTGGGTCAAATGATGTATGGTGTGTTTCATACCGATTGTTAGGCCGTTTTTGGCACACTGATTTTGACTGCGGGTAACTTTGTTTACCTGATCAGGATGTAGGGCTCACTGCGGGTGTGACCGGTCAACAGGGGATGCTTACTCCTCCTAGGTACCTGACCCCACCTCTGGCGTATCCAGGGGTCCGTGTTTGCCCAACTATCTATTTTGTATTGCTTATAGGAGTTATGAGATTGATCACTGTTCGTTATCTTCACCTTGCATGTTTCAAGCTTGGTCTCTTGAATCAAAACTTTCCCATTAAAACCATCTGAGAACAATGGGCAAGCCCTTAAGTCTAGTTTTGCCTCCTTATTTACTCCCCTCTTTTCGTTTGATGGTTGTATGCCTCTTGTCAGATCAATTATCCTACCCAAAAATGTGCGACATGGCAATACAAGTGCACAAACATAATTCAACAGACCTATCAGAGACTGTAATTCCCTAAGTGTCGCTCAATTTCTTGCCATGAACAATTTCATCATATGTCGACATGTTTCTAATTTCTCTATTGGCAATCTAATTTCCATTGACACTGTATCCAACTCTAACTCCATAAATACTAAGCAAGTTGTAGGTAAAACAGTCTCCTGCTTAATTGGGAGACCTATCCGCTCTGCCATTGTCATAAACCTATCTAATCCAACCTGACACAACCTAGCAAGGGCAGGGAAAATAAATAGAAAATGTTCAAAATATGTACACAATATGTACACAACCTTGTATACCCAATTTATCCTCCTCTATCCAGTGCAGTGTGCTGAACACTTCAAACAACTGACAGGAGTAGCTCAAGCCCATAGGCAAAGTTTTATCAAAATAAAAGCTACAATCTAAAGCAAACCCGAACAAGTTAAAAGTGTCTGGGTGGACTGCAATTAACTAATAGGCATGCTCTACATCAACTTTAGCTAGCTGACATCCTTTACCAAACTGCAGAATAAGATGGCAAACATCATGGACTGATTGATATTTTACAGATTTATAACCAGAGCAAATTACATCATTCACTGAATTACCCTCAGGTGAAGAAAGATCATGAATAATCCGGAATTCTCCTATCTGAGATTTTGGAACTAATCCTAAGGGAGATACTCTAAAAATGTTAAAGGGAGGTTCCTGGAAAGAACCTTTAACCTTTCTTTCCCGTTTTTGTTTTCAAAACATTCATTCTAGCTACAGCTGATGGCAAATGTTTATTCAACCGAAACTCTTGTTTACCTTGAAAAGGAATCGTAAAGCCCTATGTAAAACCATTAACCAAAAACTTCAACTTATGCTTATCATACCCTGTAAGTAAATACTGTAATTCATCTGACTTTATCGGGGTCACTATCTCATATGTTTTATTTTGGAAAGGGTTGTGAGGCACGGAAAGTGGACTGCTTAGTTTGGGATTTATCCTTTAGTTTGCCAAAAATTAGTTTACTTCATCAACTCTATTGTTTAAAGGAATCCGATACTAGCAAATACACGATAAATGAAATCAGCGTTGGATATCCAGAGACATATGGATATATACACACAAGTGTATAGTTATCTCCATTACAGGGATGAGGGTTTTTTTTTCAATGTAAGCGTACGAATACCTTCATTTAGACTTATCTAATAGTACAATGTAATTAGAGTCAAATGGCATACATTAGACGGATGTCTGCATTTGTGAATTGTTGGATATTTTTTCAAACTAAGAATTTCCGTATAGACTTCGAGAAATATATTCTCAAAAAATCCTTATCCCAAAACCAACCTTCTAAGAATGAAATCAGCCTAAAATAAGTGTATATAATGTATTTTTGAACCACGTTCGTATAATAGGTATGATAAATATCATTATCTCCAAAGGAATTTCATATTACTTCTAATTCAAATTTATTTCAATACGCCGGTAATACACGTTCCGACCCAAATCCGCTCGATGTGACCAAATAAGTTGTGTGTTTTTTATGAATTCCTTTTAGAAGGAGAACATATGCCCAATGCATTCGTGTTGTTTCGTTAGAGAAAGCTAATCCAAATATTTATATATGCGACAGGGCAAATGCGTCAATACAAATCACCCACATCTGATTATCTAGTTAAAGTACCCTAACAACAGTTGATGTCATCACATTCAACGATTGTGAACCATGGTAGGAAAACTGATGAAAAGAAATGCCATGAGAATAATGTGCAACAACTTCGTTTAAGAATAACGACTGATAAGAGAACATGGAAGGCGAATATAACGAACACTGATCAATCTCATAATCATGACACGCAACACAAAATAGAAATTTTGGGGAAACACGGACCCGTGGACACATCAGAGGTGGGGCCAGGTGCTTAGGAAGAGTAAACATCACTTTACGACCGGTCAAACCAACCGTGAGTCAAATATCTTGACCATGCATATTGCATTATTCGTAGTCAAAGTTACTGTATCAAGAATAGTCTAACAATCGGTATGAAACATGTCGGAAAGCATTTGACACAATGTTAAGTTGCATTGGCAAACTAAATAAAACCATGTTTTTTTTTATCATAACCTAATAGTAAAGCGGAGAGAAAAATGATTGAAATGTAATCGTATTGATTATATAGACTGTGGACACCAGCTGCAATAGCTGAGTCAGGAAAATTCAGACCTTTGGAAAAAAACAGAGAGGGGGTCAGGTGTTCATATGGAGTAAACGTACTCTATTGACCAATCATCACGCCGTATACCTTGTATATTGACCATGCAAAGGGTGTAATCTTACTCAAACTCAATACAGAAAGAACGGCCCAGTAGTTGATTTGAAAAATGTTAGAAAGGATTCAACATAATAACATGTTTTGCAGATTTATTTATTCCAACCACCATATAAACTTGTGATATGCTGACTTTACAAGATACTGATGGAATATCTGTAAAATTCCTGAGATTGCCTGATTCAATTCAAAAGATCCAAAATTTGCTCGTTTACATGCTGTTGATATGCGAAAGAAATATTTCAAATTTATTAAAATACCACCATATGCAGGTGATAATAGAATATCGTAACATAAATATGCAAAGTTGACGACGGAAAATAGAGAAGCTGACATAATTCCGATTGTCAAGATTTGAATTGTTAAGGTAATTCCCCATACTACATCTTAATATTGAAAAAAGGTTCAGGTTTCTATCAAAATTTATATGTATTTTGTCAAGGATATACATACTACTCAAACTTTAATAAGGATCATAGATATTTTTTTCTGTTTAACAAATTAATAACTGCATAACTGGCAATATTGTGTCCAACTGAAATCAACAACGTCTTCAACAAACTTGCGCGTGTATTTCATGCCATGGGAAATGCCTTTTTCAACGCGGTTTATGCTTTTACTACCATTGCACGATTTTCTCTCAGGCATTGGTGTCTGATTCTTTCTAAAATTTCAAACTCAATTAGAGTTTACACTACGTTTATCAACACAATGCCCCCCCCCCCCCCCAACGTGTAAGGCGGGTAGATGTATTGGAATGCTTGACGACGGGTATTCACAACGTGATGTTGCAAATGCACTAAACGTCAGCCAGAGCGTTCTAAACAGGGCCTGGATCCGAAAGCAAACGTTTGGTACAGTAGCACACCGACATGAGGGTGGTCATCAGAGATCGACAGCCCAACACCAAGAGTATATTGTGGCTCTTCAGGCACGACGCCATCCCTTCTGGACAGCAACCAGCCTACGTAACGACCTCCTGAACACCTCGGGGGTGAATGTGTCAACTCAGATGATACGGAATCGGCTTCACAATACAGGCCTCAACTCGAGAAGGGCATGTGTTCGAGTCCCTCTGACTGTTCGATACCGGCGGGAGCGATTGGATCATTTCACTTGGACAAAGAAAGATTGGGTTCAAGTTCTGTTCACCGATGAGTCCAGGTATTGTTTGGACTTTACAGACAGGAGGCACCGAGTGTGGCTACGACAACATGAACGTTTCCATGATGCCAACATCAGTGAACATGACCGTTCTGGTGGTGGTTCCATCATGGTCTGGGGTGGAATCAGCAGACATGGAAGAACATATCTCCATGTCCTGGAGAGAGGAACAATGACAGGGGTGTGGCACCGGGATGAGATCATCGATGTTTACGTCAGACTCTACGCTGGTGCTATTGACCCTGAGTTCATCCTGATGGATGATAACGTCCGTCTTCATCGCGCCAGGGTGGTGGAGCAGTACCTTCAACAGGAGACAATTGTCCGTATGGACTGGCCTGCACGCTCGCCGGGTTTGAACCCGATTGAGCATGTATGTAACATGCTGTAGGTTGCCCGTTCACGCTGTAGAGCACAACCCACGACTTTGGCAGAGCTCGGAAACGCCCTCGTGGAAGAGTGGAAGAGTGGAACAACCTTCCTATTGGAAACATCCGGATGCTTATTGACGAAGAAAAATAAGTTTAGCGGCCTTTTCCAGAGTGCAACCACTTCTAAAAATAGAAAATATCACTTTAAAAGAATCAGCGTTAATACACATACATTTTAAGGCACTGTCTTTATTTAAACGAAATAAAATTGTTTCTGTCATATGAATTGAAGAAAATGTATTGCATTTGACTGTTTTCAATATTTTGTCATCTACTGAACCATGCCCTTGGTTTCAAGGTGATGAGAATGCACAAATGATAGTAATTGAATAACCATAGCCTACCATATCCGAGAAATCTTGTTTTCAAAAACCTACAGATTTTTTTAAAACATTTCAATATGTATTACCTTTACACTCCAGTAAGCATTATACATAAGAATTAGGTAGAGTATCGGGCACTTTGACAGACTAATGACCCCTCTAGGTTAAAATACTTGAAAAAACACATATTGGAAAATGGTTTCTAAAATTCCTATGTCTGCAAATTTATTTCATTCATCATTTACATTACTAAATTACCATTTCAAGAAATTTTAAAGGGTGGTTTTTGAAAAGCAGTTTAAAATATTAAAGCTTAGAATAATTAAAAACCACTTTCATTGATTGCCGTAAGCTTTATGGAACGGGCTTGAAGTTAGAAAAATCCCAACTTTACTATGGAGCATGTCCTACATCACATGAACACTGACATGGCATCACAATAGATGGAAAAAAATGTGTCGGCAAATCTACTTGGAAGAAAGTAATGTAGATCATAATGTTTTTTTTTTTGTGTTTTTTTTTTGTTTTTTTTACATTTTAACGCTCATTCAGAAATTGCTAATCTATGCTCAGGATATTCGAATATTTTAAAGCACCCGAATTCTGCATTCTTCCCCCCTTGGTAATCTTTAGTTCCTTATAGTTTTAACAATACGATACAGCCATGCGATATGTGTGTTAACGACATGTGGTAGCGCGTGCATTCCGAGACGTGTGTTAAAAGTGTTTTAGATAAAGGACAATTACATTACAACACCCATGATCCACACTGTATGCACAATAACACAGACGTACGACACCTAAGCCTAGAGATAAGGCCTACATTTATATGGGACAAATCTGTCAGCGTATGATCTATTTTGAACACCCTAAAATCATTAGACACAACAGAGATATGCACATACATGTACATGCTCATTTATCATGGATTTTTGTCGTGTAAATGGAATTACAAAGCCATATAGATTTAAAATATATACATACATTTCATTTAGATCATAAGGACATCGATCATATTCTTTCAGTTTAAATAAATTATAAAGAAACATAACAAAAGTATGTGACTGTCAGCACATCTAGTTCACACAAATTTGCATTTTGTTGTTTGGGAAATTTGATATGTCTACCCGTCATTAATGATCAGAAATCACGCCAACAATGACCTGCAATAGATACATTGAAAGTTGGCCACAATATTAATCATCTTAATATGTAATATTTGCAGAAATATCACGGGAATTACTAAACGACTGTGGGTCATAATGCAATGCGTATGCAGACTTTACGACTTTGCGATGTATATATAACTATAAGCATTATCTCTCCCGGGCATTGTTTTGTATAGAACCGACTTGTTTGTATTATTACAATTCGTTTGTTGTTGTATTTAATTCTATTTTTTTTTTGCTTTCAAACAATCAATCCTAATACGGTCTACAACATTCACCAAAATACCTTTAGGTTCGTTCAATGTGTGATATTTCTAACGTTTCTTGACTTGGTATGGAAAATTACCTTAATTTGCCGTTAATATATGTGTTCAATAAAATATCTGAGTATGAAGCAGATGTGGTGTCTTTTATTTTGACTTCACTGGGATATATTGAATAGACATATGGATGAAAATGGCATTGCATAATGATAGCATAATGTATGTAAAACTTATACGGTACCAATGTTGGTGCACCAGATACGCATTGCGACAAATAATGGCTTTTCAGTGATGCTCAAGCGAAATGTTTGAAATCTGAAATAACAATGAAGTTTCAAAGCTAATGTAGGAGAGAACAAATTCTTCTAAGGGTAAGATCTATGCACGAGGGAGATAATCCTTAATTTTGAAATGAATTTCTAAATTTTATAACAGCAATTAAATATACATCTGTAATTTCAAGCTAGTAACGAAGTACTTAGCTACTGGGCTGGAGAGACCCTTGGGGACTCACAGTCCACCAGCAGAGGTTTCGACCCAGGGGTCATAATGCACAACTGATATGGTACCAATTTTGATGCACCAGATGCGCATTTCGACAAATAATGTATCTTCATTGACGCTCAACCGAAATGTTGGAAATCCGAAATAACAAAGAAGTTTTAGAGCTAATATAGGGAAAAACAATGTACCAAAAAATGAAGTTAAATGTGCATATCTAAACATAAAGTTAAATATCGCATATAAGGATATTTTTTCATGTAGAAGCTTTTCAATAAATGTTGTGTTATAAGAATATAAAGCATGTTTATCTAACAAAGGAGCCCTGAATGTTGTATCAGTATGCATTTGAAAAATAAATATATTGACTCCCCAACTTCAGAAGATATGCATGTCGTATTGTTTCCATTGTTTTCCTTTCAATGTTCTCGCTTTTAAATGTGTAAATCAATGCTTAAAAATTCATGACATAAGCTAAAGACACGCCTTAATTATGGTTTTTATTTATTTGTTTTACAACCCTTCAGTTCGCGAATGTTTCACTCATACCCAGACGTCGCCCAGCTTTGGGTACAATATCACAAATTTAGAATATGTATGACACTCAAGGTCATAGCAGTGAAGGCTCTTCGCGCAATTTTCAAATAATTAAAGATATCTGAACAATTACTTTAGTTTATGTTAATTTGGCGTTAATATATAATTATCACAAACTATTTTTTCATCTTAATTTTGAGGCAGACATTCCATGGGTTGTACACGACTTCCCGATCATTAAGTGAACGCCATATTTGCTGACCTACCGTGACCGCACTTTCAAGGTCAAAGTGCATTGCATGTATTTAAAATAAAAAACTCGGATACACAAGGATATTTCCCTTCAAGAGACATTGTCCTTTATATTCCTCCATGGAAACCAATATAGAGACTATCGTCGCTATTCAAGGGATTTTGGAGCATTTCGCTTATTGTGTGCAGAATAGATCAAAAACCCTTAGCTAGCGAAGACGTAGATATATAGATCGTCACATATACAAGGTCACATTCCAGAAAATGTACGCCCCTTTGACAATGTATTGTCTTAAAAGACACGTCTCATGTTTTCAAAGTATACAAAACTATCTATTTTTTTCTTTTTCTTCTGCTCATATAGATTAATTCTAATAGTTCGTTCGCCGAAACATTGCGATAATTACCCACATTACGGACTTAAATATAAGCCTCGATTTAAAAAAAAAAATCCTAGTTAATTATCTAAGTAGTCACGCTGTACAGGGATAACACATGCAAGCTTCGTCGATTAACTTGTTGTGAAAGTAGTGTTAAATATTTTGTTGTTGTTGAAAACTTAGGTTTTGAAAGCCTGATTCACTTACCATAGGTAACATTTTTTTTCGATGTTGACATCTTCTCAGAGTCTTTATATGTTTTAGCGACCAGTGTATATAAATATCGAAGTAAATTCCAAAAAGGAACGAGGAAAGTAAGTATGAAACGATCTGCGATTACCAGTAAATAATGTTTACATGGTGTCACTGTCTATACACTATTAGGTAATGCTATTCCTGAAAACATCTGTAATTAGATAAATTATGTAACGATATATCTATCATTGACAACTAGGCATTATAATTGCATATTGTCATACATGCCACGGGTGTATTTTAAATAATAGGGGGAAAGTGATCAAATTTATAGTGAAAATCACCATACTTTGTTTTAATTAATCAATTTCATTCATCACATTTTATTTTTATTTACACGTTGTAAGAAAGTGGAAACACAGCATGATGTACGCTGTGTTGTTACGTACGCGTTCATTGAAAACAAGCATTATAATTTAATTTAAAGTTAAGAAGATACACCATTTCATTATTCATATTTAAAGGTTCAATTATTTTTAATACTTTATATTTTTCCATATCAGCTAGTTGGTAGAAACTAAAAGCACAAGGTATGCATGTAAACCTTATACGGTACCAATTTTGATGCACCAGATGCGCATTTCCACAAATAATGTCTCTTCAGTGATGCTCAACCGAAATGTTTGAAATCCGAAATAACTATGAAGTTTTAGATCTAAATATAGCCAAAAACAGCGTGCCAAACAAGTGGAGCCAAATTCGTCCAAGGATAAGAGCTATGCATGAGGGAGATAATCCTTAATTTTGAAATGAATTTCTAAATTTTATAACAGTAATTAAATATACATTAAATATATGTATATTGTTACAAGGTGAAGGTCAGCTGGTGCGAGTGTGTATTGAACGGAATGCATATAATGCTGCAGACCTACATGTATATGCAGCAGTGCTTAGCTTCGATAGGACCATTTTCTCACAGTTTACCTTCGTCTTTGTCCAAATGATTTTTCTAAAAAAGTACAGATACAAATGTCACTGGTTTTTCATGGCATAGTCATTGTGCCGTCAAAAAATATACACGTATTTCCCTGTCGTACCTCCCTTCAAAATTGAAAAAGACAAAGTTTGAATCGTTTCTACTGACAAATAGGTACACATTAAACGGCACAAACCACCCTACTGCAATATTGTTTACAAACTGTTAATGTGACAATCGGTTTTCTTTTGTCAATTAAATGTAAACTGTTTATGAAATGCTTAACAACTGTTTGTAACCCTCTCTCGAAGTTGCATTTGACGTTACAGATAATGGTGCGTAAAATATCGAAGAACATATGCATATCGCAAGATTTGTATTCCATCGCCTTCAAACTCGAAAAATACGCGATCTGTGGGTGGGTGCCGTACGTCGCTGGTTCGACCCCGGGCTGGGGCGAAAATTTTAAGTACCTAGTTGTGATTATTTAGTGCTTTATATATATATATATATATATATATATATATATATATATATATATATATATATATATATATATATATCACATCTCGAGTATAATTTAGGTAAACTGTATTATTTAAAGGTTGAAATATGTGATTGTACAAATTCATACAAATCTATAAATCACTTCTTTATTTGTTTACATAAACAAAACTTGAGTCTTCCTTTACATTACAGAGAATCAAAGCTCAGATATTGCTCTCATCCTTGCATTCAGACGGTCCAAATTTTGGTTGTTAACATCAAATGAATACTATTTTTAAATGTTAGCATAAAAAATAAAAATATTTGTTTCGAAAATCGTCCACCAGTCCCTTTAAATGTACATTAAATGAATGTATCCCATTTATATTCTGAATCCCCGTAGATCGTGTGACAGAGTGGCGAGAATTGCATGATCGTCGAAAGCAAGTTTTATAGATTTGCTTAGATCACACGGGTAAACGCTTTATCGGACATTCGGTGAATGATGCTGTATGTTTATGAAAGATAGAATAAGTTCATACTTGCTTTTTAGTAATAAAGACGTATTCTGTTCAGCGACAGTTGTAATAATAAAGAGGTATATGATCATTTCTGTAAATGCTTAAAGTGCACTTTATACAATTCCTAGGTAAGAGATTAAGAGCACCGAAAAAAGCAAAAACAAATGTCGTTATGTATTGTGTGAACTACCAAAAATGTAATATTAGAGCAATAAAGAACTGCATTTATTCAAGAAGGAATATTCATTTGCATTTTTAGACTTAGATAATCCTTTAGGAAATGAGAGATCGAAATAATCTTACAGTAAGGGAACAGTAAACTTTACTAAACTTTCTTAAGAGCATCGTGTGATATGAAAACATTTTATCGGCAATAAGGTAAATGTTTTTGGAAAATTCTTTTTTCAGAATTTATGTTATCGGAAATAAGGTTTCGATCATTTTTCAAAATATAAACAATTCAATACAATATAATGTACTGAAAACGAATTAGGTCCATCGTACTTCATTAAAAGATAGATACATGTAGTAATACATGTAAAAGTAATTTTTCAAAATGGAGTTATTTTCTCAGGGCTGATAGTCCTTTGGCAGGGTTAACGATTTTTACAAGCAGTCAGCCCTGCATGTCTAGCTAATTTTACAGCGAGTTTCAAACACGCATTGAGCTTGAGAAGGGCAGTTGTAAGGTTCAACTTTGCTAGAATACATGTATTGTTAGTTTGCTGTTCCCCAATACCGGTGTTGTAGAGTGAGCCTCCCCCCATAATGATACTTCCCCCCGGAAGCCTGGCTCTAGAGAGTGAACCTTCCCCTGAAAGCCTGGTTCTACAGTGAGCCTTCCCCCTGGGCGACGGTTTACTCTAGAGCAGTAGAACCCCCGGGGAAGTCGCACTCTAGAGCCAGACTTCTCCTTGAGAAGACCTACTATATCACTAGTTGTAGAGTCAGATTTCCCCCATACCAGGACTTCCTCTTCATTTATTCCTGGTAAACTACTATCAATTTATGGAGATTGTTTAGATACCAAGACCTTTTTCAACAGGGCATTAGGTGATTTTGTTTAAGTCGTTCATGAAACTCAAGAGGAGAAAACGCTCAATAAAATACATTGGAATTGATATGTCATTTTGTTTGACCCAAAGGCCTTCAACTTTGACCCACAAAATACTTATGGCTTCGTTAGTTTTAGAAGTTTGAAAAATGAAATGAGGAGATTTCGAATTTATGTTTCTTCTCATTTGCGTAAAAATATCGGTTATGCCTTAAACTTGTAAAACTTCAGGAAAAGAGGTAGGTAAGTAAGCAAGTAAGTAAGTAAGTAGGTAGGTAGGTATAGATAGAGAGGTAGGTAGGTAGGTATAGGTACGTAGGTATAGGTAGGTAAGTAGAGAGGTAGGTAGGTAAATAGATAGGTAGGTATGTATGTTTGTATGTAGGTAGTTAGGTAGGTAGGTAGGTAGGTAGGAGGTAAGGTAGATAAGTAGGTAGGTATAGATAGAGAGGAAGGTAGGTAGGTAGGCAGGTAGGTATATGTAGGTAGGTAAATATAGAGGTAGGTAAGTATAGAGGTAGGTAGGTAGATAGATAGATAGGTGGGTAGTAGGTAGGTAGGTAGGTAGGTAGGTAGGTAGGTAGGTAGGTAGGTTGAGAGGCAGGTATATGTAGGTAGGTAAGTAATTTTCTGTCAGATAAACTAAAATGTATTTCATAGTTTCCATACGAGGTGATGAAAGCAGGGGTGTTACTCTAGAGCGAGACTTCAAGAGGGTGTTATGGCTCTAGTGTGAGTCTTCCCCCTGGGGGTTAGGTTTATTCTATGACACGTCTGCTGGGGAAGGCTTACTCTTGAGCGAGACTACTGGGGGAAGGCTCACTCTAGAGCGGGTCTTCCACAAGGGGGGGGGCTCACTCTAGAGCCAGAATTCCGCAGGAGGGGGGTGACTCTCGGGGCTCACTTTAGAGCCATATCTCCTGGGGGGTCTCACTATGGGGGATAGGCTATATAACCCCGGCATTGATTTGTAAATATGATCACCTCTATCTCGCTCTCTCTCTCTTTTTTTCTCTCTCTCAATTATATGTAACTCGTGCTCAATTTTTCCAGGGGTTCTGGAAATTTTTTCAGAGACATTCGCAGCAGGACACGTCGAAACCTTTCTTTATAGGATATTCCTGCCCAACGTTAACGCTTTTAATTATTCAATGCTGTCCGATCTTCACGTATGATGGGGTAGGAATGAAAGTATGAACTCGCCATTTTCAAATGTCCACCATAAACATCTCTGAATAAAACTTTCATGAACTGGGAAATTCCCGTCATATTTTTCCCGGGATCTAAAAACGCTCATAAAAGCATTCCCATCATTGCCACCTGTCTCATCTCCCCAAGCTGTCCGTTGATATACTTTATACAATAACAGGATAAAACATATTACTAGCCGAAATTTTACATCGGAAACGAAAGGAAGACAACAAAATCAAACGAAGCATGTTCTACTTTGATAATAACTGTTGGAAATATTCATGTGATATCGGTAAAGTATTACATTTTTTCTATTCAGTCAATGACAACTGTTACGTCACAAGTGAATGTACACGTAAAGAAATTTTGAGTTGTAGGATTTGCGTACCCGAAAACGAAGACGTAAGCAAACCCGCGACCTACATTAAACTATGCCTGTAGTTTTAAAAGTGCCTAACATAAACATTGTATAATGATCTGACGTCACATTCATGGCTGTATTATGTTTAACGTTGCCCACATAACGTCACGAGGACGACGTCATAATGGAACTTGTTTACATTGTTTTAAAATCTACTGATTAGTCCGCAGGGCGAAAGCGCTATAGTTAAAAGTTTGAGTTATGGATTTTATATATATGGGCCGAAAGTCCGTCCGCAAAGCAAGGCTCTAAAGGTAAAACGTATGTAAATGGGGGAAAAGTAAGAAAATCAGCAAATAGATAGAAATATTCTTTACAAACGTTCATTGAAGATTTTGTGATCCATATGGGCGCCATCATTTTGTTTTGTTCATTTGTTGCTTCTACAGTTATTCGTGTATTGATTTTCAATACCAAAATACAAAACTGACTTGCAATTTGTAATTCAAACACCCAATTTGTTGTAAATGAATGATACGATTATTATTATTACAGTTTTTAGTCAATCTAAATCATCAAATAGAAGAAAAAACAGCAATACGACTAAATAAATGAAAGAGTTTGAGTTTTTTTTTTTATGTCAAACATTAAAAATATAACTCATTTAATGTCGACAACCACAAATTTAACCTTCTAAATGTAGGAAGAAGAAAAAAACACAATTTGTGTTATGTAAATATTTATAAGTAAACAAACAAAGCAGTGAAATACAAATTTTATAATACAATGCGAGATGATATTTATTTTGAGTACACATACACCACAAACATCACGTAATGAAAAGCAATCATAGACATTGTTTGATAAAACACACACTTGTAATACTTATATTACCAAGATAACATAAATATGCTTCCCTCGCCGCCCAGGAAAAACCATAGATAAAAATCATAACGTTTGTTAAAAACTATGGAAACCTGTGTGTCCGCGGCAATATAACGCGAGGTAAACAAAATAAATGGCGGACCCTCATTTTTACAACAACAAAAAAAATACATTGCTGTTTTAATTCAAATATAACTAACATAAAAAAACAAGACTTGCGCAAGAAGAGCGTGAGTGCGCTAGAAAGTAACAATACAGCCCCGAAATTCTCAATAGAACACGTAATATTAATACACTTATATCTCATAGATCATTGTTATGTAAACCTTTCAGAATAATCCCACGACACTTCCGCTATTGAAATTATAAATATATTGTAAATTGTTTAACGGCCCTTGCGAGAATTGTTCACTGATATGGAAACGTCACCATTGCCGGTGAAGGTCTGCAAAATTTAGGCATACGCTCGGCGCGTATGGCCTTTGAGCAGGGAGGAATCTATATCGTGCCACATCTGTTGTGACACGGGGCCTCTGTTTTTTCGGTGTCATCGGAAGAGCCCTCCCATTTAGTCACGTCTTACAATAAGCATGGCGTATTGAGGACTATTTTAACTCGGATTCCCAAAGCATCAGTGTATCTGTGCCATGTCTTCATTTCAATTGACTTGTGTATGAAAGGTGAAGAAGATAAACAGTGATTAATCTCATAATTTTTAAGCATTACAAAATGAAGGATAGGGTAAACAAGGACCCCTTGATAGAACCGAGGTTGGATACAGTGCCAAGAATGAGTAAGCATTCCCTGTTCACCGGTCACACCCGTCCTGCGCCCTCTGTCTTCATTAGGTAAACGGCGTCATCAGTAGTTGAGATGAATGTGTGAAGAAAGACCTAGATATTATTCGAGCCAGTGATAGTTCCTATTTGCAAATTAAATCACTAAGTGAATATAATAGATGTAGGAAATGCTGAAGTTATAGAGGACTTTTCAAACCCTTGTCAATTGCTTTCTAAATTGAAATAGAGCACGGGAATAAATATATCTTGTGATCAGTCATCCAAAAAAAAAATCCGTTAATGTGTTAAACACTAATCTGATTCTACGTAAAATACTCTGAACTTCCTATCAAAAAGATGCAGAGATGCTGGAGTTCAACCTTGCCAATATTTAGGCAATCTCTTAACTCAACATTTGGAAAGATCGAAAACGATTCATCAAACTTAAAGATCAAGGAATAGTGATCGATTTCATCCCTATAAATAATACACAACCAGAGTAGGGCAAACAAGAACCCGGACACGAACCCAGACACATATATCTATAGTTCTGAAATTCCAAATTTAATATAACACATGAGTCATTTTCCATAGGGCTTGCTAATGAAATAAGAATACAAGGTATTTGATTTTCGTCTATTCGTGAAGGAAAGCATTTTAGTTTCAAATACATTTACTGGTTTTTTTTCTTCATATTACAACTCCATAGCTCCCCTGTCAATGACTGGATAATATAAAAAGGACAACGTATTGAAATACATTCGCTTTTTTACACTGATGATTAAATTGCATAAATATGTATACTCCAATTTTCTCTAAGGTGTAAAACTTGCAATACAAGAGGCCTTATGTCAATGATAAACATGTTCATTTTACAGGGTTGTCGAACGTATCGATTAAAATTTCACAGCAGATGTCCGCTGCTTACTTCCTCATACGTTCATAATGATATTCGTGTAGACGTTACAAGACTCAAGTTTTCCTCGGCAGCATCAACTGTCATTTTAATGAAAGACACAGTATACTTAATCTCAAAAACCTTACAATTGATCAAAACACTTCTCTTGTGATATTGGACGTAGGGAAGGAAATTGGACATTATTTTTTGGCTTTCTTAATTTATTTTGGTCTATTTCATTTCATTTAGATCAGTTTTACCCACTGTCACCTTCTTTCAAGTTTTAGGTATTTCAGGTCTTTAGTAGCAGATAAAGTCAGGAGTTGATCTTTTTTAAAATAAACAACCAAGATAGAACGAACATAGAAACACTATTGTAGTAAATGTATGAGGAAGCAAGTAACGTATATTTGGTATGAAATTTTAATTGATAGGTCCGAAATGTTCCACACTAGTCTCAATTCCGCTGATGTCATAGGCAAGAAACAACCAGTTGACCTGGAGCGGTAACTGTCCTACTAACAACAAACAGGTGGAACCTAGAGAGCTATTACGAACATCTCTGTTATTTTAAGAACCTGTTGCTGGGACGTGTAGTTAGTTATAACGTTATTCTATGAAGGGAGACCGGCAAATTACGCATGTCGCACCAAGTTTCTGATTGTTTAGGCAATTGAAGAGTGGGTAGTTTTCTTTATCTGGGTAAGAGTTGGATCCCTTTCTATAGTAATGATGCCACAGAGCTCGGGCCCAGAACTGGCTTAGATTCTCTGCATTTTGGTAACACTTTATCAAACAGTGATTCTATTTAATTTCTAGAATAAAGTAGCGAGGATTAATATAAATAAACAGATAGATAAATATATTTATACAGATTGATATACACATGAACTCAAGTCCGTGGTACGGTATATGTTTCTACAGTGTTGAATTCATCATCTCGGTATTGTTTCTTTTTTTTCGAATTAAAGTAAGTTTTGCTAATTTTTGCTCATTCTATTTAGCAAATAACATAGGGAAGTCAACCCATTAAACATGTAAACTGCATTTAAATCTTTATCGGAGAATCTTATCAAATGGAAAGTAACATATCAAATGTTGAACTGGCTGTTATTTTACAATTGTAACAGATGAAAATATACTCTCGGACATTGAATTCATCGTGTTAATAGATCATAATAAGCTAAATTGGATGATCGTATAATCATCAAAATCTCCGGATGTATGTACTTACACTGTAGTGCGCGGAACTTATCCATATATTCACGACGAGTGTTACATTCCGATTGTTTGTATGTCAACTAATGATGACTTAAAACTTTGTTTAAAGATATTATGTACGAACAAATATAAAAGGAATGCATTCCGCGTTGGGTATCCAGATATATATACAGATATACAAAACAAAACAAAACGTAGGGTTACCTCAAATTCTAGTGATCAATATTTTTATATGGACTCGTAGAAATATTTTCATTCAGATTTATTCAATCGTTTGATTTAATTAGAATTCAACGTCATGATTTGGGTGGATAGCTACATTTTCAAGTTGTTTTTTTTAGGGGGGGGGGGTAAACTGAGAATCTCCACACAAGTTTCAAGAAGTTTCAAGAAAAAAATCCAACGTATCCTTTATTCTCCACTTTCATAAACTAGTAGTTGTCATGGAACGTTATCGATCCCACAACACAAAGAACATACCTTATTATTACAAATCACCTATCCAAGGACGTTAACAGTTGATGCCCGCACTTGCAAGATGGTGAACAAAGCTAAGACAACTGATGAACAGAAAGGCCAGGGTTATAGTTTGTAACCATTTAATGTAAGCACGGTGACTGATAAGAAAGCATATTGTTTCACAATTTTCAATACCCAATAGTAAATTGATTATCGTTAGGCTGTTCTTAACACCTTGATTCTGACTACGGATTACTACGTTTGCCTGATCAAAACATGCAAGACTCACAGCGGGTGTAACCGGTCGAGACGTGATGTTTACATTTCCTAGGCACCTGATCCAACCTCTTATATACCCAGGTTTCCGAGTCGGTCCACCGCTGTATTCTGTATACCATATAGGAGATATGAGCTTGATAATGTTCCTTATCTTTTCCTTCCATTAATTCTACAAAACGGTGCTTTTGAATTAAAACTATCTGTTGGGTGTATTGTTCGCTTTCAATGTTTTCCCTCTGCATGCATCAACTCATCAACAAAATTCTAAACAAAAAAGTGAGGATGAGTGTATTATCATTCATAGCACTGTGATCAATGATATTTTCGCTAAAGCCAATGCTCATCATCCATTACTGAAATTCACACACGCAATTTCAAAGTAAAGTGTGCATATCTTAGATAAGATTGCATACAAAGGAAAATAATTCAATAATAATGATCAAAGCATGCATTAAACTCATAAATATTTTCCAATCTTTGGATCATAACGGTGCTCACAATCCTATTATTTTTTAAAGGATTCTTTTAGAGCAATACCATTTGATATTTAAGAGAAAAAATTAAAATACTGCACGTAACGAAATTGTTTCAAGTTAAACTGATCTCAAAAACAGGTTGTCCTAAAATGAAATTAACATGGACAAGATGTCAAAGCAGGGACACAGTGCAAACGGTGCAAACTGATATGAAAACGCAAATTTCCCATTGTTTTTTGTTGGGTGTTTTTTGTAATCGAATACAAACCTTGACTCCGAAAAATAACAGATATCATCAAAATAGTGGTATCTCCTTATAGACAATTAACAGTACAAAGTAAGTATCCCTTAATTACTCATTGTGTCATATAAACGCTGAAAGAGTTTAGGTGATTTGTTCACGTCCCAACTATTTAAATAATGTACATGTTTATGCATCGAGTGAGCAAATAAGCTCCTAATAATGATGGATTCACAGATAAATAATAGACCGCTATGAAAACCGATTAACCAAAGATATCGTATCACACTGACAAAACACTAAATCAGAGTCGAATCAAGCGATTTGAGGTACGTTGTCGATGGAGAAAACTGTTTTTGAAACTTTCGAACGTTTGAAAGCAAGGTAGAGAGAACGAACAGTGATCAATCTCGTAACATATGAAAAGTGAAAATAACGAACGCTGATCATCCTGAATTCAAGTTGAATCGAATATATTTTGTTTTGTTTTGTTTGTGTCTATGTATATTTGATAGATATTGTTTTATTATCTTTATTTTTCTGCTTTTCGTTTGGAAAATTATTTCAAATATGGATATAGAAAAACTTGACAGCAAATTATATTTTCACGGTCTGTAAATTTTTGTGATTTTAGCTAGTTGTATTGTCAGGACACGCTTGTATAATGCAATATAGCGTTGTATGCATAATCTAACTTTAACATGCACAAAAATATCGTATACGGTGCATAGTGGTCTTAATTTATCATAGAGTATTTGGGTAGGATCTTCATTGGAATTGCTTGTCGTAGAAGGCGACTAAATGGGGCGGTCCTTCGTATGAGACCGCAAAAACCGAAATCCCGTGTCACAGCAGGTGTGACACGATAAAGATCCCTCCCTGCTCAAAGGCCATAAGCGCCGAACATAGGCCTAAATTTTGCAGCCCTTCACCGGCAGTTGTCACCATAAGTGAAATATTCTCGAGACAATATTCAATCAATCATTGAAATAATTTAGTTTGATGATACATGCTTTTCTCTTGAGGTTTATTAAACTGATTAAGTAACCTGTAGGTATCTTAGCCAATCTGAAATTAGGTAATACGTGGTTTTCTGTTGCATTCTGGGATGTATAAAGTTTAAATATACGTTAATATTTCCGCAATTGCAGAATATGACGTGCTGCTTATCAATTATTAGGTAATTCTTTACATATTGATTTTAACTACAGGTTACTTAGTTTTCCTGGTCAAAGTATATGACTCACATTAGGTGTACCCGGTGAAAAGGGTTTTTTCTATTCCTCCTAAGCTCCTGGTCCCACCTATCAAGAATTTCATCATAATTTGTATCAGAGTTTAAAAAGACTTATGTTTAATCATAAAAAGAAAACATTTTACTGTGACATTGCATCCATACAACAAGATGACATAGCTAACCTGGGACATATATAATGCTCATATAAAGAAATGGTAGAAAATTAGACACGTCTTTCAAATGCGTCATCTAGCAACGCAATAGAAAAGAAATAAAATGCGCTGTCTGCATACAATAAATGCTTATTATGACAAACATGTAGTCATCCACTTTCAAAGATTCAAAAATGAAACATGTGAAACTACATAATATCCCGTGTATATGATAACAGCTTAACGCTTCCCGTATGCGATTATCACCGTGAATATAAGTTTGAAATATAAGTCTGAATTTAAATACATCTTGTTTTTATTGAGGACATTGTTTATGTAACATATTTATTTAGATTGTCTCTTTTTGAAATCAGTTAACTACGATCATAGTGTTTTACGTCGCGTTAAAGATATTTCAGTAATATTTCCATGGTGATTAAAAGTTGTCAAGTGGACACAGGTTAGAGTTTTATATCAGCTTACTACTCCAAGTCTCTTTTCTAAATATTGGATATAGTCAATATATTTCAGGAAGTCACAAATAAACATTCAACATTTAAAAGTAGATAAGGAAACGTTGTTGAAAGTTGACAAATGAAAGTTTAAGCCAATCATTTCAAATCCGTCGTGTCTAAATATAATTTATATTCAAACAGAACGTCAGTTTCTCGCCAGATGACGATAACATATTAGAACATGTGTTATCTTTATATTCACGATGACGGACGGTGCACTGTGTTTCGTCACATACTGACACTCTGTATACAACCCTCGGCATATCGTCCTCGATATGTACCCCGGAACGGCGTAACGTTCAGATGTGGACTGCTAGATATGAAATTCATTTCGATTTCACAGGAATTGATTCAGCCAAATAACAGCATTCTAAATCGAGAGTTCAAAGCTTCATGTCTGTTCTTAAGGTTGATTTCTGCCGATTTGAACCGTTGTGGATCTGATTATGACTGCTACATCTCCTGTAATGCAATAAACCATTTGAATGCAATCAATAAAAATGAAATAATTAATTGTACTACAATATCTAAAATCATAAATCTATATTTCCTTGCAGATACTCAGTAAATGAGTTTGATATTTTACCTGATCAGAGTTTCCTCGATGCATGCTTACTAATTGATTCCATTGATATGAAATTTGTTAGTAGTCTGGTCATTTATATCGAAAATGACTAATTTGTCCATAATTAGTTAAGAAATGAATTCCTCAATAAATACCCTTGGATATCTTTGTCATCGTTTACCATTTTACACGTGGAGTATTTCTAATTCACCGTACGGAGAAAGTAGGTCGTGCACAAACCACATCATTCAATGTTTGGTTGAAATTCCTACGTGATTTCGATCCTTCTGATTCCTATTAAAAGCCGAAATATTGGCGAGTTCCCATTACCGCTTACAAATTAAGGGTCAACCAACAGATAAATGTACTTATAACATTTAAAATTATGAGATTGATCACTGTTCGTTATCTTCACCTTGCATATAAATTACCTAAAAGAAACTAAAAAAAAATGTTAGGTGTGTGAGAGAAATTAAAGTTCTGTTCAATATCAGAAGCTGTCACAGCTGCCAGCACCATTGCTTAAATATTGTAAAAAGAAATGTAAATCACATCAACGAACGAGAACAAAAACATAGGTATGTGGCAGGAATCCATATTTTCTTCAATCTGGGGAACCAACACCGTGGCTTTACTATTGTAGATGGACTTGTATGTCTAGACATATATTCAGATGTATTTATATTTTATTTCTAGAAGGATTTCCTATTAGGATTTCAGGAACACTAAAATGCGTGTTGCTATAACGCGGATCGTAAAACGATGTGTGATAGATGATATGTTGCCACAAAAGAATTCTTAGAAACGAAAAGAAAGAATAAACACGATCAAGACAGGAAGTAGGATTGTACTTTTCACATTGTACGACATTTTTCTACCTGCCACATAGATAAACGAGCTCAAAAACCTACAAAACTAAAAATATTTTCTAGCTGCCTCCCGCTTAAACCAGCATCAGATCGACGTCTGTAATATAAGTATGATATAAACGATTGTAAGGTGGTAAGGTGATCATTGTCGATTGTAGTTCTTGACGATGTTCATGATTTACAAGATCAAAAGCTTTTACGAAAGTAGACAAAAATACTTGTAAGTTGCTGTGATTGTTTATAGTTGTTTGACGAGAGTAGAATTGTATGGAGTCCGCCTGAGGTTTTTGTAGTAGTCCATGTCTGTAAATAGAGCGTATGTCTGTTGTTGCATGTTATTTCTAAAACTTCGATAATGCTCGTAAAATAGAAATGGGTCTATTTACAAATTTAAAGTTAACAGGCAAACTACCATATATCTTATTAGTATGTATGATATGGGTTACGGGCTTACTTATTGTTTGTACAATGCGTTTCAATGTAAGTTGGCTGATATAATATGGTATCTACATCTGATAATGTATTAACATGAAAGGTGAAGGTAAGGGATAGTGATCATTGTCATAACTCTTATAAGGAATATGAAATAAAAAGTTGGGCAAACATGGGTCCCTTAATACACCAGAGGTGGTACCAGGTGTCTAGGAGGAGTAAACAACCCTTGTCGACTGGTCACAACCGCAATTAGTCCTATATCTTTATCAGTTAAAAGGAGTAATTCATAGTCAAATCCAGTTAGCTAAGAAAGACCTAACAATCAGTATGGAACACGTCAGATAGCATTTGACCTAATGGTATGTTGTATTGGCAAACTACTTCGTTATAACGGACATATAGTTTGTAAGTTACTGACTTTAAAAGAGATTGTTCAAACCTCTGCACTAACAACTTCTTTGTCAGAAGCCTGCCTCGATTTGAAAGGTGACATCACACGGAACAAGCTCTTGAGTATCGAATCAGTTGAGAGATATAAACCCCATATGAGATTTTGAGCTTTTTCAACATTTAAAGCCTTTACGATCTTGTTACAAAGTGGCTATATGGTAAGACATATCAAAAAAGAAATACGTAAGATGAGAATTTGAATTACAATGTAAGCATCATATAAACATACACAATACCTTCTGTAGTTACGAATGCTGGAAACCCTACATGGGTGTTCCCCGTAATGACAAGAGTTTAACGGATGGGAGTAACATATTTCCGAAGAGTGAATCCCCAGTTCATTGCAGTGCCAGTAGTGGGTTGTCCATTAGACAAAATGGGAAGCATGAAGTGGTCATATTGTTCCTTCTCTTATTCGTGATATAATCCCCATCTGTAACAAAGAATAAACTATTTGAAGAAACATTTTGCAGCCTTCATATGTAATGATGATGTCTCCATATGATTGACAAACATGGAGAGGAGTATTAAATCAATCAATTAATCTAATTCTAAATATGTTGTCTGAGATTTTCTTGTGTAAATTTTGACAAACTTCAGCTGTGAAAAAGTAGACTCAACAAATAGATATATTCTTTTAACTCTCTCATATCGAAATATAATCTGAAATTGAAATCCGCAATATCTCGATAGTTGCCGATAAAATATTAGAATACGCATCCCCCTCCTTACAATGGTGTCAGATATCCCACATACTTATCATTTGTACATTCTACTCTGTATATAATCGGGAATGACGTAATCATCATATCTTTGTGGTAAATAATTATGGTTCCATACGTCGTTTCAAACAGATTGCACCAGAAAGTAAAACAACATAGAATTATGTTTGATAACCCATCAACTGATTGTAATAGCAATTATTATCATATGTAAGAAATATCAACAGGTTTCTATATTAATAAAAATGTTAATGATGTACTTTTTTACTATTTTGACGTAATTATAAAATGTCGGTTTCGATAAAATTAAAACTCTGTAACGAGAAACTTTCTTAAATGTTTGAAAAATGGATCGTTTTCTAACAGAAAGAACATATGCCAGTATTTTGATATATAGGGTAATGTCTGACTACCTATCATTTTCATAAAAGTAATGGAGAAGAGGCCTCGAGAGGAGAAAGTGCATTGGTTGCAAGGAATGGAAATATACCAGGATACTGACCTACTTCAAAGATACCGACAATTTGCAATTGAATGTAGTCACCGTGTACTTAAAAGTATGGATTATTTTGGATTTCAAACATTTCGGTTGAGCATCACTGCAGAGACATTATTTGTCGAAATGCTCATCTAGTGCATCAAAATTGGTACCGTATATGTTTGACATTACTATTAAGCTTTAGTGCAATGAAATTTAAAGATATGATATGAGTGATTAATGGGAATTTTTGCCATCACTTTCACCAAGGTTTACTATGTCTGAACTAACAAAGATAAACATTTTCTTACAACCACTTGTATTTCGCAATGAGATGTAAACTGTAGGGACAGGAACTGTGTATTGACCACAGCATCATTGAAGGCTGCGGTTGAGATGGCTAATATTTACTGTTACTTCTGATTCCTATAAATTAGGAATATTTTGAGGAACTGAATCATTCATAAGTCAGTTTTAACGAAGAAGGTGTATGCAATTTTACGATACAAAAGATGCAACACAGATACGATGAAATGATATGAAATCAATGTGTTGAAAAAATCCAAATCCTAGTCCACACTGCACAACGTAGAGTGGAATTAAAATGCAGTGTTTTCAGTGTCCAGGGGATCATCTGCATGGATTGAAAGAAAACAAATACTAACCTAATCACTGTTAACTCATATTGTTACGGAGATAGTACGATTTGGAGATCGACAACAAACTCATTGATTGTGGTTAAAGAATTGGATTCATATCAGATATGTTTTGACTACTGTCTTTGGACTGTAATGGACCGAATTGGAAATGTTGTTGCATCCATGGCGCAATGATAGATCGTCACGTGTATACGTGTTAGGGTTAACTGTGGTATATTTTGTAACATATGTAAAACAAAATATCTTTCATTTTCAGACAGAATGTCATGTGTATTATGAATTATCTTGAATATTATGTCAGACGATGGGCTATATATGAAAATGAAGAACGTGACATATTGTTAGTATAGATAAGAATTGCACGAGGGATATAAAAACCTCGTATTAGACATATCAACACGAAAATGCGTGTCCTCTAGCTTTCTTGATTTATCAAATCATTAGTGATAAAATGACTAGACATTAAAAATGAGAGAAATTGAATCATTAGTAATTATGATATTGATTATATTCATTATCCTCACTGTTTCATTAACAATCATCTTTCAAAATTTCATGCAGATCGTTCATCAAAGAATGGAGAATGTTGGAATCGAATGTTAAGTCATGAACTGTATAGCTTTCTGTTACTCATATTTATCCGTTTTTCTTGGAATACTGAAGATGATGAACCATGATCAGTCTCAAAAACCATATTAAGAACACAGCATTGATAATAGGACAAACACGAACCATTAGAAACACAGGCGGGGATCCAGCTGTCTAGGAGGAGGAAACAGTCGTTGTGGATCGGCCACAGCCGCTGTAAATCTTCTGTTTCCATCGTGTGAGCGGGACAATCTGTAGTCGAAAACATTTTATAAAAAATGGCCTAACAGTTTGCATGAAAATGGTAAGACATTATTCAATCCAACGAGCCATTACACCTGCAATCCAGATCACACATCGGTCATAGAACTTGCGAAATGCCGACATCAAAGGAAATGGCTGAAGTCCTGTTAACACAAATCAGCTGTCAGCATCCGACCGTGATCTCCAAAAACCCGACCACATACAGGCCATGCCCTTGTCGAAGCAACAGAGAGACACAACCGTTTTTTCTGATCTCCTGAAATGTTCAAATAGGATCATAGGATGATAGAAAGAATGAATGAAACATTGATTACTTACCATATTCCATGTTTGTGATTTTTGTCGCTATTATAATTATTATTATCCCGTTCTCTCCGGGCGCACAAAATGCGCGTATACCGATTAAACGTGTAACGTGTACATACCAAGTAAATATATAACATGTAAATACCATTTATACCTTGTAAACACTAATAAAACGTAAATCTTGCAAATATCAAATAAACGCATATGTTGTACATTCCTGGTAAATATATAACATGAACATAGCGATGCACCTTCTGGTTGTTTTGTTCTATATTAGTTTATTCTAAGGGGAAACAAAAATATGTACTCACCAGCGTTGACTATTGGATATAAATACCTACCAGTGTTGAATACATTGACAGGGATACATGCCTCTTACGTTGTCCAGGTAACAGTGCATCGATGAATATTCCGTAGATTTATTTGAACATTGTTTTTGACGATTCTCATTTATCCTTTTTTATTTTCAACACAATGCTTTTTTTTATCTTTAAATACATGCATTATAAAAACACCCATGTGTTTTGCTATTGGTTAATATGTTACAATATGGAAATTTATTTGAAATATAGAAAGATATATTTCTTTTCTCATGATATGTGGATATCTTACTTATTAAGCAATCAGTAATGTAAAAGGTATACGAATTTGCACCCCTTCTCAAAAACAAAACTTTGCATTCCATCAGTCTTAAGTGAAGATTCAGTTGATTCGAATTATCAACTGAGAATGATTTACTACTTCGTGGAAATAGAATATGATTGTTTTCTCGTCATTCGATCGCTCTATTGATAATACCTTAATGACCGACTTACCAAATAAGACAAAGCTGGTTATATAAAGAATTGACAAAGTTGTGTTGACTGTTCTAGAATTTCTAATTATCTACGCTACATGCCAAGTCATATTCGAGATCATCTCAAATTAGATTCCTCTCGCGGCATCTGTGGAACATTTTTTAACGATTTGAAATTGCATATGCATGCATTTGCAGGGCATTTCATGATATTTTTCTACAAATAGATAAAGAAGCGAACTTACTTCCGATGGCATGGGAAATTTAGAAATTGGACATAAATACAATCTTTATACATGGAGTCTACCTGGTTGATTAGAATTCCTCATGCAAACATCAAATTTCAAATATATGTTTTCAATAACCTCAGCGTGAAGATATATTATGTCATTAGCTATTGATGAATGTAAATACCAAATGTCTATGACGTATACTGCAAATTGTAACTTGATAAAGCAGTAACAGTGTATTATACATTTTCCAAATATTTTGGTACATGTTGAAAACTTGCCAAATCCTGCAATCTCTGTGACGGCAGTGTCTGCATTAGTGGAAGCTGATCTGAAATCTAAATATACACAAACTATTCACATACGAAGAACCACATGTATTTCTTTGGAGAGAGATTAGAAAACATTCCTAAAAATATTTCAGAGTGATGGCAACATCTGGGAGTTTAATACTTAGTATTTGACAAACGAGATAATATAGACTGATAAGACAAGAATGCATTTTCTTAGCCACCCCTTGTAAGCATCCCCTTTTAATGAATTTAGAATTTAAACTAATATTGACATTTTACCAACCGTTTGTGAAATGCTACAAAGTTTGTCTCATGAAAGACGACCACGAAAGTGACGGAGCTTTAATTATCGTGCCAAAAATTACCATGATATGGGAGAGTAATTCTATATATCTTGTCGAAGAAACAGTCTCTACAAACACTATTGGGTTTCCACCCCCCGACAGTACTCAAATGCACGACCATCTGGTAGTGTGAATTAAGTATCATATCTAGTAGACTTCTGCGCTATGTTACTTTGATACTTAGTGTAGGTTTATTGTTACAGTATCATCAAATTATTGTAAAACAAAGTGTCATAAACTGACCATAAACATATTGTCTTATGTGTGGACAAATTTCAGACGCATAATGGATGAAAATTGATTAAAATTAAGTTAGTTTAAATAAATACGTAGCAAGAACCGTTGTGTTTATGCCGGTAGTGACAGTGGTGGAATCTGAAGAGGTAGACCTTTAATTAATCTTTTGTATGTACATGTAAATATATATACTGACTGTTGCACATTCATTTTGTTGTCGTAAGAAAACAGATATCATAGTGTTCGAATAATCTAGTTATACACATGTTAATAATGGTGTCATTGGTATAAGTGGTTGTAATCATCTTCAGCACTGTCGTTGTATCATGGAAGAAAAACATGGGGACACTTTGTAATCCACTCGTCCGTGCAAGTGCCTAGCAAAATTATGTGGAATAGTGTGTCAGTAATTCGTGTGATTAACGTGTGTGCGTAATGTGATGAAAATACCCGCACTGGACTGATTCACGGATACGCTGACGCAAACAAGCTGTAGAACATACCAATCTGTGTTTTGTCCTTCTGTATTATGTTTATATTTGTGGTAATTAATTTTGTATAATTAACATTTTTGTAAAATTCTTAGCTCGTTTTTGTAAGTGCGTCAATTAAGCTAGCTTTTAGTAGATGTGTGTAATCGGCGCGTGCTACAAAATAGACTACTATATGTTGTATTTTTCTTTCAGATGCCAGAAATACATATAGCACTACTGTACAGTTGTTTCTACAATGGTAGTGTGGACCAACAAACATATGTAGATTAACTGTAACTTTAGTGCTAGCGATTTTATCAACCGTTTAGTTAGTCCTGAAGGGATAAGTTGTCCAGAAAATTTGAATAACTGACCATGACCTTAGTCAATGTAATAACACAGTGCAAGTATACCATTTTTTCACACGGAGAAACTGAAACCCTGTATTGGGATAGCGTTTGGACTATATGTTATACATTTTGATACTCTCATTTGCATCAAAACACGTCAATTTACGTATATAGAACGACATTGCAGCTATGGTGAATCTTGCTGGAGGTTTGAAATGCTTTCAAAACATACAATGCATTTTAATGCCGGTTTTGCTCAAATATTCTCTCGGATATATATTAAGATATTAAGATAAATCTTATGATGTCACATGACTTCCTTGATCACGTGACGGCCATTTATAAGTGTTTGAAATGTTCACATAAATCGCTTCAGTTCAACTGAGTAGCCAATTATTTTTAACTTTTTGTTTTATAAACAAACTAACCGAATTATTTTATACCCGCATTGTGATTGGGGAACGTGGTAGTATTACTTCCGTACAAAATACACGTATTTCATGAAGAGTTCACATGACCGGAACTTACCGACACATTCCCCACTCAATGTCGTAATCTGTATTCGAACAAAGCCATCACATAATTCATTTAAAGAACAAACTCCTCTTACGATTTACGTAAAAAGATCTCAAATCAATCCTCATTAATTGCCTGCGCTAGACTCTTTGATAAACACATCTTCAATTTTACCCCTAACCACTGGTATAAAACAGGGTCATTTCAAAAGTATATTTTTTGAAAACATATTGAACCCGCTGACTTTCAATCAAAGGTAATTAAGCAAACTATTCTAAAATATTTGGGCATATAATAGTTTGCAATACAATTAAAGCACGCGGATTTTGCAATAGCGTTCTGACATCTAAAGAGGCAGTTTGAAATGAGGTCTACAGTTTACGCCTATTCTCGGCGCTTACGGCTTTTCAGCAATGATGATATTTAGCGTACTACACCTACTGTGAAACAGAACATTTGTTTTTATGGTCATTTCCGTGTTGATCACGACATTCACACCTGAGGCCAAGCGTTTGGCGATGGCTCTGTCACTACCTATTTTTAACAACTTAGGTCTGTCGCAGCAAGAATTTAAATCCTGACATTCTGCATGTGGGACAAACGCTCTCCCTCTTAACCACCGCGGTGGTTAGTTAATGATTTAATGTGATGCAATCAATAAGTTGTATGTTTAGAAAGAGATTTGATATCCACGATGCTTCAATTATTGAGGTGAAATTGCTTGGAATAATAGCGTTTGGATTAATGAGGCTCAATATATAAGCTCATCCCCCTAAGACTTGCCAATGAATTGTCACATTGGCAATGCTCTGTTCTCTGTGACCACATTCATTGGAGTCAGGGCAAGATTTACGTGTATATACAGTGACTTTAACACAGCTCTTCTTCCATTACCTCTTATTTTGATTTCCACTGACTCTTTCTCTAACTCTTCGTCTTTCCATATCTCGTTCTCCTTCACCTGCTTCATCAATTCACAGGTTAAGCTTCCAACATCTTCTGTCTGCACATCTGAATAGCATACACAAATTGCTGAGATTTTCCAAGTGATCTTCACATTATCAAAGATTTGGAATCAGGACACACCATCAGGTCATACGCATTACCAACCAACATGTTTCCTGTTTTTTAAGACATGGACATAGAACAGGTAATCTACGAGAATTTACAGAATTGTTATTCCGCTTCATTGGCTAAATACTTCAACACATGGAATGAGGAGGGCGGTTTTTGAAGTTGTAACAAGAGTTACCTTCTTTTTAAGTAAACCAAAACTATAATATAATGACATTAACTTAATGTAAATATGTAATTTGATAATATTTCCCCATAACTTACCCATCACTGTCAACTCTAAGCTGATGCTGTTATGCTGAGGGGGGAGTACCTCACACGAATACTTCTCCGCCATTGACACATCCTTCAAGGTACACTGACTGGTCAGCAGTTTTGAATTGTGGTACCACTTCACCTTTAAATTCGTGATGATGTCCAGTGTCCCTTGATCGGAAATCTTACAAAGAGATGTATAATTATCTCCTGGATTGACAATTGAGTTGGCAGACGTCAAATCTATTGTGTAGGTTTGAGCTTTCGTATTCCCTGAAATATAAAATTGGTAACTTAACACAGCGTCTACATTACTACCGTTGTAATTGAACAGTGGGCTTTCTCTTATTACGAATGTGGTATACAGGAAGCATTTTTCAATGTATTGTTCAGTTTATCATTTGTAGATATTTTTGGATGTAAATATGACACTTCGTCACAAAAATCACCCCGTTTCAAAAATAAAATTCCCAGGTCTTGGTCAACATATTCTAGCATGTATGTAACTTTGAAAACCAAGTGTCATTATGACACTTTGCAATGAATTAAGGGGTTGTATTAATTAAATCATTTCATTTTGAATATCGGAGCTGATCTTTGATTGATATACTTTGATGATAATGTATAGACCTTTATATATTATCATATCGACGTTGAATGTTCTAGTTTGTACTCTGTCCATCCACGCATGTCAAGCACGACGAAATGCTTCGTAGAAAATATAGTGGTTTTTAAAATCCTTCCGATCTTACTATAGCCATATATATCCCATATTTATTTGCCACATCTGACTGAATCAGCATCGAACAGTGCACATTTTCGATAGTAATGTATCGGGTATGTGAAATATAAGGAGTGCTTTAGTAAAATGTTATGTGTATGTTGAACAGGAGAAAAAAGATATTGAAAATAAGTAGTACAAAAAGAAAACTTAATCATTTTAGGCGATACTATGGATACTTTATTGGTGTTTTACAAGTGTGCACCTGATCGCAGACATGTGTAGTAAGCATGTCGAAATATGTAACAAATGTGTGTACACTCCTCTAAATTTATCAGGATAGTTTGATAGGACGAAATACTTAGAAAACATGAATTAACATTAAATAGAGATATTTAAGAATTACGATCCACATTGTCATGCACAATAAGGAGATATATCAACAACAGATAAGTATTTACCTTGGATAACTACGGACACGAGATGTGCAAATATATTATCTTTATTTTGTTGATTTATATGTTTCGCAATGTACAATGAAAAACTGCAGTAAAGACTTTGCAACCCCTTTACACAGACGGAGGCACACAGCTTGTGCGGATCAGCTGTATTCAATGAGACGAAAGCATCATAGTAGAATATATTTTCTGAACCAAGGAAGTTTATTGACTACTGAATCTCACTATGGTTCATAGTAATCACATGAAAAAGTGCTTCAATGTCTTATTTATTTGATACCGATAATCATCATTGCGTGGACCTTGAGGTCTAAACAGAAAATACATAAGCGAGATTAAATAGGATGTTGTAGGGAAAGATCAGCTTACGCATACACAAGATTATGCTTTCACCACAGCTAATCGGAACATGGCTCATATTCTTCCGTCAAACCAAGAAAAGTGAACGATGTGATTGAAAAAAAAAATCCACGAGATGTCCCTATTGCACTGGACCTTGACGACGCGACCTTTATATGTAGATATGACCTAACAGGTCACATGTAACACGTGATGACACACATGGAGAGGGAATTCAGTCTACGCATACACAAGTACATGTTTATTGAAATCAGATAATGTATGTCTAATAAAGAAGAATGTTGATAGAAACAACACTCTGGGTGTATTCTGTAAAGTTTAAATTTCGTAATAAAAGCAATTAATGTTATGGAGTGAACGCCAAATATAATGGGCACTAGTTAATATCACAACTTCCACAAAGAATGCAAAATGGGGATAGGGATTTGGGCAAAAACGGAACCTTGGATATACCAGAGTACCCGGCATCATTATAAATTACACGGAGCTTTTGAAATGAAAAGCGATATTGAAATTTGTGAGCATCGTCATTTTGTTGCCAGATTTAAATCAGTGCATTGGGTGCGTTTAAGAAACTCAAACGTTAACCTATTAACTCGACCAGGTTGTATCCTCTGTTGAATTTGAACGTTGACGTTCAAATGAAATATAAGGATGGCTCTAACGTAGCGGAGTTAAGGTGTCCCGCGTAGAATAAGTAATAACAGCATATTCATGTTAAAGTAAAATTCTTCCAAGCGTCGCATATTTTTAGTACAAATGGTTTGTCAATACATAAACAAGCAATGCATCACGTGGGGAAATCCTTCGCTTAACTATTACGTCGTCATACAAGTGACGTAGAGCTTTTTTATCCGGTAGACTTTTAGCTGTTTATCACTTCAGCACAGGTGAAAGATGCACTCAAATCATTTGCAGTTTGTGCTTGATATGTCGACATTGATATGGTAAATTTAAAACATGATACGGATCTGTACAATGTCCTCTCAAATATAGCGATTTCCATAACGCAAGGTGAAGATAACGAACAGTGATCAATATCATAACTCCATAGGCAATACAAAATAGATAGTTGGGCAAACACGGATCCGTGGACACACCAGGGATAGGATCAGGTGCCCAGGAGGAGTAAGCATCCCCTGTTGTCCGGTAACACCCACCGTGAGCCCTATATCTTGATCAGGTAAACGGAGTTATCCACAGTTAAAATCAGTGTGTCAAGAGCGGCTTAACAATCGGTATCAACTCAAAGGATGTACATTTTTCACATTCACATGCAAATCATATCTAAACGAGGCAAAACATTCTACCTTCCGTATCTAATTCCTAAATCTGCAAGTAGTTACCTTTAAGAATATGCCTTGATTGAAATAAAATATCGTCATCTTTCACCTGTGCGAAGTTGATATGTACATGCGTTAGTTTTCTTTAATCCAAATGACTATAGACATCGGGGGCGATTTCAAGGTCACAAAGTAATATAAAGATTACTTACAGTATTTTGTGCACACTATATATATAAATATGAGACTTATATATTTTCAAAGAAAACTGAAAATCATCTGACAAACATATTTAAAAATATACAGCTGGCACACTAGATAACGGCTGTAAATAGCAAGAAAATATGATATTTTCCCCGCGATACGACTCTGGACCTGTATGTCGTGACGTACTTTTATATTGTGACATCATTTAGTGTGAAGTGCACCGAGGTACATTTTATAATATTTGTTTTAACTTTGCTCGGGACACCTTAACCCTACTGTGAATTCTCAGCTTAAAGATCAAAAGTACAAATATTCCATATGCATGAGGCCTATGGATCATTGCAGCCCTAACAGTAAGAATTGATGAAATATTTGTTCAAGAAAAAATAAACACCTTTGCAACATATTTTTATATACAAATGATATCATTAGAAACACATTCCTATAGGCCACTTCTTAAAGGACAGCAATCGTTTTTGACATATCAGCAAACGAATATGTCGGTGACAGCGGCGGTGGGCTTTTTGGGAATCAAGCGTTTTGAGATTGAATGCAAATATAGTGTTGATTGTTTACTGAACATTGATTGTGAAATCGCTGGACCCAGTAGGTTGGTTGAGTGTTTGTTTTTTGTTCTGTCGAAAATTCAGAAATGCCTTATCAACTGCTGCTCCACTATTTAACCATGTTATTCGTCTTCTTGTATATGGATTTTATACATCTATATCTTTCAATGCATGCACTAACCAGGTCAACTTATTGAAATGAACGAATAAAAAAAATACCAGTCATATTCAACCATCACCAGCTGTAGGTGAAGTACCACACACTTAGATCTATGGTTAGCGCTTACGGCCCTTTCAAGATTAAAAAAAAAACTTGCCAGCACTCTCTGTTACACTGTATTTTAGGTCATATCTGAAAGACCCGTGTTCTCACCTCAAAGTTTTACGCCTTTGGTGAAGGAGCAATCACTACTTATATGTTGATACAGCCATGGCACGAGTGAGGCTCGAACCCACAACCTCCCATTTATGAAGCAAACGCTCTACCATGGAGCTAGCGTGACACCGAGCTTAAAATATGTATTGATCGATTATTTTGAATACCAAAGTTCATTTTTCTGCATTTTGTAAATTCTATACTTTTTTGAAAAATAAATTCTTTATTCTATTATTACTGTTTCAATTCAAAAGGGAATTATTGTATTTGTTTTTATATCGGCCGACTTATATATACAGATATATAAAAAACTAGACACGATCTCGTTGCAAGCAACAAGTAGGTCTTCCGTCCGATTTGTTGATGCACTCGGAATTAAAAAAAAAAAGACAAATGAGTCCCAATTTAGTTTCCGACTTTAAGACACTTTAGATATAATCAATTTTTCATATCATAAGCTTCTGAAGCAAAGTTGCGGTGAAATTCGTTTGAAATTCGACTCTCCAGGCGAGCCATAAGGCCCGTGGGCCTATTTCTTGATGTCATTTGTTAGCCCTCTATAGACTCAACAACTTTAGTTCGATATGTCTTTACAAAATATTTACCTGTCAAAAGTTATTGAGATCGACCGATATCGACAAAAAATCTACTTTACAGGCGAGCCATTAGGACCATAGGCCTATTTCTTGATATCAATGGATAGATCTCGATAAACTGAACAACTTTTGTTCAATATGTCCTTACAAAATATTTACCAGTAACAAGTTTTTGAAATCGACTGATATCGACAAAAATCGACTCTACAGGCGAGCCATGAGGCCCACAGACCCATTTTTGATATTAATTGATAGGTTATGACACATTGAACAACTTTTGTTCAATAATGCTTTTCAAAAAATATGTCGTTTTAAAGATATAAGGCGTCAAATATTTACGATTTTGGCCCTTAAAATCTCTAATTACGTAACATATGACCTACTTTTTGATTTGATAAGATCAAGCTCGTTGAGATGAACATTTCCGCTTCTACAACTTATTATAAAATATTAATAGTTTCTGAGATATTCTCATAAACCTTTGGACCCTTTTGGGCCCCTAATTTAAAGGGTCAGCCCCTTTTGCTTGATATCGTAAGAAAGGTCATGACATTTCAAACAATTTTTGTTCAACAAGTATTTAGAAATTCTTTACCGTTCTCGAGTTATTTCTAGAAGTAATTTTTAGGGGCCAAACTGTAGCTCCCTAAAGGGGCCACATAGGGTAAAAACGAAATATGCATATTGTTCAGATCATCATTCTGAACAACTTTTGTTCTTTATTGCTTTTCAAAATATTTGTCGTTTTCGAGATACAAGGGGTAAACAATTTATGGTTTTGGCCCTTAAAATCCCTTATTACGTAACATATGACCTAAATTTTTATATGAATAGATTTGGATTGTTCACATGAACATTTTTTGTTATTTGACATAGACCAAAATATTAACGATTTTTGAGATATTTGATCTAGACTTTGAGCCCTTCTAGATCCCTAATTTAAGGGGCTAGCCCCTAAATCTTGATATTTTCGAAAAGATCTTGTAAATGTGCACAACTTTTGTTCTACATGTTTTAACAAAATATTTGCAAGAAAAAAGATATTGGAGATCAAAGGTGAAAAATCGCCGAAATCGGCGAAAAATTTTGGCATCCATTTTTTCAGGTCCAGGCGAGCGTTTAGGCAAATCGCCTCCGGTAAAATCGAATCCCCCACAAATCTTCTAAAATGTTTACTCTATCTTGTGTAGAAATTTCAAGACTCTAGCTTCAAAACTAACGGAGGAGATGTGTGGACAACAAGGCCCTTCAAAAAGTCACTAAAAGAGAGATAACTCCTGACCACAAGTGACATCAAGCACGAAATTTTGCAAGCAAAGTCTCGTCACCAAAAGACATCTTTCCTGAAAATTTCGTGAAAATCGATCGAGAAATGGCTGAGAAAAACGCGTGTACTACCAAGGAAAACAATGATAATAATAATAACTAGACACGATCTCGTTGCAAGCAACGAGTAGGTCTTCCGTCCGATTTGTTGATGCACTCCGAGTTAAAAAAAAAAAAAAAAAGACAAATGAGTCCCAATTTAGTTTCTGACTTGAAGACACTTTAGATATAATCAATTTTTCATATCATAAGCTTCTGAAGCAAAGTTGCGGTGAAATTCGTTTGAAATTCGACTCTCCAGGCGAGCCATAAGGCCCGCAGGCCTATTTCTTGATGTCATTTGTTAGCCCTCTATAGACTCAACAACTTTAGTTATATATGTCTTTACAAAATATTTACTTGTCAAAAGTTATTGAGATCGACCGATATCGACAAAAATCGACTCTACAGGCGAGCCATTAGGACCATAGGCCTATTTCTTGATATCAATGGATAGATCTCGATAAACTGAACAACTTTTGTTCAATATGTCCTTACAAAATATTTACCAGTTCCAAGTTTTTGAAATCGACTGATATCGACAAAAATCGACTCTACAGGCGAGCCATGAGGCCCACAGACCCATTTTTTTATATTGATCGATAGGTTATGACACATTGAACAACTTTTGTTCAATAATGCTTTTCAAAAAATATGTCGTTTTAAAGATATGAGGCGTCAAATATTTACGATTTTGGCCCTTAAAATCTCTAATTACGTAACATATGACCTACGTTTTGATTTGATAAGATCAAGCTCGTTGAGATGAACATTTCCGCTTCTACAACTTATTATAAAATATTAATAGTTTCTGAGATATTCTCAAAAACATTTGGACCCTTCTGAACCCCTAATTTAAAGGGCCAGCCCGTTTTGCTTGATATCGTAAGAAAGGCCTTGTCATTTTAAACAGTTTTTGCTCAACAAGTATTTAGAAATTCTTTACCGTTTTCGAGTTATCTCTACAAGAAATATTTAGGGGCCAAACTGTAGCTCCCTAACGGGGCCACATAGGGAAAAAACGAAATGTACATATTGTTTAGATTATCATTCTGAACAACTTTTGTTCAATAATGCTTTTCAAAATATTTGTCGTTTTCAAGATATGAGGCGTCAATTATTTATGATTTTGCCCCTTAAAATCCCTTATTACGTAACATATGACCTACTTTTTGATTTGATAAGATCAAGCTCGTTGAGATCAACAACGGAGGAGATGTGTGGACAACAAGGCCCTTCAAAAAGTCACTAAAAGAGACATAACTCCTGACCACAAGTGACGTCAAGCGTTTAGACAAATCGCCTCCGGTAAAATCGAATCCCCCACAAATCTTCTAAAGTGTTTACTCTATCTTGTGTAGAAATTTCAAGACTCTAGCTTCAAAACTAACGGAGGAGATGTGTGGACAACAAGGCCCTTCAAAAAGTCACTAAAAGAGAGATAACTCCTGACCACAAGTGACGTCAAGCACGGAATTTTGCAAGCAAAGTCTCGTCACCAAAAGACATCTTTCCTGAAAATTTCGTGAAAATCGATCGAGAAATGGCTGAGAAAAACGCGTGTACTACCAAGGAAAATAATAATAATAACTAGAAGAGATCTCGTTGCGCACAACGAGTAGGTCTTCCGTCAAAATTCAGAAAAGCTGAGACATGACGGTAAAGCAAAATTCATGCACTAAGATTTCTAGTTACAGCATTTGACGAGAAAATTCTAGTAAGATGACTAGTATTCTGGCCAACAAAATCACAAATTACACAATATACGCCTTTAATTCTGGCAATAAGGAAATGAAGATGTAGATGAACACGTCCGCTTCTATGACTTATTACAAAATATTAATAGTTTCTGAGATATTCTCTGAAACCTTTGGACCCTTCTGGGCCCCTAATTTAAAGGACCAGCCCCTTTTGCTTGATATCGTAAGAAAGGCCTTGTCATTTTAAACATTTTTTGTTCAACAAGTATTTAGAAATTCTTTACCGTTCTCGAGTTATCTCTACAAGAAATTTTTAGGGGCCGATCTGTAGCTCCCTAACGGGGCCACATACGGAAAAAACGAAATGTACATATTGTTTAGATCATCATTCTGAACAACTTTTGTTCAATAATGCTTTTCAAAAAATATGTCGTTTTAAAGATATGAGGCGTCAAATATTTACGATTTTGGCCCTTCAAATCTCTAATTACGTAACATATGACCTACTTTTTGATTTGATAAGATCAAGCTCGTTGAGATGAACATTTCCGCTTCTACAACTTATTATAAAATATTAAGTTTCTGAGATATTCTCAAAAACATTTGGACCCTTCTGAACCCCTAATTTAAAGGGCCAGCCCGTTTTGCTTGATATCGTAAGAAAGGCCTTGTCATTTTAAACATTTTTTGCTCAACAAGTATTTAGAAATTCTTTACCGTTCTCGAGTTATCTCTACAATAAATATTTAGGGGCCAAACTGTAGCTCCCTAACGGGGCCACATAGGGAAAAAACGAAATGTACCTATTGTTTAGATAATCATTATGAACAACTTTTGTTCAATAATGCTTTTCAAAATATTTGTCGTTTTCAAGATATGAGGCGTCAATTATTTATGATTTTGGCCCTTAAAATCCCTTATTACGTAACATATGACCTACTTTTTGATTTGATGAGAACAAGCTTGTTTAGATGAACATTTCCGCTTCAATGACTTATTACAAAATATTAATAGTTTCTGAGATATTCTCATAAACCTTTGGACCCTTCTGGGCCCCTAATTTAAAGGGTCAGCCCCTTTTGCTTGATATCGTAAGAAAGGTCATGACATTTCAAACATTTTTTGTTCAACAAGTATTTAGAAATTCTTTACCGTTCTCGAGTTATTTCTAGAAGTAATTTTTAGGGGCCAAACTGTAGCTCCCTAACGGGGCCACATAGGGTAAAAACGAAATATGCATATTCTTCAGATCATCATTCTGAACAACTTTTGTTCTTTATTGCTTTTCAAAATATTTGTCGTTTTCGAGATACAAGGGGTAAAAAATGTATGGGTTTTGGCCCTTAAAATCCCTTATTACGTAACATATGACCTAAATTTTTATAGGAATAGATTTGGATTGTTGAGATGAACATTTTTTGTTCTTTGACTTATACCAAAATATTAACGATTTTTGAGATATTTGATCTAGACTTTGAGCCCTTCTAGATCCCTAATTTAAGGGGCTAGCCCCTAAATCTTGATATTTTCGAAAAGATCTCGTAAATGTGCACAACTTTTGTTCTACATGTCTTAACAAAATATTTGCAAGAAAAAAGATATTGGAGATCAAAGGTGAAAAATCGCCGAAATCGGTGAAAAATTTTGGCATCCATTTTTTCAGGTCCAGGCGAGCGTTTAGGCAAATCGCCTCCGGTAAAATCGAATCCCCCACAAATCTTCTAAAATGTTTACTCTATCTTGTGTAGAAATTTCAAGACTCTAGCTTCAAAACTAACGGAGGAGATGTGTGGACAACAAGGCCCTTCAAAAAGTCACTAAAAGAGAGATAACTCCTGACCGGAAGTGACGTCAAGCACGAACTTTTGCAAGCAAAGTCTCGTCACCAAAAGACATCTTTCCTGAAAATTTCGTGAAAATCGATCGAGAAATGGCTGAGAAAAACGCGTGTACTACCAAGGAAAATAATAATAATAATAATAATAATAAAAATAATAATAATAATAATGAAGAAGAAGAACGCGAACAATAATAGTAAGGTCTTCCGCAGGAGACGGAAGACCTTAATAATAATAATGAAGAAGAAGAACGCGAACAATAATAGTAAGGTCTTCCGTAGGAGACGGAAGACCTTAACGAGAAGGATTATGCGTACGTTTACTATAGTGAAAAGGTCGTTATATCCATATAAATATAATTTAAGCAGGTCAAGTCCTTATAATATCCTGCAATATATGCTGGATGTACTATGTAGCTACTTCAGACACATTTTACGAGTTTTGTTGATTCCTTTGGGTCACTAATGGTGTATGTAGATGCATTTAGTTCTGATGTAGATGGTTTATAACACATCAGTTCAAATATTAGTTAAATTACATGGATACATATACCAGGTAGCATGCCTTCCGTTGAGACCAGACCAGTGTCTGTGTCTCCAATGCTATAGTTTTTTTTGTTTACCTGAATCACAAAATACTTCTTGAAGTGAAATGTCCTTCAGCAACGTTTCTTTTAAATTAAGAGGGTTTTGACAGGAAGCTTCCGTACTCCACGAAAAGGGCGTTAACTGCAATCGCCTTGTTTTCATAAAGCGGATAAAGGCGACTAAATGGCAATCGCAATGTAGGGGGTTTCCGCTTACATCACTGAAAAAACAAAATCATTTATTGATAAACGAGAGAGTTCTAAAGGAAGGTGAAGATAACAAACAGTTATCAATACCATAACTCCTATAAGGAATACAAAATAGATAGTTGAGCAATCACGGACCGGATCAGGAGCCTAGAGGAATAAGCATCCCCCGTCGACCGGTCACACCCAGCATTAACCTATATTCTGATCAGGTAAATTGAGTTGTCAATGTTCAAAATCAGTGTGCCAAGATTTTTTGAGCCAAGGAAATGTATTGGCAAACTAAATCGTTATAACGACCATAGAATCTGCAAAAAGCTTATTTTAAACGAGACTGGTTAAATCCCTGCACCATTGACATGTTTGTCAGTAGCCCGCCTCGAATTAAAAACTAACAATCCACAGAGCAATGTCGGGCATATCGAATCAGTTGAGATCTATGAAAATCCTATGCAGATGATAATGGAATATTGGTACATAAGTATGGGAAGTTAAATCCATGATGGAGAATTGAAACAGTGCTACATTGATGGTCTTTGGGAACATTGTCAGTGGTATCCCATCACATGGGAGTTGCCTCCTCGCATCAGCTTCTCCACTGTCGTGTGGAAGCAGTTGTACTGTGTATCAATTCAAGATCCAAGGAATACGCGTTACATAGGGTATACTATGACATAATAATGAAGCAGAGAGTGCATTCACGTGTAGAGGGTTTCGTGTTTGTCTTACGTTTGATTTCTTATTTGATTTCTTATTCTTTATAGGAATTATAAGATTTATCATTATTCGTTAACTTCATGTTTGGAACCATCGTGATTAATCTGGAAACATACTGCTATGCAGTCATGATACCGTATTAGGTATAATGTCGAAATAGATCTTTAGATCATGTTTCTTTTTCGATCAACAAAATCTCCAGATAAATACTATTTCAATCGTTATCAAGATAATATTTAATTCAAACATTTTCTAAATCATCTCTTTTAGATGCCTTTATACGATACAATTAATATTATGAAAAATCAGGCGGAATCCTTTCTTCAGGCGAATGACATATCTGATGTGCAACTCATTATTTTTTTTATCCCTTCTAGGAGTTGTGAGATTGATCACTGCCGCCAATCTTTACATTTCATCGATACATGATATGACAACACACTATCCAATGGCGGTATATGATTTTAATATCGATACGGAAAGTTTCTTTGATTTTCAAGAGATAAAGGTCTTCATAGTTTGATGTAAAACCATTCATACATATTTAGTGTTATATATAATGGAGTATGTTGGTGATACTGGTGATCAATATTGCACGGAAATATGAAGGAAACGAACTGTGATCAATGAAACATAGAGATGAGCAGAGATGAATTCATCAATGATGTAACAAAAGAATAACTGAGAGTGCGAAAAACACGGACCACTAGAATCACCATAATTCACATTTAAACCCATCTGTCTTTACATATCCCTTGGATGAATTATAGCATTCGAATGATTGATGAGTTAAAGGTTAATGATGATATTGAAATGTTATATCATTAGGTCAAATGTTGTTTTTTTTTGTTTACCTGTAGCATGGCAATTACGAAACCGTTCTTTATATACTGATTAAACTAGGGTTACTTCATTTATCGGATCACTATTGTGGGATTATAGCGACTGTGACCTTTTAACAGGGAATGTTTATTTCTTTTAGGCACCCGATCTCACATTTGGATGTTTGTTAACTTCATTTCTTTCATGAACATATGGGAGAAAATTATTTCATATGAAGGCATAAGTTGCCAGTCAAAGGCGATACATGTACCCTCTAATACGACTCTCTCACCTTTGGTGTTTATAGGGAAAATGGTTTGTCCTGTCCTCGCTTTTGAATTGTTTACATAATTATGTGATTGATCAATGATTTCATTATTTATCTTTTTCGTTTTAAGATTCTCACTATGTTATTGGAGGATAAAATGAAAAAAAAATGAAGATAACGGTACCAGAACTAAAATTAAATTACTTAATTTAGAGATGGGCTACCTGGAAACATTAAAGGTAGAATATGGTGTCTAGGAGGGGTAAACATCAACTGTTGATCGGTCAAACCCGTCATGATACCTATTTATCTTGATTGTGCGATGAATGTGCGATACAGCTTTTGGACTAATATTCTAATGTACACATGTTCACAGATTATCGACATGATTGTCCTTGATTCGATTTTTCAATGTCCATTACCCGTTTTAATATTCTTGAATGTTTAATGTTCCACATATTATATTAAGGTTTTTATTCCGCGTACCCATGATATTAAATTCAAACGATTCATATGCATTAGAAAATCAACTTGCGGGATATATGTGTAGCATTTTGGCGAGCATAGGTATAAGGCTTGATTGAGAAAATGAATAATGCACTTTAAATCCAAAAGATGGTGTAGGGTATATATACGCAAATATGTAACGTATGTTCTCACAAGTACATTTATCGCACCATTTTACAACATGTAAGGAGCAGTTGGAATAGAGGTTTGATTTTTTAAAAAAGCATGTCTCACGTATATGACATACATGTTGCGTGTATATATATATATATATATATATATATATATATATATATATATATATATATTATAATACTCACAAGATGATGTAAAAATGTTGTAATTTCATAACTTTAAGGGAACCGTGTATCATAAGTACGGGAATATGGTATATACATCATGTCATTTACATTATCATTGACACTGCCGTTTGAAACAGAAAATAATGTTTTAAAATTTGCATATTTTTGATTACTAACACTATGTAGAAATTAGTCAGCTGTATTGTAAGAAATTGATATCCATATCAATATGTATAGACCTTGTCAATTTACCAACGAATCAAAGTTTTCATTATGTAACGTTGTAATGTGATTATACATATACGTCACGTCGCTGAATCAGGATGATTTCCTAATTAACATAACTGATAATCGCTACAATAATGAAATGTACTGAAGTGTTAGTTGATTCCGCTTGCGAGAACACAGTGCTTGCACAAAATGTGGATTTAAATTTGACATTAAAATACACAATTTATCCTTTATTCAACGGTAATCACTTGTAATCGTATGTTGATGAACGGTGACAATAACGAACAATAATCAATCTCATAAATCCTATAAGCAATACGAAATATAGAGTTGGGCAGACATGGATACCTGGACACACTAGAGGTGGGGTCAGGTACCGAGGAGGAGTAAGTATCCCTTGTTAACCTGTCACACCGTCTGTAAGCCCTATTTTTTCCAGCAAACTTTAAATGTTATTCCTCCTATGTATCTGATCTCACCTCCGATGTACCCAGGGGTCATATTCTGCCAAAATCTGCTTTTGTTTTGAATTTGTGATATAAGTTTTAAGATCATTGTTCCTTATCTTTACCTTTTCGTTTTATGTTGAGATAAATAATGATTGGTTGAGATGATTTGAAATATGTAGTATCGTAACAAATGAACCTATATCTCCGTCTTACATTGAAAGGGGGGTTAAGAAGTCGTTTACATCGAAAATATAACATACTGTACGTACATCTCATTCAGTTGTACTTCAAGTAAGTGAATCCATATGAAGGTACTTACAGTATCTGTAAATTCCCCAGTTGATCAAATGTACCAGTGTGTAGTGTTGTTAGTTTATTGTCGCTCAGGTATCTGAATGATGAAAAATCCTGATTAACTCAATTGATTAACTTCACAATGATACAGTTGTTTTGCAAGTTCATTCAATATGCAATACCATCTTGTTTGCACAAAATGCGACTTTAAACATTCAGGTACATTAAGGATGATTCATTTACTATCAACACTAATCATCAAGTCTATATTGTAGATTACATACACTGCTTACACCTCTCAATGAAATATTCAGGAATGTTGAGATTTAAAACAAAATCATATGAGAAAATATATTTGGTATTCCGTAGCTTATTCTTATGTTGCATACTCATCAAAGTATTTAATGAGGTAACATAACATTCTAAGTGAACATGTCATTTAACATGATGATGAAACAAAATACGTAATAGCGACATCTAAGATGACTGTTGAAACCCCTGTAACAACACATTGTTTGTCAGTAGTTTGTCTCGATAAAAATGAATAATCATCTGCAGAACAAGGTATTGCACATCGAATCGGTTGAGGCATGTATGCATCGCATGCGAGATATAATGGACTGATACTGCATATATATGGTAAGTTGAGGTTGGAGAATCTGAAATCCCACCATTTGTCACAAAGTTCCATTGTCAGTTTGTCGCTAACATCTACATGTATGTTCAAGAAAATAGGGAGATATGATGAAAATATGAGACAACCCGTTGTATCTTTTATTCCAAGTCCAATGTGATATATTAAATCAGCACATGCATGATAATTAACATTTTGTAAAAGATACCAAAGAAGTTCATGTAAGGGTCGCTCAAGGCAATGGGAGGGGTGTGAAAACTGCATCAGAGTGCACCGCAGTAAGTAACCCCAGTTACCAACAGGGGTGAAGCAATGAAGAGGAAATAATAAAGGGACATGGTATGTTTTAATATGTGGAGCAACAATTCACAAAATCTTGTTTTAATTAGAGAATTGCCGGTGTGCTACCATGAGGTCCCCTTCGATTTGGCCGGTGAGCTTCGGTATGCTTACTCCTCCAAGGCATCTGTTCCCAAATCTGGTATATCCAGGGATCCCTGTTTCCCCAACTCTTAATTTTGTTTTCCTTATGCACAGCTCTTATCCTTAGACGAAGTTGACTCCACCTTTTTGGCACGCTGTTTTTGGCTATAATAGCTCTAAAACTTCATTGTTATTTCGGATTTCAAACATTTCGTTTCAGCATCACCGAAGAGACATTATTTGTCGAAATGAGCATCTGGTGCATCAAAATTGGTACCGTATACGTTTTACATTATGACCCCTGGGTCGAGGCCTCTGCTGGTGGACTGTTACTCCCCGAGGGTCTCTACAGCCCAGTAACTAAGTACTTCGTTATTACCTTGAAAATACGGATGTATCTTTAATTGCTGTTATAAAATTTAGAAATTCAAAATTGAGGAGTATCTCCCTCATGCACAGCTCTTATCCTTAGACGAATTTGACTCCACTTTTCTGGCACGCTGTTTTAGCTATAACAGCTCTAAAACTTCATTGTTATTTCGGATTTCAAACATTTTGGTTGAGCATCACTGAAGAGACATTATTTGTCGAAATGCGCCTCTGGTGCATCAAAATCGGTACCGTATAAGTTTTACATGAGGTATTAGACAAATTTCATGGCAAACGGGATAATTTCAAGTTTTCCATCGTCAGCTACTTATATACAAAATGTATATGTAGCAATAGTCCTCCCTCAACCTTGTCATGGTGTAAAGTAAAACTTATATGGTACCAATTTTGATACAACAGATGCGCATTTCGACAAATAATGTATTTTCATTGATGCTCAACTGAAATTTTTGAAATCCGAAATAACAATGAAGTTTTATAAATGTTCCAAATAATTCGATAGATAAACACATTTTTGCTGATGATCAATTTGATTAGTAATTTTGCATAGACCCGTCAGAAGTTACTAAATTAAAATATGTACGGATGACAAAACTTTTATGCACATTCCGTTACAAATATGATGCAATATTGAAAAAGGAACTACCAAATTATTTTTACTCAACACTAGACTATTTTGATTACATTTTGGTCGATGCAATGTTTTGCTTTTAGGAAAGTTGGTTTATCAAATATTCTGAAAACAGAACGATTTGGTCTTTGAGAGAAACACTGAATGGTGCTAACGGAACGGTTTGATGTAGAAACGGTTCTTATCGAGAACGGTACAATTTGAACCGTGTAGTAGTTCACTTCATGGTGTGTTAACGTATCTTATTAGTATTAAATATTCTTATTTCCGATGCTAATATTCAAAACGGTGGGTCCTGCCTAATGAACAGACTTTCGGTACCATAATGAGATCTGCATCTGATCAATTTCATATCCTAGCTGATCCAATTAATTGTACTTGACATATGGAACCCAGTTGATATCCATAGGTTATTAGTGGTTACGCAGCTATGTTAAGGCTTCCCGGAGTTTGAAATGCGTTCAAAACATACGCTGTATTGCAAGATCGGTTTTGGGTTTTAACTTGTAATTTATATACTTAAGTGCGGGCAATTTATATAGAAGGTTCTCTCGGCTATATATTAACATATCTGTTATGATATCACAAGACTTCATTGATCACGTGACGGTCATTTATAATTGTTTGAAGTGCTTCAAATAAATCGCTTCTGAGCAGCTCATTTAACAATTATTTTTAACTTTTTGTTTGATAAATGACCTCACCGTATCCTTCTGTACCCGAAATGTGCTTGGGAAAAATGGTAGTATTATGTGCGTACAAAATACACGTATTTCATGAAGAGTTCAACTTACCGACACACTTACCTACACATTTGAGGGTAATCTGTATTCAAACAAAGCCATCGTACATTTAACCAAGCAAAGATTACGATTTCCGTAATATATCTCAAATGAATCCTCATAAATGACCTGCGCTATACTCTTTTATAAACACATCATAAATTCTATCTCTTATCACTGGTATAACACAGAGTACATTTCAAAAGTATATTTTTCGAAAACAGTGTAAACACGCTGAATTTCAATCAAGAGTTATTAAACAAGCTATTTTAAAATATTCGGGCATATAAGGTATTAAAATACAACTCAGACACGTGAATTTTGCAATAGCGTTCTCTGACATCTTATAGGCAGTTTGAAACAAGGTCTAAAGTTTTTGACACTCTCCCCGTCATAACAGCTCAAGTTTGCAGTTACTTGATGTCATTTTCCATTATGACGTCATATATTGGTAGTTCAGGAAAGTATAGGCATAAAGTGCACTGTGATATTCTGTAAGGGAATCATTAACCTACCCGCGTAAGATGATAACCACCTACTTATTCATGAGTGACCTTGACGAGCATTTATCATAATATTGTTGAAATCCCACTCTAGGACCTAAAATTGCATGCAGAATAGAATTTCTAAACTGAACGCATATATTCGAATTTGACAAATTATGTTAATTTCAAACGTTGAATCCCATCTCTGTTATTTCCAGAAGTCTCTAATTACCGTTCTGTACGTTTTGTATGTGATGGGGTTTATAGAATCGATCAATGTTTACTATGTTCACTTGATTATTGTTTACAGATCGGTATATTGACCTCTTCATCTAAACTAAGCTATTTGATTTAAACATATGTTATTGAGAAACCCTACATGATTGGGCAACACGTAAAGCCTATATAGGTCCTCCCCCAAATCTAAACTGAGCTATCACTTACTATGACTTATCAATATGTCAGATATTGTAATTTGTATCAATGGTCCAATACACACACTATAAATATCCCTGAAACGAATAACAAAGAGTAATTCATTAGTGTATTCGAATGTGATACATATTCCGTAGTATTCACAGGGCGTTGTTAAAATGCTCCAATTTCTACAAGGTATGCAATATTTACTAATCAGGGGTATACGTATCAAGAAAGGAAAAGGGGGAAATGAGAAAAGTGTGCATGTAAAAAATATTATTTTGATTATATGAAACTGCAATGACTAAGATAATTTTGATTCGAAAATTACCGATGTGATACTTTGTAGACAACTAAACTACCAAATAATGTCAAATTTGCATAGCAACTGTCCGTTAGTATACCTAATGCATATAACGATCGGCTTGACTGGTGTTTTATCTTTTTTATAAATATCATGGGTTTTTTTCTGTTTCATCACTGATATATTAGACTGGCGTGACACTTTTTGAATAGAACTGACTTTGTATAAAAGCACGATATTTCCTTACAAACGGTTTAATTAGAAAGCAAAATGATGACATTTGATATTGCCATCGGTTATTGAACTTTATTGAATTTACAGAAAATGTTTAAATGGTAATTACAGTATTTCAAATTTCCTACGAATTTCAATTTCATAAAAATACTAGTTTGTCGGTCCTATATTGGAATGTATATTCCGTCAATTCGATATCCTAGCTGATCCAATCAAATACATTTGACATACCAAACAGAGGTTATGCTCATTATTAGGTGATTAGTAGTTAAGATGATATCAACCTACCTAATCAGGAGTTGCACTTATTGTTCGGTATTCAAAGCAGGGGTAAGATTTAATATGTGTACACAAAAGATACAGAAATCACTCATCTAAATGTTCATTACAAGAAATTGAAGGAAAAATATTGTCTAAATATTTGTTCTAAAGAAGAGGAGAAATGGCACTGATAGTGATGTTGAATTTCACTTATTCAAAATGGTCAATACGGTGAGGATATCTAGTGATAAAATTGATATGTAAGGCATAAAACAATCTGTTTGTCACGACAACAAAATAAGATAATGATGACTATGTCGTACACCGTCAGAGTAGTGGTATCCTACTACCGTAATTCGTGCCAGAGATATTATGAGAGTAAAACGAATTATTTGAAATCTTCAGTGTTTGGGAGGCATTTTAAAGTTCATTAGTGACCTAACTGAGCAACTCTAGAACCTGATATTACATACAGAGTAAAATTTCTAAAATGAACACAGAGATTCGAATTTCCCAAATTGTGTTAATTTACGCTAGGAATTCATAGAGTATACATAATACTAATAAAGGTCAAGACAAATCTTCCTAAAGCTCGCTCAAGGCAGGAGAAGGGGGAGTATTGTGCTATGTGCGTATTATGAAAGTTGCTTGAAACGTTCATGTCTTTTGGAATGTGTTCAGTGTTGAAATCGCCGGTGTGTGTTATACGGGTGGGTGTACATACAAATATTTTACGATTTTCTAGCTGTATACGGTAAACATACGTTCTTCATATATGTTTAGATGAAATTGAAATTTCGTATCGTGTATTGTGTAATGCTTGTGTAGGGAAAGATAAAATGTTGTTTTATTTCCCAAACCTCGTGTTTTGATATCCACTAACAATAATGAGACGAGGAAAAGGAAACTGATAGATAAAAACCGGAAAATATGAATTTTACAACTTACTTCAAGATAGCACACTGGTGATTGGGTTTACCATATATTACTATAGGAGAAAAAAAAGCATTACAATCAGTTTGCTAAGTTGATTTTAAATAACGCAGTCTTTCCGGAAATGCCTTTACCAATCTTGTCTGCTGACACCGGAAAAAACAACACCCACGCGGACTTTTCTGAAGTCGTTTTTCCCACAAACAAGATTACCCTCGAATTCACGTGTTTTCACATATGTGTAAAATGCCTGAAAGTGCACCTCAGAAAATAACCTCAACAACTAACATCAAATAGTTCTTTGGTAGACAATTGGTTATTTCTACAAATTACATATAATTTTCTGATCAGGGGTACAAAACTGAAGAGGAAAAAAATAAGGGTGGTGAATTTTTTTTTTATTAAATATGAGGAACTAAAATTGACTTTTATTCTAATTTGAGAGTTGCCAGTGTGATACCATAAGGTTCACTAGAGGATGCTTACTCCTACGCATTTGTTCCTGAAATCGGACACTGTACACGACAAGAGTTTTATACACCCCTCCGCCGTAAGACTACTGTGTAAAATCCACGGACATACACCGTGTCCTCCGCATTCCACGGTGGGTGTGTTATTTGCGAAAACACACAGCTTCTAGGAGCTTTGTTGTGGTCATGGGCGCCTTGCAGGAGGTGTGGAAAATGTGCTGCAGGCTAAATAATGATGATTTTAAGAGAAAAAAAAATATTTTCTTCCGGACACTTATATTGTTTTTAAACATTTTGAGCGAATTCCAACGATTCCAAACATTATATATTATGTTCTTGAGAAAACCTGATTTTCACACTTTTTCTTTAAGTTTTCTAATCCTTTTCTTCATTGAAATATTCTTAAATTCGATGTTTGATTATAATGCGTACTGAAGGCAATTCAATTGTTTTGAATGCGAATTAGCATACTAGCTGGAAAGAGAAACTATGCATTATCTGATATATGAAAAAATAATAAAAATAACAATGAATAAATCCTATTTTTAATACTGTTAACAAATGTATTCGTTATACCATTTCATAATCCAGTAATGTTAATGTCGAATAAAGTCAATTTCAGCACACTCGAAAGACACTGGTATTCGAACTTGAATTACCAAAGTTAATAATCGCAATTTCCATTCACGCATGCTTGACAACGGCGCCTCATTGGTGCCACTAAAGTGTTCACAAATGCTTGAGGGATATTGTTCCAGATGTTGGTTAAAGCCTGGCCTAAATCAGCCAATGTCACTGGCTGAATTGGTAAACGGCGTAGACGGCGTTCCATTTCATCACAGACGTGCTCGATCAGCGAAAAATCGGGAAAAAACAGCTGGCCAAGGCAAGACATCGACATTCTATTGAACTAAAAAGTCCCTGACTACACGTGCAACGTGTGGCCGTGTGTTGTCTTGCTGCTGGGTGATGTGACTTTCCTGTCTCTGTATGAAAGATATCACATGGTGCTGACTAATTTCGTCTCGGTAGCGTACACCGGTGATATTTCCATTGACAATTTGTAGAGGTGTCCTTCCACGTGCTGTTAGTCCACCCCACACCATAACGCTACCTCCAGCGAATTATCGACGTTGCACAACACAAGCGTCTTGGTACCGCTCCCCAATGCGACGATACACTCTACAATGACCGTGACTGTTATCCAAATGAAACCTGGATTCATCAGTGAACAAAATATTGGCCCAGTCCTGTATTTTGAATCTCAGATGTCGTCTGTACCACGCTAGTCTAGTTATACGCTGACGTTGAAGCAGTATTGGGTGCACCGCTAGACGTCTTGGGCTGATGTTGTGCTCGCGCAGACGATTACGCATAATTCTTGGACGGATTGGTCGAAGTCCAGAAATGCTACGAGCAGTCAAACTTGCTGTCTGGAAACGAATTTGCAGGTGCACACGTCTAATGCATTTGCCTGTCGACGCGATGTCACACGAGGACGTCCAGAACGTGGCCAATCCTGTGTGTTACCAGATTGTTGGAAACGTCACCATAATGCCTGGATGGGGTTCCGATGAACTCCAAAGTATCTTGCTACGATTTGTTTGTGCCTTTCCAGCTTGACGCATCCTAATAGCACGATTACGTTGGTTTTCGCTGAGTCGTGGCATGACAGAAGGGTAAATTTGGTCAAAACTAAAGTGCGTTCCTTAACAACAGTGTCCAAACAAACCGTTTGCACTTCTTACTCCAAACATCATTGGCCAGTAAAACTCGTGCGTACGAACACTTCGATAAACAACAATTGATCACTAACCATGAAAATGTCCGTGCATCCGAGTCGGGCACACTCCGATATTGTTCAGAAACATCACCTTTATCGATTGTTTAGATTTGTTAAATATAAACAATAAATATAGAAAAACTAATTTTTTTATTGCATATTTTCTTTTTTTCCGCTAGTATATATTCAGTAAATGAAAAACATACATGTACAACAAGTAATAGGGATATTCAATAATTACCAATGTTATCTCTCTCTCTCTCTCTCTCTCTCTCTCTCTCTCTCTCTCTCTCTCTCTCTCTCTCTCTCTCTCTCTCGCTTTATCTGTCTCTCCCATCTCTCTCTCTCTCTCTCTCTCTCTCTCTCTCTCTCTCTCTCTCTCTCTCTCTCTCTCTCTCTCGCTTTATCTGTCTCTCCCAGCTCTCTCTCTCTCTCTCTCTCTCTCTCTCGCTTTATCTGTCTCTCCCAGCTCTCTCTCTCTCTCTCTCTCTCTCTCTCTCTCTCTCTCTCTCTCTCTCTCTCTCTCTCTCTCTCTCTCTCTCTCTCTCTCGCTTTATCTGTCTCTCCCAGCTCTCTCTCTCTCTCTCTCTCTCTCTCTCTCTCTCTCTCTCTCTCTCTCTCTCTCTCTCTCTCTCTCTCTCTCTGACAAATTTGGTGTAAAAGGTGCAAAATTACTTCCATCATATTGTGTTACTATGCATCTTGACAAATATAACTTGATCCAATATACGAATTGGAGCATTGTCGATAATTAACAAATTTGAATTTATTACATACTTAATAGAAGCAAAAATACAAATCATCGGCTGATTTATTTCTATAATCCTGAGTTAGTTGCATTTCACTGCGACTTATGTTCAATGTTCTTTGATAGAGATTTTCTTTTAAAAATAGGAGTGTCTGGATAATGCAATGACATTTATATAACAATTATATTCCATGCAAATCCCTAAAGTATTTTTCACAATAGAACTAAATTACGGTTAGCTAGTTTGGGTATTGGAAATTAACAGCAGGTGTTTTTTTTTTACCTTTTATGAAAAGTGTGAAATATATTGGGTCGGTGCGATATCAGATAATAGTCTAAGATCACGGGTATCTTACGCCGACTCAATATATTTCCCGCTTTCCACAAGAAGCCAAGTACTTCTGTTGATTTCAAATACACGTAAAACCCCTTCGAATTTGCATGGAATGTACAAGTTATACACAGGTCATTCTTATAGTCAAAGATCATAGTCCCGCTAACCCGACAAACATCTGTTTTATATAAAAAATATTGAATGACGAAGGATGACCAAACTGCAAATTGAACTTTATAGAGCCACAATCTAACATTGCGTATATTTTTCAATGTATCGGAGGGGTATATTGTCTGTTAAGTTGTGTAGCATTTTTGAAAAGCAATAAGATAACAACAACATTCTAGTAGTCTTCATCCGCTCAAACTGTCTCAATTCTCCCTTCTGACTTCATTTTTTTAAAGCGTGCAGTGGCTAGGTCTCTACAAGGATTGTAATTATTTAAGGAATGACTTTAATTTTGGAGCAAGCTACACGATTATAACTTGGTTTGGGTCAGTTTACGCTTGATAGTCCGCGAAGAAAATACGGGATGTTGCCGCATTGTTTAGGCCTAGATCTACCTAAAGTAAGTCTTCAAATATCAGAAAATGCAATAATTTGCGGCTTTTAACTCTGTGAAAAATTCTACTACATGAAAACTTAACCTTGCATGCGTAGTTGTCACTAACAGTAAATGCAACACAAGAAAATATTCAAGCAAGTGACAAATCGCGATCCACATATCAGTGTGACTGACGTCATGTGGTAAAATATAGCGTATGTTTTTTTTTTGCTTTGTTGAAAGGCGGATCAGCAATGACCCCTCCCCCCTTTTCCCCCGTTAGAAATGTATTTGAAAATGAACAGGACAATTCTTACTTGATAAATCATTAAATTGTATATAATATCTTTGTTTTAATCTATTTCAAAATCATTCGATCATCACACAGAGAAAGATGATTTACAACAGTGATTAGAGTACAAGTAGATCCTAATTGACAACGAAAAAACAGCATGTGTATCAAATCGAAGTATCTTATTGTACATGTTGACTTTCTATTCCATAGGAGGGTGGAAACAGCGCTGCGATGCAAATTTAGAGAGAGAAAAGAAATAGTTCCGGCTTCTGATTGTCAAGGGGGTGTGTCCTCATGCCAAACAAGGTTATACCAAAATAACCTGCGTTCCTCAATTGGAATTTGACCAATCAAAGACAAGGATACAATTAAGAATTAAATTATTCCTAATTACAATGGAACTCATACGTTAACAAAAATCCACTGCTTATGGTGCACATTTCTTTGAGCTCCTATTTATCAAGTTGAAGTTACTGACATGTGATTGTCGTTGTTCATGACCATTATATGTATTGGAATTGTGCTGCACGTGCCGTAGAAGAATGTATCCGACGGATGGTGGGAATAACACAGGTGTTTGTATACTGGATGTAGATAATCTGGGCGTTTCATATAAAAGGTGTGAACGTCTGCAGGGGAGTCTGTAAACGGATATGTACCGAAAACACCAATGTATCTTTAAACGAAGTGAATGATTTATAGCTAATTTCTAGATAATGGGGTGAAGGGCATGTTGGCCAAGCGAAAAAGTTTTTGGCTGAATGATTTCGGAAATTTGAATCTTGATGTTACATCTATACTATTTATTTCATTTCTTTGTTTTATTATACGGAGGTACACGGCGGCAGCGACTGGGATGCAGGTCACATCAAGAATATGCGCAGTGCCATCCACGGAAATGCTCTGTGGACTTCAATGCCTAGCTCGCTCAAAAATAGGACTTCAAAAGTGCTGACAATTTAAAGGTCCACCATGTTTTGTTTATGTTTACCCAACGTGTTGCGTGGAACACGCATAAAACTCGTGTCGTGTAATGCATATCCAGGGATCCGTGTTTACTCAACTCTTAATTGTGTATCCAAATTCGTACACTTTCCATACAATTCCACTCACTGACAGTAGTAACTTGTGGTAAAAATAATCGGTATTTTTATACATATACTTACAGTGTCTGAAGACTCGTCAATGTATCAAAGGTTCCAGTCGGTAACGTTGTTATTTCATTGTCATACAGGTTTCTGCATCATAGATGATTAACGATTAAGCGTAGTTGATTAAAGCTATAATGCTTGCATATATTATGTAAATTCAAAATGTAAGACAATTGGTTATTTGTACAAAATACACAGAATTAGGGGTACAAAAATAAAGAGAGAAAAATAAGGGGGTTGAGGATTTTTGAATATGAGGAACTACCATTCACAAAATTTAGTTTAATTGGAGAATTACTGGTGTGATGCCACAAGGTTCTCTTGAGTGTGACCGATCCACTGGAGGATCTTTACTCCTCCTTAGCATTTTCCCCCCAAATCTGGTATATCCAGGGATCAATCTTTGCCCAACTCTTAATTTTGTATTCCTTACAGGAGTTATGAGATCAACTTTATTGCAAATGGGATGAGTTCAGGTTCTCTATCGCCATCTTCCTATATCTATGTAGCAATAATCCATTATCATCTTGCCTTGATGTCAATGAGTCTCAGATGATTCAATGTACAACACATGTTTTGCTATGATCAATTGATTTGTACTTTCGCACCGATTCAAAAGAAGTTTTTAAACTAACGATGTACGTGTGACATACTTTTTATCCACATTTCGATACAACTATGAGCCGATGTTGAAAAGGAACTACTAATCTATACCTTACCTCAAGATATGAAGGGATTTTTGTACTCAGCATTAGACTGTTTTGGATGCATTTTGATCTATGTATTTTGTGCTTTTAGGAAAGGTGCTTTATCAAATATTCTGCAAACGGAACGATTTGGAGTTAATATTCAAAACGTTGGATCCTGCTTCAGGTAATTCCAGAGGTCGCAATTGATATCTTTTAATCTGATATTGTTTGTGGGACTTGTGAAATCGACTACTGTTCATTAGTTCATTTTTTTCATTGACCAATACTCGGTATGTCCATCTTTTCATCTAAACAGAGCTATCGAACATCGTCACTTATCGTAATGCCATACAACACCTACACTACTGTGCTTCATGGGATAGATAATGATTGTATTTCAAGGGAGTGATGTGTGAATGTAGGGGAATCTAACACAACTTTTATTTCCTTGAAAAACTGGCGTAAAAAATCAATAACGATTCAAATTGATACACTTTCTAAAAATACTCTGATTGACATGATCCAATTGCCAAGCAAATACTTGACAAGTATAGACACTTAGAATACCCGTCGATTCTTCAACACATCAAATATTCCATTCGGCAATGTTACTATGTTATTGGACTTCAACAATCTGAATCATAAGATAACTTTAGCTCAGTTGATACACGCTAGAATAATGACATGCATATAATGTGTAAACTTTTTCAATACACAACAGCATGGCATTTGCACTAAATATCGATTTAAACACGAAATTTAGATCTGTCAAAGACGGTTTTTCCTACTTTCTAACATTGATATACATGCGTTTGTATATGTGTGCGTGTGTGTGTGTGTGAGTATTGGTTAGAAGATATCCATTCAACTCGAGATAAGGAAACCTCAAAAGCTTCTACATTTGTTTTATATTTGCATTTATATCTTTATAGAACACAGAAGTTAATCAAGAACAAACAGATCAACTTGATGTCAAAGGGGATAAAATCTACATCCTCAACTTCCCACATCTATGTAGCAATGTTTCATTATCACCTGGGTGTGCTATGTATGTGTTACATCTGATTCTATACGCAAGGACATGTTCTACATATGCTCACTTTGGTTTATAATTTTGCATTGACTCAAAAATATGTCACTACTATAATTTTAAATTTAAAGAAATGTACTGATTGTTTTGCATTATTTGCAAACTTGCTTTAACATTCCATCCGATATTAAAAAGGGAGTATCGATTTATATATACCGACGCTATCTCATAATATAAAAGAATGTATTTAGCATCACACTATTTTGATAGTATTTTCACCAATGCTTTGGTGACAGGAGGCCTATCAAATATTCGAGGAATAAAGTTTGTTTGAGAGAATTACATAAATTTAAATTGTAGTTGTTTATAATTCTTTTGCATAGACAGTTAAAATTTTATTTGAAGTTGTTTATGATTCTTTTGCAGAGACAGATACATATTTGTAAACAGGTATCAAGAAGTTAGTCCATTTCACCATGGAGATGTTTATACTAAAAACGAACACGATTTTACCAGAGTCCGTGTTTACCCTTCTATAATAGCCACAAGTGTTTATTATCCCCGTTTGTTCATCGGCCACGGTTTGTTATCTTGACCTCTTCATCTAAGCTAACTTATCACAAAGTAAGACTTTTTGAGATACCAGATACATTATCAATGGTACTTAGGACAGTACCTGCACTATAGGTATTGTTGAGATGATTAATAATTGTATTACAAGTGAGTAAAGTAGTATTGTGTGAGGATCTTGACAAAAAATGTCATCGACAGGGTGATATATTTTCATATTCATACATTTTTCGTACAAATCCTCTCGTTGACAGTATTCACTTGTACACGTGATCGTCATTTTTTTTATAGATATACTTACAGTTTCTGTAGACTTGTCAGTGCATCAAATATTCCAATCGGTAATGTTGTTATTTTATTCGAACTCAGGGATCTGAATCATAAACAATTCCCAATAATCTTAGTTGATCAACGTTACAAAGGTGAGATATATAATTCCGTAAACTCAAAATGCAAGAGAATGGTAATTACAATATATATGGTTTTAAACACGAGAATTAGATCCATCAACAACGGTTTATCTATATTCTAACAAAACGTTTCAATCATAATTATGTAAAAAATTATCCAGTCAAATCAAAATAAGAACACCACAGCATTTCCCACATTTGATTTACATTTATATCTTGCTTTTCTTTACAGAAGAGAGAAGTTAAAGGTATACGAACACATCCACATGATGACAAGTGGGATGATTGTAGGTTTTCTATCCGCAGCTTTTTATATCTATGTAGCGATATTCCATTATCATCTGATTATCATATCTATGTCTCATATATATCTTGAAATCGATTCAATGCAAAATGTTATAAGGGAGACAATCCTTAATTTTGAAATGAATTTTTAAATTTTAGAACAGCGATTAAATATACATCCGTATTTTCAAGCTACTAATGAAGCACTTAGCTACTGGGCTGTAAAGACCCACAGGGACTAACAGTCCACCAGCAGAGGCCTCGACCCAGGGGTCATGAAATACAATTCAGGAAGTGCGTTAATTTTGTCTATACATATAATTCATTAAAGATATATCATCCTATTCTGAGATCTTGATTGAAAATCATCCAGTCCACTGGAAATAAGAACATCACAGCAGTTCTCACATTTGTTTTATATTTCAATATGTTTTATTAACAGGACGGAAATGTTAATTGTATACAAACACATCAACTTAATGACAACTTTTGCATTGGCAGATAGATATTTATGTAATTTGTAGTTGTTGGTAAGTCTTTTGTATAGGCAGATGACCATTTAATTTGTAGTTGTTTATAATTCTTTTTCATAGGTAGATAAATATCTAATTTGTAGTTGTACGTAATTATTTTGATAGGCAGATACATATTTTTAAACATACATCAAGTTGTTGTTTAATTTCACCAAAAAGATGATAATTCACGATGTTAATTATGTTTTATTTTACGTGGTTTCGTGTTCCAATGATAATATCAAAACCAACATGTGATTTTACCAGAGGTCCGTGTCAAACCTTTTCTTGATTTTGTATTTGATATGGAATTGATAAATTTCCCCACTGTTTGTTAAATTCACTTGTTCATTAATCACAATTCGGTATCTTGACATCTTTATCTCAACTAAGTTATCACACAACATGCCTTATCGAGATGTCAGTCAAATGTAATTATTGTGATTACAAGTTCATTACATTATTGTAAATTTACTTTCAAAGTCGTAATTATTATATGAGTCTGTAAGATCTTGACTAAATTATTTACAGAACACATGTACATATTTTTATAAAGTATAGTATGCTTCTTAAACGTTTGTTGTTGGTACAATTTACAATTGTTATATTTCAATTATATTTTTTTTTCTTGATTTGTAATATTATTTATCTGTTATTGTAGGTCAGTGCCTTTATTTTCTACGGAATAAATCAAGGAAACCAGCATCTGCCTTCTTGCTCGGATACACTAATAAAGGTCAAAGACAGTCCATCTAAAGAGCACTCAATGCAAGATGAGGAGGACTATTGTGCAATATGTATCTTATAAAAGTTACTTGAAATGTTCGTAAGTCTTTTGGAATACAATAAGTGTTAAAATAAAACTAGGGATATATATATATATATATATATATATATATATATATATATATATATCCAAGTGTTGACGATTTTCTAGCTGTATACAGCAAAACACACGTTCTTCATATGTATTTAGATGTAGTTGAAATGTCGTACCATGTATTGCGAAATGTCTTTGTATGAACTGTTATATATTGTTTTATTTCTCAAACCTCCTGTTTTGATATCCAGTACCTATAATGATATTAGGAGAAGGAAAAACTGAGAAATTGCTTGCATTGTAAAATTCTTTAAATTTTGTATCGCATATGGAATTTATCAAATTTATCAAACTTGATTAGGTTCATGTGTTCATTGATCACAGTTCGGTTTCTTTAATTCTTCATCTCAGCTAAGTTATCACACAACATGATTTACCGATAAGTCAGATGTATTATCAATGGCACATACGACATTACCTGCACCACGATTATTCATGAGATGATTAATAATTATTACAAGTAAGTGATGAAGAATTGTATGAGGGTCTGGATGAAATGGTGTATCATTGACAGGGGGACGTTTTCAAATTCATACACTTTCCATAAAATTCATCTCATTGACATAATTCACTTGCTGTACACATATTGCTTATTTTTATAGATATACTTACAGTCTCATGAGCTTCTTGAGTGCATCAAATATTCTATTCGGTAACGTTGTTATGTTATTCCCCCACAGGTGTCTGAATCATAAAGGTTTCTTAATTAACCTCAATTGATCAACGCTACAATTATGAAATATAGCATTTTGTAGACTGATCGAATATGCGAGGGAATGGCATTTGCACTAAATATAGCTTTAAAATTAGAGAATTAGATCCATCAACAATGGTTTATCTATTTTCTAACAACCATTGTTGATTATAAATTATCAAATCAATTCAAATTAAGAACACACAACATTCCCCACATTTGTTTTAGTGTATTTTTTTTTTGGGGTACAGAAGGGATATTTTAATGTTATACTAAAACATCAACTTGATGGCAATTTGCATAAATTCAGGTTCTCTATCGTCAGTTTCCTTTATTTATGTAGCGATAGTCAATTCTCACCTGGTAATCATATATATGTCTCCTAATTGATTGAAATTCAAAACTGCATTTTCTACTCATGATAAAGAACAAGAACCACGAATATCCAAATATGGTCCTGTGATTTTGAGTAAAATAAAGTATCTTCATTCCAAAATTTCATCATGGTTTGAAATAGCTTAGACCTTCTTCTTTATGAATCCAGTGTGTTTTTTTCAACGAAAATTCACGCATATATAAATTATAACATGTAGAACCCATAACAGTTGTGCTATGTTTGTAAAAGTTGACAATATCCAACAATATGCACCAAAAATGTGTATAACCCCCCAGGCCTCGATCCAATAAATATTAATGAATTTTAAATTAGTATATTACATACTGCATAGAAGTTAAGAGTGTATTTTTTTTTTTTGGATCGAGGCTTGGGGGATAAGTGAAATTTTACTTATGTTCCACAAATAACCGGAATTTCACATTCCATGCACGAAATCCGAAATCCGAATACTTTTCCAAACTATAGATTTAGTACAAATTGTAATATTTTAAATATTATAGTTGGGGATTGTTCCATTGTCTTTTTACGAAACCAGTAATTATTCAAAGTTAATAAAATATGATTATTTCAAACAATATTATTGAAATAAAACCGGATCCGCGCCATGGTCGGAATCGGGCTACGTATATCAATCGATTTTGCCCCCAAAATTTCAAATAGATTATATGCTCAATTTATGAATTTGAATATATATGTAACCATGTTAAGGATAGTTACAAAAACCTTGTACTAGTTAACAGTTTTAGTTATTTGATCAAACAATTACGAAGCTAAGTCCTCCAATCCACTCCAGATACAATCGAGATCCACCCATTGTCTGCGCCGCGCCTTTACTTCCACACATTGTCTTCATACTATACATATTTTATTTATCTGAAGGCCGTTGAACTTAATAAATATCTGGCCTCATATGCTTCATCTCCGTGCATAAGTTTTCTTGGCACTGATGAACATGTTGAAATCGCTGTCGCAGTACATAAAAAGACTTGGAGGGCTGAGGGGTGCCTCAATCAATAGGCTACTTAGATGCGAAGATATATTGGCTGATCCCGTATTGTTTAATGATTTCTAAAGTTATAGTACAATGTATGGGTACCAGACAAAAATTAGGCATCCACATAACAATACAAAGGATAGACTGTAGGCTACAAGTCTCGGAGGTATAGATCTACAACATTCGTTCGGTTGTTTACGTGTCAACCGATTTGGACATACGTTATTGGGTACCGTTATATTTCGACACACAGCTATTCCGGTCCATTGCATATTTCATCCGTCAGAAATAAATATATAGAAATACATACACATATGAATACGAAAAATATATCTAGCAATATGGATCTTGTTTTGCTTTTAAATGAAATTCATTGACAAACAGAATTACATTTGATCTAATTAGCAAAAATACAAGGCAGTTAATAAAAAGGGATAATGATAATGAATAATTCAAAAATGAAAAAAAAATAATGTAAAAAGAATGTTAACGAAAATAGTGTATATTTCATTGTTTCAATTATATTTATCGTTGAAAATTCAGTCTCAACAGCAAATATTCAAAACCACAAATCATAACAAAATAAATCAAAGTACTGAAAAGCGCTAAGCTGACTTCATGAATTCTGTCTGTAATGTTAATGAGCAGGAACAACAGTAAAAACAATTCCATGCGTTATTCTTTATTTTCGTACAACTAAATAATACATTTTCTGTAAGGAAATAACAAATATGGATGGAAACAATGTCCTGAAACTTTTCATCATGTTGAAATATAAACTAATATGATGTGGTTAAAAACAATGGTCACTATAATAATTTTGGTCCCACCCGGAACTAAAACCCTTTCCTTAAATCATGACATTTACAATTTTGGTAAAGGACACCGGGTCCTTTTAAATATTTATTTAATCAGAATTTAGTATCAATAGCATTATCACCTCTGCGGTGGTCTAGTGGTAGAGCGTTTGAACTGTATGCGGACGGTCGGGGTTCGAATCCCTGCCGCGACAGACCTAGGTCGTTAATACAGACATTGACAGTTCCATCGCCAAACGCTCGGTATCAGGTGTGAATGTCACGGGTCCTCGGAGATGTCACAGTAGGTGTGACACACTAAAGAACCATCACTGCTAAATGGCCATAAATTTAAAGCCCTTCACCGGTCTTGGTGACGTCTCCATATGAATTAAAAATTCTCGAGAGGGACGATAAACAAGATACAATCAATCAATACAATCAATAGTATTAAAGCCGATGTTATTTAAATAGTTTACCCAGTTCGGCACCAACCCTAGCATAGTTCTACATGACTATGCAATTTTTTTTCTTACAGATGTGATATTGTAGAGAAGAATATTTTTTGAAATTGGTCGAGTTTTGGTTGAAAATTTGAAAGCAATTGTAATGGTAGTTTTCGGTAAAAAGTGTTCAATTGTTATTACACAACGGACGCTGATCAATTACAATAGAAATGAATGGAAACTTGAAGCCCATCATCATTCACAACAAATAATATTTAATAAATAACTTACTGTTGTGTTCCATTTTAATAGTGTATGAAACATGTTTAGAATACAACTACAATGAAACAAATCAATAGTTTGATACATACATGTATGTCAAACAAGAAAGAAAGGAACAAGCAAGCACCTGGACAAAAAAGAAAAATACACATAACCACATATACTAACTTTCTAACTTATAAGTACCACAGATATTCATGTCAAAACACACCAACATAATAATGCAGGTCTATGAAACACTTTACAACCATCTAATCACCTCACCAGAAATCAAAGAAGCATCTGTATGACTTGTACTACAGAGTCCAATGCATGATTATCTGTATATAGCAATCAAACCATGAAAGCGGAATTATTTTTTTGTAATCAACAATGAAGTTGATTTCAATTCAAAATCAGGTTGGAGAGAATGTGGATCCAAATAAGACAGATAAATACATATATAATTGAAAACAAACTTTAAGAAGTTATTTTAAAAAAGATGTTCATCATACATGTGCAACATTGATAACTTTAAAACTGAATGCTCAACAAGAGTGGAAAGAACTCATTTTTAACATGAAAGTTAGTGCAAGAGGATATACTAAATCGAATATGATAAATTAGACTAACATATATGCATGGATTTACATTTAGGCATTTCAGTGATTGTTATACGTAAATCTAAAATAAAAACTCCAAAACTTTGTGCACAGGTACATTAAACACTGTAATCATCAACATATGTGTATTACACTCCTTGTGTAAAAGCTCATATTCATATTGCAAAGGAAACTCACCTGTTTGTCTTGGATCTGAATGAGACATAATACACATTGCTATGGTTTGAATTTGATAAAACGGTTCTTTATGTCTTTCATAACGGCAATGTTCAAACCGCTCTATTATACACAACTAAGCTTGACTGGTCCTTTCATATCAAATGCTGTAAACTCATATACGGACTATATACTATATCTATTTGGTATCATCATATTCCAGACGGTCTCCATGATCTTGAATACAAATATTCACTACTAATATTGTTCTTGTTAGAAATAATGAAGAGGCATCTCGCCGAAAAACTATATGCATTATTTTATATGAAAAGATCGTTCAAAGAAAACAAAACGTGGAGACGGAAACAACGACAGTAAAGCCATGCCCCCTTTCCATCCTTCATTCTTTGTACGTTCGGAAATACATGCATGTAGCATATACCTGTCATAGTCAATTGGTTTTTTTTTAAGTACAGACAAATTCAAAACACGATTACTTGTCTTTGTGTGTAGCGTGCTGTGGACAGCAAAACATTTTACAATCACGCTTGACTCAATGACAACGTTTATCTAACACTTGTTCTAACCATATGTATTTCAGTAAACATTCCTCGTACAATTCCAGGCGATGTTTCGAAGAAAACGCAGGCCTATAATTTTTAACCTTTTGTTTTTCCCCTCCTCCAAGATCATTATTTTCAGTCTCATTTTGAAACTAAAAACGAAATAAAATTCCCTGTCAAAACACAATCATACACAAGTTCTTTCTCGTTCAAGATCGACGCGGATCTTACTGTGTAGTTATTTTTTTTTACTGTGTTGCACATAATTTTGCTGTGTCGGACAATTTTTTACTAAGTCGGAACAGTAGTCAATACACAAATGGAAAACTCTTATGACGTGGCTTCTAATTTTAGATTGCACCATGCAAAAGTATTGATTTTCTTGACCTCTAATCGCTATACGAAGGTTACAATGCAAAGGCGCCCTAGCCAAAATGGTTTCATGTACACTCTTATTGCTTTTTGAATTTTGAGTCTCTTAATAACCACTCTAATTATTACAGAAACAGATTCAAACGAGCATTTTAAATAACTGAAGAAAAACCTGCTTCTGTGACCCACTTTCCTCCAGAATGAGGGCAAAAATGTCACCTTTTTATACATATTTTATCAACTGTCCAACGAACTGTGTTTCCGGGGGGAAAATGCCCATGTGGATATGAATGTAAACCACGTGCTAGATCGGTTGCAAAATCACGACTACTTTAAACACGACATCCTTACTACACCGATGCATAAATTTGCCTATAGGTGGCGATAAACCGGAAACACGATGACGAAAGCAAAATCCAACTGCTGGCAATAAAGCAACTACGCGCTTTAAAAAGACGAATGGGAAAAAGAAGATATCATTAATACTGATTGAAACATATGAATGACACTCGTTCTTGAAGTAAAAGTTGATGTATTTAGTTTTTAGATACTGTAAGTTGGTTTAATTCCACGTTGTTAAAATTTCACGATTTGTTACAAGGGTACCAATCGCGATGGTTTTATTTTCACGCTATAGGATTATCTACTTTTTAAATTTCGCGCGCTCAGTCTCGGTGATATGTCTACTTTGTCACTGAGATGACCCGCAGTCTGCGACTAGTAGTATCAACTGCTGAGTAATATTCACAAGAAACTTACGTTTTGTGTGGTCATTTAATGATTTCATTTTCAAGGTAGCCTTTGGAGAGTTAACATGTCTATTTTAAACTGGGTGAAAAACGGAAAGCTTGCGATAAAACCCCCAAATTCTATGTATCAACATGTACAAAATACAATGCCATGAAAACACATTTAAATCATCTATTTTGAACAATTTAATAAATGAATTAAGATCAATTATCTTCTCAATTATCCTTAGGTGCTAAGTAGGCGCCAATTAAAGGTGTCGGCGACAAGCGTCAAATAACTGTGGTAATAGCGGCAACGATGCCTGGTATATTGCTCCCTACCCAACTTTTGTATCGGGGTCTCACCGATAAATGTTACCCCTCATACAACTTTCCTAAAGACTGGGACATATTTCACAGTGAACACCATTGGAGCAATGTAGAAATAATACATACACTGTAGATATATTGAGAAGATCACCGTCCCCCACCGTGTTGAGCGCGTGCGAGACGAGTTGGATTTGCTTTTAAGGCAAATCTTTTGATGTTTATATAGCTCACGAAGACAAAGCCTTACTTACTATGCTGGAGGAAAAGGGAATTCAAGTGGTGTTCGTCCCCACTGCGTATACGAACAACCTGCAGCCTCTTGATATTCAGATGAACGGACGATTTAAAACGCGTTTAAATCCGAATTCCAGACTTGTTATGCAAATGAAATAAAAACTTCTCTAGAAAAAGGTGTCGACATTGAGGGTGTTGAAATCGACTTGCGGTTGTCGAAATAAAACCGACCCACGCTAAATGACTTGTGAGAGCCATTGATATACTGGGTCAAGACAAGGAAGTCATAACAAGGGCTTTTGATAAGGCCCGTATATTATTCAATGCGACCTGCAGTGTAAAAGCAGTTAAGAGTATACAAGTACATGTATACTAAATTTTCATATTGTGTGTATGCATTCATATGTTAAATGATGTAACTATTCAATACTTTTCCCAAGCTGATCATAGTATCCCGTCCCCAAAAGTAAAAGTTATCTCTCTTTGTTTTTAATTATAGCCGCATTCAAATATTTTTACTTCATTATTCACTATGGGTTTAATTTCGCGAAGAAAAGATAAATCGTGAACATAGTGAAATTAAAACCATCGTGATTATTTCCCAATCTACAGTATATTATCCTACATAATTAAGTAAAATATTACTAAGCATTATAGAAGGAAGAACTGAACACATTATTAAACCACTGTCCTACTTAATTTAGTTTGAGTGTTTGTAACATGGAGGAAGTGTCTGATAACGGAAAGAGGTTTCCCACACGCATTTTATGTCAGATAAGAACTAAACCTAATGACAGGAAGAAATGTGAAAGTGTTAAACTAAGCAAATTTTATGGTGGATGCCAAACTACAGATGTGCTAATTCACCATGATTGATAAAATTCTTGTTTCTATTTATGTGAAAATAACATCCGCTTAATTTTGTTTGCACACTACAGTTAGTGTGCAAACAAAATTAAGCGGAAGTTATTTTCACATACATAGAAACACATATAATAGAACCAAACTCCCTCCTGGCATATATTTGGTTTAATAAACCAAATATATGCGAGGAGGGAGTTTGGTTCTATTTGATGTAGCAGTATCAGAATACGATTTTTTAATTAATTAATTCGTTTCATAGATATTATGGAATTAATGATAATAATTCAGGCATTTTGAAATACACACTGGTCTAGATATTATTGTAATAAATGATCCGGATAGAAAACTAATGAAATTAGATAAATGGAACATATTTTACCCGATGATTAGTTCACGTTAACATTTTCTTAGCCTAATGTAAAATAAATTATATCCATATGGCTAAACTAAATGTTCATGTGTTATTCTGTACATGTACGGCTACTTTTGTAACAGTTTCCCTACCCCCCCCCCCCCCCCCTCCACACACACACATCATCAATGTAACTTCCTATATAGCAAAACACAAATAAAAGTGTGAAACATAGGATTAAAATGTTTACTCACTGTCCAAAGTTGTACATGTAGAAAAGTGCGTCTAAAATAACGCCGCTGTCCGAAGCTTGGCTATTACTGTTTTCGGCGTGTTTACATGTACATGCGGGATAATAATAACACCCCCAAACAAATAATAAAAATAAAAATCCGCAAACTTATAAAAGGTTATTAAAAGAAGTGATCAATATGTAACATAAACTACATGTAATATTTAAACGCACATACATAGGTCAAAATATCTTATTCGTAAGTCAACGGTTGGATCCATCGTGTTTTCGTGTACATTTTAAGATCCCCCCCCCCAAAAAAAATTACATGAAACGTTGTAAAATTGTGAATAACAATCTGGCCAAAACAATGGGTACTTTGAACGTCAATAAGTAAAAAAATTGAAAAGATATCGGAAAAAGGAAAACATATTTGAAAAATAGGTATTCTTGGCGTATGTCCCCGAGAATAATATCATGTTCTGACTAAGGGCCATTTTTGGCTATTCGTGGCTCTGGTTCTTTGTTTTCCAATTTTTCACTGATTCAAAACAAGTTTCGAAACTAAACTTTTAGTCGAAAAGAATATAAAGTTTACAATATCTCCATGCATATGTTATTAAACATGTCTCCACATGCTAGAAAGGCTAATATTTACCGACTTTATATCAAACAAGGAAAAGATTAAATACACCACAGAGTTGTCCACTTCTGCTTCATACCTAGATATTTTATTCAAAGTAAATGTTAACGGCAAACTAACAACTCAATTTTATGACAAACGGGATTATTTCAGCTTTTCCATTTTCAATTTCCCATAGTTATGTAGCATTATGCCATTATCACCTGTTTATGGCATTTATATCGCTCAACTGATTCGATACGAAATAGCTTGTTCTGATTATGGTCATTTTAAAATCGAAGTAGGCTACTGATAAGCAAGTTAATGGTACAGGGGTTCCAACAGTCTCTTTTAAAGTTAACATTTCAGAAATGCCGTGGTCATTGTAGCGATCTGGTTTGCCAGTATACCATGTCATTGGGTTAAGTGTTGTGCGACGTGTTTCATAACGATTGTTAGGCCGATATTGGCACCCTGCCCTTGACTACGGAAAATTTTGTTTACCTGATCAAGATATAAGGCTCACGGTGGAAGTGATCGGTCAACAGGGGATGCTTACTCCTCCTATGTACCTGTCCCACCTTTATTACATTCAGGAGTCCTCGTCTACCAAACTATATTGTTTATTGCTTATAGGAGATATCAGATTGATCAGTGTTTAGTATCTTCACCTTTCATAAGATGTATCATTGTTCATTACTTTCATTTGTTCATTGATCACTAATCGGAGTCTTCGCAATTGCATCTTACATGTATGTAAGGTGTCATAAAGCATGATATATCGTGATGTCAGAAAAACTACCAATGACTTTCAATAGCACCTGCACTATTACGATCCATGAAGTAATTAATGATTGTATTTCAAATTAGTCATCTACAGGTGTATGCTGCTATGCAATATATTTTTATGTCATTGTCATGATGACGTAAATATATCAACCAGTTTTCAAAGCAATGCAGCTTTCCTACAATTACTCCCATTAACATGATGCATTTGTGATAAAGATAATTTTTATCCATGTAGATATATTTATAGTGCTTTTAGATTCGTGAATGCATCAATCAATCCATTCGGTAATATTGCTCTTTGATTACTACTCATGCATCCAAATCGTTAAAAAAAACATGATTAGCTTAATTGATCAGCGCTACAATGATGACATACTTTATTCTGTAAACTGAATCAATATTCTAGAGAATAGTATTTGCACTAAATACGGTTAAACACAAGAATTAGATCCATCAACGATGGTTTATCTATTTTATAAAGATAATTATTTTCATACATACGTTAATTAGATATATTTTGTCAACTTGAAATAAAAACAACACAAAATATTTCAAATTAGTTGTATAGTTGGAATTGTTAACAAATGCATCAACCCAATGACAAATGGGATACTTTCAGGTTCTCCTTCATCACTTTCCTAGATCTACATGTATGTAGCAATACTCTATTAGTATATGGTTCTTTTATCTACATGTATGTAGCAATATTCCATTATTATATGGTTATATTATCTACATGTATGTAACAACACTCTGTTGTTATATTAATTATGTTATCTGCTGATTGCCAATTTGGTTTGGAATTTATCATTGACAAATAGCTTTCCACACTATGATTCTAAATCAAACAAATATACGGTTTGCAAAACTTTTTATGCAAATTTGCTGGAAAATATAGCCTAATGTCGAAAGATGAACTACTGACATAATTATCGACCTTATTTCAAACTATAAAAGGAATCTTTACTCAACATTAGACGACAATTGCACCAAGCACATAGCTACTACATAAATATCGGAAGGTAACGATTGAGAAGCTAAACTCATCCCATTTGTCATAAACTTTAATTGTTAATTTCCCCGATAATAAACATTTTCAATAAAACTCTGTTGCTTATTGCTTATAGGAGTTATCAGATTGATCAGTGTTTGGTATATTCACCTTTCATTACTTTTATTTGCAAAGCAGATGTGGACTCTGTGGTGTCTTTTTTTTTAAATTCACAGGAATATATCTAATGGATATATGAATGAAAGTGATTATTTTAATAGATAAAATGTCATTGATATATCGAGATGTTGAGATTTAGTCAATAGGAAGATATTTTTCTTCTCATACACAAGCTTTTGATATAACTATACTTCATAAGAATATGAAAACAGGTCATATAAAAATGGTACACAATCCGTGCCCATGGAAACTTTAACAGGCTGTTGGAATACCTGATCATCAAAGGGTATAGGAAGAGATTATCGATGAGGAAGTCCAACATCATTTATTTTAACTTCAGGGTACTTGTAACTTGTGCGTGGAATAAGAGTGATGGTTAACACAGCAATGCTTTGTAGGACTGATCACTAAATACGAATATTTCGTTTTTCAATTTTTGCTGAAGAAACAACTATCCTTGATATATTAAAGTTTAGTCTTTACTGTATCGTTATGTGGTTGTGTAAAGTGTTGAAAAGTTATACGGTTTGATATTGTGGGTTTGAGAAAAGTTTTGTGATTCCAAATCTAAATGAAATCTTAAAATGTTTTAAAATCCACATTTGATATACACTATATCTGGCATATGTTGTGACACAGTATGTTTGTATTTTCTTTTTTACAGCTGTTAATATTTTCGCAAGGAGCAAAGATAGGGGCTTGGTAAAACAGTTACCCCACCCAAGAATGCAAGGTGAAGATAACGAACAGTGATCAATCTCATAACTCCTAAAAGCAATACAAATTAGATAGTTGGGCAACCACGGACCCCTGGACACACCAGAGGTGGGATCAGGTGCCTAGGAGGAGTAAGCATCCCCTGGTGACCGGTCACACCCGCCGTGAGCCCCATATCCTGATCGGGTAAACAGAGTTATCCGCAGTCAAAATCAGTGTGCCAAGAACGGCTTAACAATCGGTATGAAACACGTCAGACAGCATTTGACCCAAATGCGAGGTTTTATTGACGAACTAGATCGTTATAACGACCATAGAATTTGCGAAATGCTGACTTCAATCGAGACTGTTGAAATCCCTGTATCATCAACTTGTTTGAATGTATCGTTATTTATGAAGTTTAGGAATCCAGTATAGGTACGATAACTCATATTTTTCTATCCCATTGAATGGGATATCAAATGTGTCTAAAACTGAAAACCATGATTTCGAAAATTTTCATCTTCTGATTTACAAAATATGAAATTAACGGCAAATTTGTATAAAATGCAGTTGTGATAATGAGTCTTTTAATCAATGGATAGATAATACAATATTCGATGATCGGAAACTGCATGATCTACAGTTTTGAATATATTTAGTCTAAACAAAGCGTAGTTCATTTTTGTAAAGATACTGAATGTATATTTGTCATGAAATAATCGCAGATTCCACACCAGTTAACGTAGCAATCATACAAAAACAAAAAGCAAATTTCATGTGTACATTGTGTAAAGTATTACATGTATAGATGCATATACATGTATACATGGAAAAAGAGGGGAAAGTGCATGTTTGGAATCATATTCGACAATACATGATATTTAAAATAATTGACCTTTTCATGAAAAATCATTAAAATTGATGCGTCACCCCGGGATACTTTTAGATTGTGACTAATACTGCATGGTATTTATTTTCAATGCACAATATATGTGGGAAAATACACTCTAGCACTTAGCACTGTAGGGACATCCAAAATTCACAGGCGTTAATGTATGGCTTCAAACTTGTCGAGCACGGCCGTTTTGGGATGCATGTAATTAACAAATACCCACAGAGTGAGTCAAGACACAATATACAAGTAGATGCATTGTACGTCAAACATCACGAGCTGTATATGTACACTATGTTAACACATCCACGCTCCTAAACACTATAAAAGTTAATTTCCTACATAGCTTAAAATTCAGATTTTGTGTCATTCACCTTATCGGAACTCTATCAAACAGAAGCAATGATCCCAGGATTTATGTAAGTATAAAATGTATTAATATATCATTGAGACCAAGGATTGCCTTTACATCGTTTAATATTTGTATATCTTTGAGACAAACAAACCAAACTATTACGTTGAACTACACGAGAATGTTAAAAGAATGTATTATTTGTGACGCAAATATAAAAATGCACGAGAGAAACAATTACATCTTTGTACTGAGAGACAACAAAACAAACATTTCATATTTGGCGAAATCAGTAACTACATTTATGCACAATGTCTACCATAGATATAGGCGTAACATATTTATCAAATCAGTTTCAAATGACATTTAGGCGGACATGTACATTGAAGTGTGGAATCCTTTCAATTGCAAGGGGGGGGGGGGTGTTTTTGCCCTAATTCGATAATGCGAAATCGCATGTATGTGTGGGAATGTTCATTAATTGAAACTGCCCCATCTTTGTACATACACCGGGCTCGTCATTCGCAGCAATTCCGACCGACATGCTCTTATATTCCCATATCTCATTTAGAACTGCAATAGCTGTACACGATCTCTAATTTTCCCACCCCCCCTAAAAATCAAAATTTTGAAGAGCGCATACAATTCCCTGACATTATTTCTTTGATTAAATGCTTGTCAAGAATTTTTGAGAAGCCAAATGCATCTCCCTCCCATTGAACAAAATGATAGGCACCAATTTTGCGGCAAAGTGCATTTCCTCGAGTTTTCTTTGAAATTTCACATTTGATAATCCAGACATTTTCTACTTCACTATCAAATTTCTGATGTCGCACACAATTAACAACGTCAAAAAATAAACATTGTGATTTCTAATATTTCTTTTAACGCCGTTTTATCGATTATGACGTAAAACTCAACAAGCCTGATTTTGTCGTGGTGGCTTACAATTGTAGGAGAGAAAATTTAACACATATGAGGGTGTGAACTGTGACACTTCACACCTTCATGTGTCAAATATATTACATGAACATACAAATGACGTATAAAGATTACATAAAGCCATCATCAGTTGATAGAAATCGTGGAATGAATGATTGATTAATTGATTGATTGGTTGATTGATTGATGTTTTCCGCCACACTCAACACTTTTTCAGCTATCTGGTGGCGCCCAGTTTTTTTGGGGTTTTTTTTGTTGTTTTTTTTGTGGAAGAAAGAATCAAGATACAATGTACCAGGGAAGAGACCACCGACCTTCCGAAAGTAAACTGGGAAACTTTCTCACTTACCGGCGCCAGCGGGATTCATAACCGCGCTGTGTAATTTTGAGCGCGATGCTCTAACCACTCGGCCACGAAGCCCCCCCCCCCCCCCCCCCCCCCCGTGGAATGACGTGAATTAATTTCAACATAGTTTGTTCTAAATGCATGTCTTACAATAAAAGGTGTTAGCCTTTTTGCATTATTTGTTTAGTATTATGTAGAACAACATATAACTCTATAGTTGAATAGTACCTATATATAGCTATCAATGTGTGTTATAACTTCTAATATGCTTAGAATAACTTACAGATCACAGGTGTCCGAGGGGATGTTAGTCGGTACTTCAGTCAGTTGACTATGTCGACAATCTACAAAAGTTCCATCACAAAAATGTGCATCAGTACAGTTACACTGATCAGGACAGGCGCCCGCCCCCTGGCTGTAAAACACAGAGAACACTATCAACGCCCAAACCACCAGCTGCATCGTTAATATGTTGTTACTAACGTTATTTCTCTACTCTCATAATAATATAGCTATTCAACACTTCTTCCTTGCTAGTGCAAGAGCTGAAGATTTCCTGCTTCTAACGCAGAGACCTTGATCTAGTGTAAGCACATGCATATATCTATACATTAAAAATCAAATATCGGGTATATCTTAAACACGATCTGGATTTGTGAGTTATGATCATTTGTGTAGGGGTAGATATTGATCACTGAAAACTATAGGGTAGAGGAATCAGCTAGCCAATATTCGTCATTCTTGTTAGAAAAGATCGGCGCAGCCTCCTGAAATTATTTTGAATTTATGTATGTTAATCTGAAGTGTTATTGTAAGGTGTTGTCTATAAACGCACACTAGTATGTGCTTTACGGAGTTTACTTTCTTTCATTAAAAACTCTTAGATTTTGTCCAGATTTTACAAAATAATACGGCCAATTGTATCCTTCATTTGTACTTAGGTAACACTTCATTATACAAGGCCTGTTAAAAATAGCAAGTCAAACTATTGTAATATTCAGGTGTTTCTGTTCAAATTGTTGAATGAAGTAGCATGCATTTCTATAAATAAACACAAACACATACATACATACATACATACATACATACATACATGCATACATATATACATACATACATACATTCATACATACATACATTACATTACATACATACATATATAAAGCACATAATATTTCACTTTATTTGGACACCCACTTCCGCCCCTACCCGGGGTTGAACTCACGACCTGCGGAACCAAATCTCCTAGCAGCATGTAACCAGCGCACTAGACCGCTCGACCATTTAGGCAAGTCAAAAAACTTGCTTTCAATGACGATGGAATTATCACCACGTTGTCACACGCTACACGGTCATTGAGAATGGAAATAGGATACATTTATTTAACGTACATTTAAGAGGATAATACATGATGCACTCTGCATTCGAAATATTTTATATAAAGCACGAAAATAGCAATGGATTCTTAAATGAACATAACTGCCCTAAGTGAAGGATGTATCCTTTCTTCCTTTCCCCCTTTCTCTTCCTGATTACTCTAGACTGGATAATGAGCAAAATTACTAGAGAAAACAGATGTTTGCAATGGACACTTACATCTAGCCTTGAAGATCTTGATTTTGCAGACGATATTTGCATCTTATCACACACACAGCAGGATATGCAAAGTAAAACATCTGAATTGCAATCTGAAGCATCCAAAATAGGACTGAAGATAAACTCTAAGAAAACAAAGATAATGACAGTTAATCCAAAGAACAGAAATACCATCAAGTTAAATGATACTGATTTACAGCAAGTTGAAAACCTCTGCTATCTTGGAAGCACGCTAGCGAATAATGGTGACATTGAAACAGAAGTTAAGATCAGGATAGGAAAGGCAACGACAGCATTTAAAAGGCTAGATAGCATCTGGAAAGCTAGAAGAATTGCAAAGGAAACCAAGATCAAACTATATAAAGGTAATGTAAGAACTGCATTACTCTATAGAAGACAAACAAATTAATAGAATCAAAATTAAGAGAATTTGAAGGAAGATGTCGCAGAAAAAAATCTTAAAGTACAATGGCCACAATACTTTCAAACAAAGAAGTAGAGGAAAGAACTGGAGTTGGAGATATCAATACAGAAATTAAACGGCGACGATGGAGATGGATAGGGCATGTCCTGAGAATGGAAAACAACAGACATCCAAAATAGGCTTTAGATGGACACCACAAGGGCAGAGGAAAAGGGGAAGACCTAAAGAAACTTGGAGAAGGACTGTACAAGCAGAAATGAAAACAATTGGAATAACAATGAGAGAGACGGAAAGAAAGGCACAAGACAGAGACAGATGCCAGGCAGCTGTGGAAGCCTTATGTTCTGACCAGTGTGAATAGGACTAAGTAAGTAAGTAAGTAATATATATATATGTGTGTTTAGTAACCCAGAAGTGATAAAAGAATTAGATAGGTTACATGAGGGATATGTTTTGGTTCCAGCTGACAAAGCTAGTAACAACATTGTCTTTGTTTGTAAGGTTCATTATTGCAACTGTATTTTAAACGAACTTGGCATGAATTCCACTTTTGGTAATCATACTTATACTCCAACTGCCCTTTCAAAAGATGAAATTCTTCAAAACCATGCTTCAGTTTTAGACACATTTAATATTCCAGTCAATGGGTCGAATGAATATGAGTTACCGTACCTATACTGGATTCCTAAACTACATAAAAACCTTTACAAACAAAGATACATTGCTGGATCCAGTAAGTGCTCTACCAAGCCCCTATATTTGCTCCTCACGACAATGTTAACAGCTGTGAAGGATAAACTTCAAAATTACTGTGCAACTACATATGCCAGAAGTAGTGTTAATCAAATGTGGATTCTAAAAAATTCTAAAGTACGTTTAGTAAACTTGAAATCACAGATTTTTTTCCCAAATCAATAACATTAAAACCTATGACTTTTCAACACTATACACGACCATTGCTCACGATAAATTAAAGTACTTATACAGTGTCAAAGTGTACGGACCCTCGATGAGGTACATGTGACTACATTACAGAAGGGACCAGTTATAATTTTAGCGGACGAGAATTTGAAGTTAATGCTAACATGCCATGTGATACAAAGGATGTCATATACGCCATCATATGTCCTGGATGCAAGGAATATTACATTGGTGAAACTGACAACACTCTCTGTGCCCGTGTACGTGTACATAAGCAGCACATCAGTACACCTGAATACAGACAAATCCAGTTAAGTGCACACCTGGAAACGTGTGGTAAAAACGATTTAACATTTTCCCATTTTATAAAGTCAAATGTGCCAGTGCTATTCAGGGACGGGAAAAAGAAAAACATTTCATTGGTATTGTAAAGCCAAAACTTAATAGTCTTTTATAATTGCCTATGATTTTAATGTACTTTTTTCCAGACCATTGTTGTACATTATCCATAGCGTCACAATATAGACATTTAACGTTCCGCTTACTTTGACGTCATAATCACTGTTACTATGATACTGATATGAATACATTTTTTGTAAAGCTTCTGAAGATGTAATGAAAGCGCTAAAGCTTTTCGGAGGATTTCTGTGTTTTCTTTTCATATATTTTTTCATATCAGTATCCGATTACTGAGACTATATTTCAACTTTGGATATATATATATATATATATATATATATATATATATATATATATATATATATATATATATTCCAAATAGAAAGAATTGATATCACACAGTCAAAATAATTCAATAAAAAAGCAGGACAATATACAGTTCCAAAATATATTTAAATCACTAGCGCTTTCTGGATTTATATTATTAATTATTAATTTGTATTCACCTGAGGATGGATGTTAAAATCCAGAAATCGCCAGTGGTTTAAATATAATTTGGAACTGTATATTTTCCTGCTTTATATATATATATATATATATATATATATATATATATATATATATAAGGGTGATAATTTCCTTTTTCGTATTTGTATTATAATTTGCAACAAACTACTTGCCAATTATTTTATCATTGAATGCCCTTTTACCGAGGATTTTGGATTTGCTATGCAATTCATTTTGACAACATTTTATCAAATTTCTGTGGTATTTAAATAAACTAACTGCTTCCGACAATTAATTTGGGTTTTGAGCTCCGTGATCTGGAGTAATAATTGTGCTTTTTTGCTAACAAAAGTATAATATTTTCCAAAAAACTTCCATTAATATTGCCTAGTCACACAATTCTTTTTGCAATTTAATAATCTTTTTCAAACGTGTTTTGTCATTTCACAAAATATCTCCAGAAGGCAGATACATAAGCATAGTCATAAAGATATGAGCGACTGTTTCTCTTTCGCTTTTGCAAAATAAACACAAATCATTATATACTTTAAGTTTGCGAAGAAAAGTTTGTAACTATATAAGACATAAGTATACGGCATTGAAAATAAATTAAGTTCGTTTCTTTTGTGCATAATGATGTAATCATATAATACAATTCCCAACCTTTTTCTGATATTGTTTCATTAAGACAAGTTTCCGACTTCTCTCTTTTGAGTTGTGAGGTTATGAACTCTTTTTCCTTCAAAACTTTACATTAGAACTATATTTCACCTTATGTACCATGCGTATAGATTTGGACTCAAAAAATTGATAATTTATTTTGCTTTTGGAAGCAGTAATTTGTCTTTTAATCGTTCTGGGTATTTTGAAATCAAACAGTAATAGCTCAAGAAGTTGTTTGTATCAACCTCATCCTTTGTATATTAAAACTGTTTTGTCCAGCTAACAAAATGCTTCAAAACCAAAGTTCAAAATGTAATCAATTCATTGTCTATAATCAGTCAAAGATGTGGGAAAGACATCATTGTGAGGCATTCTGTGAAAGCTACAACAATACAGAAAAAATGTGTAATGCATGCTACTTTTCAATAAACGAATACAGATTTACATGTAAACATTGTGTCAAATTCAAAAATATAATTTAAAGTCCTAAAATTGTATATTATACATAGTATCAATTACTGAACAGTAGATAATCAGTATCGTACGGAAGCTTATTAGTATTAAAAAATAAATTTACATTCCCATATCCCATATCTCGTAATTACGAGAAAAGATCTCGTTATTATGAGATAGTTATCTCGTAATTACGAGAAAAGATCTCGTTATCACGAGATAATCATCTCGTTATTACGAGGAAGTATATCGTTATTACGAGATAATTATCTCGTAATTAAGAGAAAAGATCTCGAAATTACGAGATAATTATATCGTAAGTAAGAGAAAAGATATCGTAACTACAAGATAATTATCTCGAAATTACGAGAAAAATATGTAAATATTGGTCACATCATATTTTTTTTTATATGAGGACTCCTCTCCTCATTTCGTCAGTGTCTTTTGGATGCTGTTTTAAATATAAGAAATCACTTTCCATTCAAAGCATGCCAAGTTGACCAATATAATTTTTAGAAAGTTAACTTACCGAACGAAAGTTCATTTATGCATTTAAAGTACAATGGAAAGAAAACGACGATTTATTATTGTAGGTTTCTGCACTATCAATTAATTAAATCAATTAAATTAAATATGCACTTCCCCTCACGGTACATATTGTCCATTGGTACATATACTACATATTGTCGCTGACGATAATATGCGCTGAGACAAGGCATATTTTTTGCATCGCGGTACATACTGTCGTCGGAGACAATATACATTGGAATGTATTGTCGCCGGCCGCGATAGATGGGAAGGGGGACGGTAAAATAACTATAGGTATCTCTGTATAGAATATTTAGCTGTAGTTAAATGCTGAATTGTTTAATGCGAATTAACATTTGGAATTCTTGTACGATTCCAATACCATTTTCAATGGAGGCCGTGATCGCCTTTTGTAAATCTCATTGAATGATTACATGTTTGACTTGTTTCAATTTTATGTATTGATAAATTTCAATTTAAAATATCTATAATATGAAAATATCATTATTTCAACAAACCACTATCTAGCGCTTTAAGTGTATGCATATTTTGTTTTTAGTTTCTTAGTAACATGCATGTACAGGGACTAGTGCCATCGCTCTCTCTCTCTCTCTCTCTCTCTCTCTCTCTCTCTCTCTCTCTCTCTCTCTCACTCTCTCTCTCTCTCTCTCTATCTATCTCTCTCTTTCTCACGCCCACTCAATATCTTAAGTAACCAGTACGAAATTATTTGATCATTAAAGATATATGTTGACATTGATCAATAAAAATGAAAAATATTACATACATTTGAGTGTATAATCTAGATTTGTAAAAATATAATAGATAAATAAAAATCCAAACTTAGTTCAAGAAGTCTCATTCCTAGATGTAGATCAGTACATGTTGTTACATGTACATCTAATAATGGTGAGGGTTTGTGTCGGTACATATTGTAGGAGTCATGTAACAACTCTATCTACATATGTACAGGTTTCATACCTCCAGTTTACAATCCTTTGAATTGGAGATCAAACCTCCGTAATAAAAAAAAAATGAACATCTGTTGATCTGACAAATTTTGAAAACACAAATATCGACTTACAAATATTTTGGTTCTAATCATATTTGTCTTTGATCATTATATAACCCGATGAACGAAATAAAACCCACAAAAAATGTGGGTAAACATATGCATTTCATATTTCTAAAAGTGTGATTATGACTGCAACTAAACTTACTCGGACCGGAACATAAATGATAACACGGAACGAGTATTATAGGTATTTAGCCTTGCTAAATCACGCGACACCGGACGACAATATGTACCGTCACACACACTTTGAATGAGATCATTTCGATTTCCTGACCAATCAACAAAGAGGGAAATAGTATCAAACGTTTCCAAGATTATCCATAAGTTGTGCAACTCGGCTTTATATCAATATTTTCTCGTAATTACGAGATCTTGTAAAAAAAATTAATTCACATTCCATTATCTCGTAATAACGATATCTTTTCTCGTAATTACGATATGATTATCTCCTAATTACGAGATATTTTCTCGTAATTACGAGATAATTATCTCGTAATTACAAGATCTTTTCTCGTAATAACGATATTTTTTTCTCGTAATAACGAGATCTATTATCCAAGAACATTGAAAAAATCCATGCATATTAAATACTGTCTCTTAATAAAATTCTTAATGATTTTTTTTCCCCTGGAAACAGGTATGTATATTCACATGTCCCTACTTCACCCCCATATTCATCCTGGGTTGGAATTCTTTATCAGAATTTGGGTCATACTGAAAATGGATGGAAATGTGAGCAAGTCAGTGGAAACGCCTCTTTTAGCAATCTAAGGCACGGAAACTCAAAGAGAAACCATTTGTCAGCTTTTAGTCAATCATGACTGGGATTTTAGTGAAGTTCCTGTTGAGAAACATAGAAATCAGCCAACACAAGACAATGGAGACAGTGACCCACATTTTGGTGACTTTGTGACCAGGCAGGATCAGGAGGCTGAAGAATGTCAACATTGTCTGTGTCGTCCATGTATTACATCTGAGGTCAACATACCATTATGATGGCTTATGGAATGTAATCAGCTAAATAGGAGCAATTCGAATCGACGGAAGGAGAAATATCAACGGTTTTGGACAATGTTATTTCACAGAAATGTTTGGAAGTATCCGAGGTATAAAGATCGGAAAAGAAAAGCATTACAGAGGGACCTGCATCGTAGACAATATATTTATCACAGACGGGACATAATGCTAAAATGTGTGGTAGAAATAGTGAGGACATGGTTGCCAAATCTAAATGACCAGCCGTACATGGGTCATATGTGAAAATGATAACAAATTAAACAGCATAAGATTTAAATAAATATTCTATAATAATTAAATGTCTTGAGTAGTGCATTGGAAAGGGGAAGTCCTATCAATAGGTATGTAAAAATACCAAGATGAGTCATATACAGAGCACATGACTAAAGCCACTTCCTCTGTAAACAAACATAAGATAGCTCCGCCTACAATGTTAATCTCTAGTGTGGAATTCAAAATTTAAAGCTGCGTCAGAACTTTATGTGCTAAATTCTCTTTAAATGGATTGTTGTTAGTTATAATTTTTATGCCTCTTGTTCACTGTGATGATAGCTCCTTCCATACCAAATCTTAGATTTCATAATCAATAAAAAAGCATATATTTTCAATTAATCCTTTTTAATTTGAAAGCTGCAGAAAAAGTTGAATATCCCATACATTTTGCGATTGGTTGTTATTTATACGCCACCCCTGGCCTTTAAAATTACTTATATCTTTCACATATCAATTGTGATTAATTTCCAATATAATTAAGTTGTGGATAGTTTTAATCGTAAAAATGCAGAACTGGAGGTTATAAAACTTTTACCGTACTCAGACTCAAACTCCGTCAATTTTGTTTTGGGTATGACTCTGAGGAAGTTTCGAAAAAATGTGGAGAATGTACACCATTTGATCTCATGCATTTTTTCTAACCTTTACCTCAGAGTATCAATACGATTTAAAGCACGAGTTCGAGTTTAAGTATGAAAACGTTTTATAACCTCCAGACCCGGTCCACAGATAAAGAAAAGAACTGGGATATTTAAAATTAATGATCAGAATGTGAGGCATCATAAGACACGGACACCTGATTTTTTTTTCACTAACTTACAGAATACTAAGTATTCCATAACATTGTTTAAATATTACAATGGTGTTCATGTTCTGTTTAACTTAGATTCATTTCATTTTCAGCAGATTGAGTTCCTAAAAATCCAGACCCTCCACATCATGGACACACTAGGACTCAGTACACAGTGTAAAATACGACAGTGTTCTCAATGCCAGAGGGACACCGAGTTCTTCTGAAACACATGTAAACATGATCTGTGTTTACAGTGTAAAGAGAAGCATGATACAGAAAATAACACCAAATATCACAGTGTAATGTTCTATATAACTCGTCATACCGAGAGGAGTTTTACCACGCAGTGTAAACTACGACAGTGTTCTCAATGTCAGGGGCACACTGAGTTCTACTGTTACACATGTAAACGTGATCTGTGTTTACAGTGTAAAGAGAAACATGTCAGTGATCTACATACCAAACACCATGATTTTGTGATTTACCGTGAGAAGTTTAATTGTCTCTCAAAACAGTTTGTCTTGCTTCGTGATATAAAAAAAAAACAAGTAGAAAATGAACTGATTAATCGTGAGAAGTTTAAACTTTTACCAAAACTTGAACAGGTCTTGCTTTTCAATACAAGAAAACAACAAGTAGGAAATGAACAACTGAAACCGATGCCCACACCTGTATTACACACGTCTGTCTCTGTGACAGGTGTTGGTAGTGTAAGACAAATATCGTCTGTCTGCGTCAGAGGTTTTAAGTGCGTGTCACACATATATCGTGTGATGTCAGACCGGGTCTGGGTCTCTGATTATGACAATCTCATCTTGGCATAAAAAACAGGAAAAAATATACACAATGTGACATATATAACATGGTATAGAGGACTACACACAGTGAACAGTTCTGGTGAACTGATTTATATAGACAGTAAACATAACATCAGCAAACTGTCTTTAGACAATAAAACAGTCACCATACTGGTGGAGAGACCATCGCCATGGTCACCACAATGTGTGTACTGCTCCCCGTCCACGGGGTATCTTATAGTCGGGATGTATAACACTGATACAGAAGCCAAGTTAACCTGTTAGAACAGTAGTGGCCAACCCATAATGACCATTCCACACGACAACACAGGCCACTCGCTGTATAGTTATCCTCTCTATATCACAGAGAACATGAACGGAAATGTCATTGTGTCTAACTTGATTATATATAGCCGCGGTGCTGTAGTGGTGACAGAGCGCGGGGAGAGACACCGATTCTCCTACACAGGACCTCCATCCGGATCACCACTAAATCCACGTGGAATCTGTACAGACGCGCTGTCACACATCCTGGTGTGTGATGATAACACCCACACAGTACAGATGATTGACAAGGACGGTCACTTCCTGTCGTTGTTACTGACACAACAACACAGGATAAACGAACCATTGAGCCTGAACTATGATGATAAAACTCAATTTCTCTGGGTCGGATCAAAGAACACCAACACATTGTCTGTATGTAAATATATATCTGGTAAGTACTAGTAGTACTGTAGTTTACTGTAAATCATAATATATATGTAGAGAGAGAGAGAGAGAGAGAGAGAGAGAGAGAGAGAGAGAGAGAGAGAGAGAGAGAGAGAGAGAGAGAGAGAGAGAGAGAGAGAGAGAGTACTTTCTTGCTGGTGAGTACTAGTAACACTGTAATTTATTGTACTATATCATATATATACAGAGGATGCACTGTCTGACAGGTAAGTACTAGTATAATAGCACTGTTGTTTATTGTACTATATCGGATATCTACAGAGAAGTTGTTCTCTGCCTGGTAAGTGTTAGTGGTACTGTAGCTTATTGCACTATATCAGATATATACAGAAGAGGTACTCTCTGATTGGTAAGTACTAATAGTACTGTGATTTATTGTACTATATCAGATATCTACAGAGGAAGTACTCTTTTTTGCTATGGGAACCAATTTAAATTTTATTCAAGATGTAAAAAGTGCCATTTTTTTTGGAATTAAAACTTCTTTATCATTGAGTATAATTTGGAAGATGATACTCTTTTTCAAAATTATACTAGCTATTTACCCCATAAGTTTGTCTTGTGTAGTTTTTATACCACTAATGTTTTCTTTTGTACGAAGATCAAGAAAATGCAAAATATCCCAAAATTAAGCCCATCTATTAAAAAAACCAACAGACACGACACTGGTATTTTATTTTTAAAAGGTAAATGTTTTGGATAAATTCCTACTGAAGATATCGATATGCAACATTTTTTTTTGGCTACATGTTAAAATGTTGCAAACTGAATTACACTTGGAAATTTGAAATTTTGGTTGTTTTGAAAGCATCCATCCAGAATAAATTCGCTGATTAAGCGGCATGCTGATCTACAATGACTTCATAATGCTAGGTCAGGTTTGAATTATCATGTAGGAATGAGCGGTTTAAGGCAACGAACGCTTAATTAGGGGCAAACGGTTTAAACGGAACAAATCTAGTGTAGAACGGAACGTTCAGTTGGTGTAGTAGTACAATGTACACTTCAGGTTCTGTAATACACACATTTCTAAGGAACATCCAAAAGTATAGTGTAGATTCACGCTTATGTACACCGTGATGCCCTGGTGGGTTCAACAGTTGAGATTGAACGTTTGATCTCGAAAAAAATATATAAGAGTTTCTTTGGAACAATAAAGTTGAAATTCTTCAGATTATATTCAAACGTAGTTTAGTGTGTCATGCGAAATGTTCGAGAGTTATTCTCATAACCTCAGTGTTGGTAGTGACTACTTCACACTTTAAGAAATAAAACTTTAACTGTAGGTATATGTTTGGAACCAAAGGGGACTGGACTTTGATGTTTCACAAAAAATACCTAAAGTCCAGGCTTTTTATTTGGTACCAAGAATTTTGACTTAGTAACCACAGACTCTGAACTACTTTTCAAAAACGTAAACTACTGAACCAAAGGGGATATGGCAAATATAGTCACGTTTGCTGGAAAGCTATGTTCTCATTTGACAACTTTTGGTTTGGTATTGGGTTCACAACATGACCTCTACTAAATCTAAATCAGCGGGATAAGATTGAAAGAGTTCTGTTCAAGCACCAAGGAATAAACTTGAAAATTTCTTTGCTTCAGCGATGAGTTAACATCATGATCCCTGGGGCCGAGATAGCTTTTAAGATTCTACTTCCTTGTGTAAGTTAGAATCAAATTCAACTCTCAAAAATACCACTAAGGAGTTAACATTATTGTGAAGTAGTCCGAATTGTTTCCCCATGATAAACTATGTTTGGATTGCAAATGAGCAAAGTGAGACGTGGACCTCTTGTTTATTGTGTTTTAACTTCATATTGTAACTCTCGTTTGATGAGTTTTAACTAGATATTGTCGCTTTCGTTCAGTGTGTTTTAACTTCATATATTTACTCTTATCCAGTGTGTTTTACTTCATATTGACACCTTTGCTCAGTATGACCTAATACGTGTAAGTTTATTTCTCCCTTTGCAGAGATAAACAAGGAACCCCTCTCCACCATGACAGAAAAAAAATATGACATTCAACAAAAGAATGAAACAGCTGAGAGGAAGTAGGGAGGCCGATATCCGAACCAATTCTTTAGTAAATTATTTAGATATCAACACAAATCCTAATCTGTCCAGGCGAAGTCAAATGAAAATCAAGGATTATGGAAAAATGCTTTGCAGCCTTGATTATTTGGATTGTGTGGATCGTGATTTGCTGAATGAAAGTAAACAAAGCGTGTTGATGAATTCATTCTTACAGTATCTAGAACCACTCTCCGAGTCCAGTGTACTTGACTTTCTAGAATGGATGGGAAAATGCAAAAACGTCCTACGAAAAGCACGATCTACAAAATGGGGCGGTGTTTTTTCTATCCTATTTGCTGTGTATACAAAAGAGGTCATATTTGAGTTCAAGGAAAATGATCTTTCAAATCTCATTGCTTACATTCTACGATTTGCAATAGAGAGCGATACTTTTATTCTTGTTTTGGAGCTTTTGAGGACATACTTATTTAATCACGATATCCAGTTGCAAAGAATGTTTGAAGATATGAAGGACATTAGTCCTTCCATTATTAAGACAATCTTACAAACAGTGAGAAATTTGATTTTGAGAAAATTTACCTATCTCCAAAACAATGTCATTGTTCTGTCTTTTTGTCGGGTGTGTGGACAAGAAAATTGTTTCGTGATGATTATGTCATACAAAGGGGATATATAAATAAAAGATAGAATACCTCACGAAGTTCTTGGATTTGAACTTGTCCTGTATAACTTTACATATCCATCTGATGAAGCATCGAGTGTCTTCAAATCCATTCCAGTTTCAAAGAAAACTCCATTGCCAACAGTAACAGAAAGTGAAGCAAGAGATCTATTTAGGAAACACTCCAATCTCACAATGATATCAGCCTCACCATATAAATCAATGGGATATTCCAAGGGGAGGCACAAAGTTGTAGAGAAACTGTGTATCAGTCTGTTTTGTCTACATAAAGGGCATATTCCTTATGGAGAGGAAAAATTTCCAAAACAATTAGGGGAGTTTGAAGTAGATGTCCAGGAGGGATACAGTGTTCTTGGAAGTGGCAAATCTCTAGAAATTGTCGGGTATATTTGCGGTGCAGGTCGTGGAAGTATTGGGGAGTTTGTGAATCTCGCCAATAATAGAATTGGTCTTATTACATGTGCGCATGTTATATTTTCACCAAAAGAACTAAAAAAATGGAATCGAGTGGAATTTCTTCGGACATTGAAGTAAAAGCATTTGATAAAACAACTCACAGCTATACACAATGTGGAACATGTGTTGCTGCAGCATTTCCAAAATGTTTCCAACAAGCGACACCCCCACAACCTAATGTTGATGCTGCTTTTATTGAACTTGATCCAGTAATAAACACTTTCAGGTTACGCACTGTGTCCTCAGACAAACTGTACTCCGCAGGCAAAATAAAATTCTAACCCTCCTGATGAAACTGTCTGTTTTATGAAGCAGTAATTTCCATGTGTGAATTTTTTTTTTCAGTATTATTTATTATAACACACCCGTCTCCTCTCACCTTATCTACCTGATTGTCTGGTTAGACTTATAGTGGATACCTACATAGGACACTGCTTGTGTTTAGTGATTTAATTGACAGAGATTCATGTTCATATGTAATATAAGGATATAAAGAGTATCAACAAATCTATTATAACTAAACCTCATAAAATCATAAATCCCATACCTCCTATTAGCAATACAAAATATATAGATGGGCAAACACGAACCCATGGATATATCAGAGGTAGGATCCGGGGGGGGGGGGGGAGGGTAAGCATCCCCTGTCGACCCGTCAATAAATGCTACTTCAGATTTAATTTAACTTAGATATAACAGATAGTTCATTATAAGTCAGACCAATATAAGTTGAGATGACTGAATATATATAAATTGAAAAAACCTGCTTAGGAACCAACGTGATTCAATTTATCAAAGTAATGCATCGTGATGTAGAGCATATATATATATATATATATATATATATATATATATATATATATATATATACCATGACTTCTTTTGCCAGTAACAATAACAAATTAATAGTTATACATTGTAATAAAAACATACACTATTCAGTCAAATTAGTACCGAAACATCTTTCTGTATGGTACATTCAATTTTCTTCAAACTATGACCTATAAGTCGTGGGTTTTATATTTACATACATATAGAGAAAATCTAATGAAAAATCAAGGTTTTGACAAAGTATCACTTAAGTGACTTCTATAACAGGGTTTTATAGATTTGCAAATGTACACCCTTGTATGATTGTGTGTACTATGCTGCATAAGATATATATATAGCAATTATATTAATGATGCCTTAGGCTAGAGTTTCTCTGATAGAGATTTAAATAATTGAGCAGAAATTTCTTTGAATGTTTCCAACTGCAGTATGGCAGTTACAGTTTGTGAAAACGATACAGAGATCTTAAATTGGAATAGTCAATGAAAAACCAAGTTGCGTTATGGGATCACTTTATACTGTAGTAAATATAAGGAGCGTCATTTTCCATTAGAATATCCGTACGAATGGGGTAAATTATGTCAACATTGTGGCCTTTAAATTGTTTTAATTCCTAAAACTTCTTTTCAATATTTACTTGCAGGTTTTGACCCGGATAACCCCCCCCCCCCCCCCCCAGCGTTTTCGGGAGAAGTTGTACACCCCAAGTACAGAATCGGCGGAAGAGTTTTAGACAAGTTAGACAGTGTTGTAAAATATGGCGTCCAAACTGGAATGACTATTGGTAATCTTTACCACAGTGGTGTCCATGTCTGGTTTATAGATCATAAGTTGAAACTCCCAGATAGTTCACGACGTGTTATTATGTGTCATCAAATTGAAATTCAAAACTTTCCTCAAGCACAGTTTTTTTAGTGTGGTGACTCGGGTTCGTTTGTCTTTTGTATCAATCCTGATAAAACACTCAGTTGTCTCGGGATGGCAATTGGACTGTCCCTTCCACAAAAGACCTGTTTAGTGACTCCTATTGACAGAATCTTACGCAGTCTGGATCTTCCTGATGGTTGTTTAAAGTATTGTTGTTCCAATACTTCTCAAGGAAAATTAGACGATATTCTGACAGCCCTAAAAAATTATCAGACTTCATTACAGACTATTGAAAGGGATGTTCAGAGGAATTTTGAAACAATACAAAGTGTAAAAACAGAGGTTCGAGCTCTACAGAGTGAATTTCAACAAACTGAAAATTCCAAAACTCAGTCTCCCTCCAACCAATCCAGTGCCAATCAAAATTAATCGATTATGTTGCGATGTCAATTTTGAACATTTTTTGCATTGAAGCTCACCTGAGACAAAGGTTCTAGCGACTTTTTCTGTTTGAATGGTCGTCATCACTGTCATTAACTTTTCAAATTTTCATCTTCTCCAGAAACGCTGGATAAATTTCAATCGAACTTCGTACAAATCATCTTTGGATAAAGGGGATTCAATTTTGTTCAAATGAAACGCTTTGTCTCTGTCAAAGTGGAGATGCTCAAGAATAGCTGTGGTTATTGAAATGATCCACTGGGCTAGAAAAGTATTTTTTCACAAACACGTCCTAATATAGTGCAGATGCAGGTTTATTTCAAATCATGGGATCTCAGGGTAGGGTAGAACTACGGTAGGGGGTGAAAGATTAGCATGCAAGTAAATTACTTGAAAATCTGAAAATAAAATCGTAAGAAACAATGGGCTAAAAAGTTTATTTAAGTTACATCAAAACTTTCTGAGGGCAGATTCCCTTTTTTAAATCATGGCCTCCATGTGTAGTGTGGGGACATAATAAGGTATACAAGTTTGACATGAGGTCATAGGGGAAAAATCTTATCAAAAACTACTGTATCAATTTCAATCAAACTTAAAACAAATCGTTCTCAGGCAAAAAAAAAAATCAATTTTGTTCAAATAAATGTCATGTTCTCTTCAATGGGGAGATAACAAGAAAGGCAAACATAGGGTGGGGCCATTTAAAGATAGACCACTGGACCTTCCTGAAAGTGTGTAGACTCAATTCAAATTAAATCATGGTCCTCGGTAGTAGGGTTGGGCCACAGTAGGGAATCTAAGATTTACATGTTGATATAGGAAAATATTTTTAAAATACTTTTCTTAAAAACAACAGACCCATTATCAGTCATATTAATATGCAAACATCCCTAGGTAGTGCAGATTCAAGTTTGTTCAAATTGTGGGCCATAATAGAGAAGCAAGATTTTACATGCGTATTAGTATATAGGGAACGACTTCAAATTGATTTTGTTCGATTCAGGGCCCCAGGGTAAAATGTCACAATAGGATATTGCAGTTTTACAGTGGAACAGACGCATAGCGCGGGTCTAGTACGGTTCTCCTTTTACCCCCCCCCCCCCTTCCGAATGCGCACTTGTTTACTAGAACAAAAAATGGAAACAATGAATTTTGATTCGTCGTAAACAGTATTTGTTTTAGGAATGATTTTTTAATATGTTTTATAGTTCTGGAAATGAAAATCATTGTGTGGATTTATTATAAGGGTTATCCCTCTAACTGTATTTACTGTATATGGGAATCTCTAGAAAATTAATTAAAGCAAATTATTTTCAAGCAGGGCCACATTGCATTATATCCACATATTCCCAAGTCGTATGGATTCAAGATTTTGTGTCCCTGCCACAATAATCAGTGAAAGTCTTGCAAACGAAGTTTGATTTTGCCAGGTTCTTCTTTCTTGCGCCTAAAACTGCCGTTCTCCATAACTAGTAGATGAAAGTAATAGATATTCAAGGATATGATAGGCCAATATATCTAGATCTGCAGAAGTGGTTTTGCTTTCGGATTCAGGGGGCGTAGGGTACATTTGGGTACCTCAGATGGTGTTGGGGTGTAACGTAGAACTCTATGGGGAAAATTAGTTCCAAAATTTAACTGATATAACTTGACAAATATGATAGATAGAGTGCCAGAGTCTTCGAAAATGGAAAGAAAATGACAGGGCCTTAGTATTAGTATCAATACCCAGTGACCCTGACCTTTGTCAATGGACATAAACATGAGTATAATTTAAAAACTGGTCCTAAAAGCGACATGGGATGTTCGGAATTGCCAAGAAGATGACAGGACCTACAAACTACTATCAAGGTCAAGTGACCTTGACCTCTAACCGTGAACATGTATACTGTAATAGACAGGTCTTTCTTATCAATTTTTTTTTGTGATTGGGAAGGGGGTGGACTTTAAATACATATTTTGTGCAGTATATTTGCACAGCAGAATGTGATATTCCAATTTAAAGGTTAAACTGTATATTTACTGTATATTGTAGAAAGTTATAATGCCATTTTTGAATTGTCATGGTTTATTATTATTTTTTTACTGTATTGGTTCAGAGATTGTTTTTTTTAATTTATTGTTGCAAATAAAGATGAGGTCCAGCTGTAGTTTTTGTTTTCCACATGTTATCCATGAATGAAATGCATCCTACTGTTCACAATCCATGACTATTAATTAGAACACTTATCTGTGTGAAATATTCCATAGATAGCTTGATCTATCCTCAGTGTAATTCATTTATCCTACGCATGTTTATCTTAGGTGCACACAGAGTTAAGTACATAGACCCTGCCATTGTATGACATCATCAAGTTACCGCATTAATTCAAAGATATCAAACCTACCTTATACTACCATGCATTGTTGTTTCATTTAGAATTCACATAGATGATAAGATTTCGTCAATATGATTCTGATCAGTCTTTTATTGTTATCTTTACAGTCCCATTTTATTGTTACTTAATTTGAAATTATTTTGTGCATGCCCAAGGATACATTTTCCTCCTTGTTGGTAATGAAGTCACGAAATATAGTGCAGTGAATTCAGTATCTATTGAACCAATTAACCACGCAAGTTATTTAATTATTTTTACTGAATCAATTAATATCACTTGTATATTATTTTTGTATTAAGCTGACAGTGTTTATTGCATGATTTAAGGTAAGTTTTTTCCGGTCAGGAATTATCGGGAAAATCGAGTAATTTGATTGGTTAATTCCTAGCTGCTGAAACTATATAAGAGAGGAAAAAGATAATTTTAGTTAGATAGATGTCTCAAGCACATCAGTGTCAGCACAAAAACTGAGGGAAACTTAGGTACAAATATGAATTTGTTGACAAGAGATCATAATCATTATAAAGAAAGTATTCAATACTTCTTTCCTATTCAATATTTGGATAAATTGCGAATCCTTGACAACTGAAGTATCCTGACAAATAAATTCCTGACAATTGAAATCCCGACGTCTTATTTTCTTACAATTTAATTCCTGACAATCCAAAGTTATTAAGCGTCATTATTGTAGCAATAAGTAATTTCTGAAAGCAAGTATCATATATGTATATTATCTTTGCCAAAGTTATTCCCCTTTTATTCCCCTCTATTGTACAATGCTATTCTCATTCTTCTGAAACCTTGAACTATCTCCTACCACTGATAAGACCTTTGGAAATATTATGGTTATATACGGGTTTTCTTCCCAGATGATATTGTTCAATGATAGACCAACGTAGTTCTGTGAATCTTTACGCGTTGTTTGAAGTGAAGAAAATAAACACTTGATCTATTAAGAAGTTGTGATTATACGTGGTGAGGATTAGTAGAGGTCAGACTGTTACAATACTCATAAGGATTTAGAACTGGAATTGATACAGACATTGGACCTTCAGAAAGATCAAGAAGATGACCAGATCTACAAATTATTATCAAGTTCAATTGACTCCAGTGGCATTGACCTCTGTTAAAAAATTTGGCATCACTTAAGAACAAGATCTGATAAAGATATTGGATCTTCTGAAATGATGGAAGGATTATGAGATCTACAAATTAGAATCAAGGACACATAATTCCTGTGACCTTAACCTTTGATCGTTAACATACAGACTCTTATAATGTTAAAACTGGAATTGATAGAGACATTCACTAGTGTCAAGGTCAGGTTGCTCCAGTGACTTTGACCATTGACCTAATATCATAACCTGGCATTACTTAAAAACTAGGTCTGATAAAGAGATATGATATTCAGAAAAAAATGGAATGATGGTGGGATCTACAAATTGGTATCAAGGTCATGTGACTACAGTGACCTTTACTAGGAACGTAACTCTAATATAACTATAGAGCTGAGACTGATAGAGACATGGGGTCTTCAGACATGATAAAAGGGTGTATTGACAGGACGTTGACATTTGAACTTGAATATAAAAACTTGCATAACTTTAGAGCCGGGATTGAAATAAACATGAGATCATAAGAAATGATGAGAGGGTTTTGGGACCTACAAACTACGATCAGGTCAAGTGATATCAGTTTTACGAAGAAAAACGGGGACATTTTGACCAAAAAAATTCAAACCCAAAGTATTCGTGATCTAGATTTGTCAAATAAAATTAAGATAAGCATGAATTTTGCTAATGGAAAAAAATACTATCAAAAAAACCCAACTTTTATACAGCCAGTATTTTGTTAGGGATACTTTACAATCGGTACATTATTATCATATATTGTTGATTTGTCCTGTCAGTCTGAGACTTTGACCTTGCTCATAACTTTTGAATGGTGAGCGAAAGGGCTCTTATATTTCATATACACATTTCTATTCAACATACCTTTTACTTGGTACCGAAGTTTGTAACCTTGACCTTCGAGTTTCACCTGCTTTTAATTAAACATAACATATTTCATATTTCCTGAGTTTTTCAAGGTAGGGATTTCATAATTTGCATATAAAATTCGTATAGTAAGACCTTACATTTCATAATCTTTTAACTTTTGATCCGGACCTGAGTTTGACCCAAATTTCAAACCTTTATCCACAACTTTGACCTTAATCATAGCTTTTGAATAATGAGTGACACAGAACTCTCATATTTCATATACATGTATACATTCCATGTGACAAAATCTCTTTTCGATAACAGATTTTAACCTTGACCTTGGAATTTGTCTTACTATTTAGAAACCTTACCTATTAGATATACTCTGAACTATTCAAGACAGGGCTTTCAAATTTTGTATATATATTCTTTGTTGTAAGGTTCATCCTGTGATGATACGGGTTAGAATAAATGCTCAGCAACTCCTTGTTTGTCGTAAGTGGCTACAAAATGGAACACTGTTTGGGATAAGACCGTAAACACCGAGCTTCCATGTCACAACAGGTTTGGAACGATAAATATCCGTAAGCGTCGAGCATAGAAGCCCTTCTCCGGTGTGATAATGAAAAGTGACTCCCGTAGAATATTGACAGGGGAGCATTTTTCTATGTAGAAATGTTACCCCCTGGTCAATATTCTACGTAGAAAAACGACGTACTGTTTTGTAGAAATTATGGCCTTGGGGTCATTTTTCTCCGTGTAGATTGTAGAAAAATTTCCCCGCATAATAATGACCCTGTGTCATTTTTTATTTTTAAAAAAATGATTTTGGTAGGAATATTCTTGTGTAGCAAATATATAGGGCTACAATCACGCAGCTTTATGATTTGAAGTGTTCATATCTAAAACCTTTAAAGTTTAAATAACAAAATTAAAAGGTTATACTATACCTTACATTAAAAGTACAATATGTTTTATCCGCATTTAAGGAAAACAAATAGCAAGGCTATAATGATGTTCTATGGATATTAGAGCAAGAATATGGGCATTCTTGGATTTCTTTTATCATATTTTATAAAATAAGCTTCCAGGGTTGTCATTATTTAAAATAAAATCAAGATCATTTTCTTAGCTGGTGTCAGAAAGAGAAACTTATATAAATAAAGAATGAATTTTTTCTATGATTGTAATCCTCTTTGATTTTACTATGGGTAAATAATGTGCAAGAATCATAATAAAGTCTCAAGCGTTTTTTCTTCTTCAGAAGTTATAAGAGAGGTTAACGTTTTAGAACCCTTTCTATGTTTTCAGCTAATTAATTTTTATTGGATGGTGGCTAATAAATATGGGACCGTTTTATTATTTTAATGAATAAATGTTGTTGAAATAGACCTGAAATTCGAATTATGGTTCCTATGTTTGATGTGTTGCTAGGCAACCAAATTACGGGAATAACAAGAAAAACTATTGATTTCCTGTGAGGACCAGGTACAGTGTATACCTTATAACTATATGTATTACTAGTATTTTTGACGGAGGGGCCAGGAATGGCTCCTGTCCTATCTTGTTCTTTTCCTTCTGGCCATGTACGTCTTTCCTATAAACAAGTTAAGCATTCTTGCTGTGTAATACGAGGTTTAAAATATATAAAAGGGTATTTAGGATAAAAGTGAAAACCGTTTTGTTTTAGTCTTGTCTGTCATTATGTCCTACAGTCACTAGGCCACAAACTTTACAGTGAAATGCCCTGAAGTGTAGAGCGTACATTATCGGAAGGAAAGTTTCAGCAAATTGTTTTGTCTGAATATTGTGACAAATTGAGATCGGGTTCGGGATGTATCATAACCTGTTGGAGGCTAAATATAACGCTTACGTTAACCGGGCTTTATCGTAGGGCATTACGATAGCATTCAAGGTGAGTTCGGGTGCTCAGTAGTATACATACGGGCGTTCTGGCAATAGATCGCAGTTCATTTTTCGGAGCTCGACAGAAGAGAAGGTGCGACAATATCTAATACGGTGTGTATTAATGTAATTAAGTATACGGTGGCGAGTATACTGGTCTAGAGGATAATAATAAAGTATTTCCTCTGTTATTGCCTTATTGGTGTCGAGATTTGTCCGGTTGTAGTAGGACGTACATACTACAAAAGTATCTGTCCGGTAGTGGATACAGACTAGCATAGGTCCTAGCCTTGTTTACCCATAACTTATAGGTTTGAATGCTATGTGTGATTAGGATAGGTAATCCTGGAAACTATTTTTATATATTGACTCGTTCGTTATCTTAGTCGTTCATTTGTTTTAAATACATATTCATTCATCAATAATCATACTTCCCCCAGACTGGTCCGAATCATCGAACCTAAACACGTTACAAACGTATTTTTTTCCCCATGTAATGTTGTCGGCCGACCTAACATTTTCTCCGCCGTGTAGTTCATGAAGGCAAATCCAGACGAAAATTTAGATATATTTACCATATTATTAAATATGGTTTATCATTTGTATCTCTTGACATAGACCTTCATAAAAGTGGCGGTCAGGTGTAAATAAGCATTTTTGTTGCTGTGACGCATGAGTCGATGTGATAGCATATAAAAGGGAAAGTGCTTACTGATTTCATATAAAATATGATGGATATAATATGTTACACATTGATTTATTGCTATTTGTTTTTGATATATTATTGAATTGACTGCTGGGCCTATAACTTGTAGGCATTTCAATGTAGATTTTAAGCATGGCAAATGAAAATGAATTTTATTCGCATTTCTTTCTCTACCTTTCTTTGCCATTAGTTGCCTATAGGATTTGATGAACTTGTGCAGTAAGCGGGTCCAGATGACGAACGGATATTAGCAATAAGTGCGGTACTATTATCATAGTGTGTTGAAAATATCCGAGCAAAACATTATAATTATATTAATGAATAATAATCGGGGGGGGGGGGGGCAATTGACTTAACTTGTGGTCATAATCGAAAAAAACAACAACTAAAATACCAAACAAACCAAAACAAAAACGGGGATATGCACTGTTTATCTATTTTGCTTACCTACATATGTATATATATTAATTCCAACACTGATAGGTAACTAATTGCAGATTTATGATTTTGATACGAAAGGTACAATGTGAATGTGGAAAATGCCCAAACATTTGAGTTGAGATAATGGAAATTGCTATATTTGAGAGGATATTGTACCGATCCGTCTCACTCTTTAAATTTACCATATCAATGTCGACATATGAAGCCCAAACTGAAAATGTTTTGAGTGCATCTTTCACCTGTACCGAGGTGATAAACAACTAAAAGTCAAGCGGATGAAAATTGCTTTACGTCACTTGTATAACGACGTAATAGTTAAGCGAAGGATTTCCCCACGTGATACGATGTTTGTTTATGTATTGACAAACGATTTTTACTAAAAATATGCGACGCTTGAAAGAATGTTACTTGATATGAATCTGCTGTTATTGCTTGTTATTTTACTTGGGACACCTTAACCCCGCTGTGTAATTATCATTTCCATTTACCAAGCATTATTTCCCCCAACGTTTTAGTAAACGCGTTCTAAAAAATAATCTTTCAAGCGTATTCAGTAAGAATTCGATGAATTAAAGAATGGATATGTGTATTCACCAACAGCTGTTTTGATTTCCTGACCATGACATGCACGAGACACATTTTTCACACGACAACGAAGATGCCTTCGCTCCGCCTACTGCGTTCTGATTGGACCATCTTGTGACAAATTGAGATCGGGTTCGGGATGTATGATAACCTGTTGGAGGCTAAATATAACGCTTACATCAACAGGGCTTTATCGTAGGGCATTACGATAGCATCCGAGGGTAGTTCGGGTGCTCAGTAGTATAAATACGGGCGTTCTGGCAATAGATCGCAGTTCATTTTTCGGAGCTCGACAGAAGAGAAGGTGCGATAATATTTAATACGGTGTATATTAATGTAATTAAGTATACGGTGGCGAGTATACTGGTCTAGAGGATAATAATACAGTATTTCCTCTGTTATTGCCTTATTGATGTCGATATTTGTCCGGTTGTAGTAGGACGTACATACTACAAAAGTATCTGTCCGGTAGTGGATACAGTCTAGCATAGGTCCTAGCCTTGTTTACCCATAACTTATAGGTTTGAATGCTATGTGTGATTAGGATAGGTAATCCTGGAAACTATTTGTATATATTGACTCGTTCGTTATCTTAGTTGTTCATTTGTTTTTAAAAAATATCCATTCATCAATAATCATACTTTCCCCAGACTGGTCCGAATCATCGAACCTAAACACGTTACACGATATATATAACGTTATATATTTCTGTTGTTGATACTTTTTCTTAAATAACAATCTAATATTTTTCCAAATCTTTAAAATTGTTTTCTCTGCTTACAAGTTTGAGAAACAGGGATAAAACAAATGTTGTTATACTGTAGAGGGCCTTAGTGACGGAGTTGGATTAGTTGGACGTAATGCACACGAATGTAAAACTTACACGGTACCAATTTTGATGCACCGGATGCGCATTTCGACAAATAATGTCTCTTCAGTGATGCTCAACCGAAATGTTTGAAATCCGAAATAACTATGAAGTTTTAGATCTAAATATAGCCAAAACCAGCGTTCCAAACAAGTGGAGCCAAATTCGTCCAAGGATAAGAGCTATGCATGAGGGAGATAATCCTTAATTTTGAAATGAATTTCTAAATTTTTAACAGCAATTAAATATACATCCGTATTTCAAACTAGTAACGAAGTACTTAGCTACCGGGCTGTAGAGACCCTCGGGGACTAATAGTCCACCAGCAGAGGCCTCGACCCAGGGGTCATAATGTGATACACGTTCTATTTAGTGGTGTTATATACGTGAACTTTTTGTTAATAGTACTATACTTCAAACAATGTTAAAGTTCATTACTAAGTGTGGCAAACAAGAAACAAACCATAAAATAATTCAGAGAGTTTCCGCTTACTAATAGTGTGTGTAAAGGAGCTTGGGTACTCGGGTATATATGTTTAGATAGGCATTATAGCGTAACCAGATAATGTACACAGATAAAGGGATAACTGTATAGAGATTCCGAGTTCATTATATTTTTTGTAATAAAAATACTAGTATGCCTTTCTTAAGAATTGTTTATTTATCCCTTGATTTAATTTTTTGCAGTCCCTCCCTCCCCAAAATAATCCAATATTTTTTATTAACTATTGTACTTTTCTTTTAAGGTATTCCATGTATAATGGAAGGTGCACTGGCCAAGTAGGAAATGAAGTAGGAAACAACTTGTAAATGCGTTTACGACGATTTACTACAAAAAATACAAAGAAAATATACGATAACTACAAGATATTTTCAGATTAAATCACACATGATAACACATCCTAGCAAATCAATTATAATGTATTACATGTACTAGAAAATAACAGACACTGCAGTATGGATAAGAAAAATTGCCGACATAATGTAAACGAAAGAGGCATAACTCTAGATTATTACAGATCAAGAATGGAAAACATGGTGAAAATGGAGTTATCTTCCGTACATGATAAATGTGCACGTATCCAGCGATACCACATATTACCTGACTTCCTAATTGCATTATAAGTAATGAACTTGAATATAATTACACAAATACTAAAAGCAATTACTTTATACTGAAATTACTAAGTATGCAAAATTTACCGAGATACATATCTGCACAGTTTATACCTAAATAAAAACAACAATACACTCACCAATTCAGAAGCTTCCTCCAGTGAATATAATTATCAGTACAAAGCTGACTGGTAAGTTAACTAGTAAAATTTGACTGGAAAACTGGTAATGCAGGTATAGCACTTGACGCGTCCTGCCATAATAGAATCAAGGGCTCTACATATAAAAAATATTGTGCCCCACAAATGATGACATCACATCACAACTCCAGAGAGAGCACTAATTAACGAAATGGCCGTAACAATCCAGCCCCCTAATTTTGGAACATATGTGACACAATTACAAAATAAATCCATACATAATATTTAAAAACTGCACAAATTAATTAGGTTGTACTGTATCAAATATTCATCAAAAACTATACACTGACAAACAATAGCACCTAGCAAAATTCAAAACGTGGAAAAGCAAAAACGATTCATGTTTACAAAAGTCTCTAGGAATAACAATCTCTTAGTCCATTTATAAAACCATGCAAAGTTCGTCCACCGGGCGAATCAAAATGTTAGTCGCAGTTTTCACCTTCACCTGACGCACAAGACCATTGCTGTCGGGAATCGTCTCATGCACTATTCCCATAGGCCAAGAATTTCTTGGGACATTCGAATCTACGATTAACCCAATATCACCGATTTGAAAGTTTCTCTTGATGTCATGTCATTTATGTCGTTCCTGGAGAAGGGGTAGGTACTCGTGTATCCAACGATGCCAAAACAGGTTAGCCATATTTTGTACTTGTCTCCAACGGCGCCTGTGATAAATATCGGTCTTGTCGAAGACTCCTGGAGGTAAGTTTGGTTTCCGCTTCATCAACAGCAAATGATTTGGTGTAAGAGGCTCCAAGTCACAATGCTGATCGTTGTTATTGGTGATTGGTCTATCAGTGATTGTATATTCGATTTCACACATTAGGGTATGAAGTCCTTCATCATCTAATGTCTGCTCCTTTAGGACACTGTTCATAGCTTTGCGGATAGATCTGGTTATCCTCTCCCACAATCCGCCGTAATGTGATCCTGCTGGTGGGTTGAATTCCCAGTTTATGTTTTTCTGTAACATTGCAGACTGAATCTGAGATTGATTCAATTTTGTATGGATCTTCTAAGTTCATGTTCGGCACCAACAAAATTAATTCCATTGTCAGAACGTATCTTCTTGACTTGTCTTCTTCTTGCAATAAAACTACGCAGGGCATTTATGTAAGAGTCTGTATCCAATGAAGCTGCAACTTCCAAATGTACTGCTCTACTGGCTAAGCAAGTGAATACACGCCAAAACGTTTAACGCGACTACGTTTCAGTTTCACCTCAAACGGTCCAAAGTAATCGACTCCAACTCTGCTGAATGGCGGTTCATCTGGAATAATACAATCTTTTGGTAGCCTTGCCATCTTCTGCTCTCCAACCTTTGACCTCTGACGTCGACATGTATCACACTTTGATATTACCTTTCGAATGGAAGAAGGAGCATGGATAAGCCAGTAATGCTCTGTTAGCTTCGCTAACATGTGATTTCTACCACTGTGAAGCAGGTCGTGGTGAATTTGTCGAAGAATTAAAGTGGACACATGATGATATTTAGGTAAAATCACTTGATGTTTCATTCCCACTGGAAAACTTGACTTCTGTAAACGACCATCGACACGCAAGAGTCCTTCATCCAAGAAAGGATCCATGTTCCTGATCCTGCTACCACGACTGACACAAGAGTTTGCTGTTGCAAGGATGTTAATTTCTGTAGGAAATTCCTGTCGCTGAATGAAAGTAAGTATAGCTCTCTCTGCTTCTTTCAAATCCTGCTATGAGATAATAGTCTTCTCATATGAATTGTCCTGCACTGTTGAATAAGAATTGAGTCTTTCCATGTTGACACGTCTAAATAGTTCTTTTCGTGCCTTCAAAATCCAGGCCACACTACGTCTCAATGAATACCAACACGAATAATGCTGAAACAGCTTGTCAACACAGTCTGTAGTATTCTCTTTTAATTCCTGTGATTTTGTGATAACTGATTTGACGGTAACCATGGTAACCCTTTTCACCTCCGGGTCGTTGTCTAATAATTCTATATCAGAAATGTTTGATGGTGGCATTGGTCACTGATCCTCTGGTTCAAACAGAAAATTTGGAGCTTTGATCCAGTTCTCCTGTTTAAGTAAGCCATCTGCAGAGATACCTCTCGATGCATTGTCGGCTGGATTCAACTTCGTGTTAATGTATCTCTACTCGGTTGGTTATGACCCTTCGTGGATCACTGCTAGCCTGTTGGCGACAAAAGTGTGAAACCTTGCTGTACTGTTCTGTATATATCGTAGAACGGCCATGCTGTCAGTCCAGTACATAACACGATCAACATGAATGTCTAACTCTCTAAGTAACATCTTATTGGTTCTGACTGCTACAGTAGCTGCTGTCAACTCCAATCGCGGAATAGTCGTTTGCTTCAGTGGTGAAACACGAGATTTGCCCATAATAAAGGAACAACGACGTTCACCAAGTGCATTCTCCATACACAAGTAGGACACTGTACCATATCCAGTTTCACTCGCATCAGAAAAACGATGTAACTGTACCAAGTATGGATGAAAACCACGGGGTTTGAGACATCTGTTTCCTTTGATGTCTTTCAGTTTCTGAAGATCCTGGTACCAATTATTCCACTGTATAACAAGGTCATCTGGCATCTTATCGTCCCATCCAAACTGAAGTTTACACAATTCCTGTAGAATGACTTTGGCCTTGAGTAATAGTGGAGCTAAAAATCCCAGTGGATCAAACACACTGCTTACCATTGACAAAAGTCCTCGTCTTGTAAGTGGTTTCTTGTTAAAGTCCAATTTAAACTGAAAGATATCAGAATATACACACCACTGGACTCCCAGAGCTCGCTCTATTGGTAGAGTATCACAGTCAAGATCCAAATCCTTGACCTTCTTGGTTCTATCAGCAACTGGTATGGAATTCATGATCTTTCGACTGTTGCTGATCCACTTCGATAAATGAAATCCTCCACTTTTCAACAGTCCCTGTAGATCTTTCACCAATGTCACAGCATTTCTTACTGAAATCACTGCCTTGAGACAATCATCAACATAGAAATTCTGAAAGACTGTCTTTATTATCTCGTCAATAAAATGTCCTGTACAATCTTGAGCTGTTTTTCGAAGACAGAAGTTGGCACAACTGGGTGATGATGTGGCTCCGAACAGATGCACAACCATCTGGTATTCAATAATACTACTGGAAGGAGTTCCATCTTTCCACCAGAGAAATCGTAGAAAAGTAGCATCTTGTTGGGGAACACGTACTTGGTAAAACATACTATCGGTATCCCCCATAACAGCAATCTCTTCCTCTCCAAATCTCAGCAAAGTCCCAATGAGTGTGTTTGTCAAGTTAGGGCCCTGTAACAATTGTTCATTTAGTGAAGTCCCTTGGAACCTCGCTGCACAATCAAACACAACTCGAAGTTTTTTCTTCTTGGGGTGTATTACACCATGGTGTGGCAAATACCACACATGTCCACCATCTCGATTTAAGTCCTCAATGGGTACCTTTTGTCTCTGTTCTGTTTGTTTTCTGTTGTTTGGCATTATCACGGTTTCCGATTTGAATGGCAGACCAATGACATAATGTCCATTTTCAAAGTGAACTGAATTTGTCACAAATTCGAGAAATCTTTTGTCGTCCCTCGATGGTTCTGGAACATCATCAATCGCTCTTTCACAAAGGTCATGATTGAATTGATATCGTACTTGCTCCTCTAATCTTGCGTCTATACGGTTGACTGTGGCATACGTATTGTAAGTACCATTCTCAGGTTTTGTATCAAGTGGTCCATTAATTACCCATCCTAACAACGTCTTTACAGCAAATGGACCTTTGTCAACACTAGAAATCATGTCGCAAAGGTTCATTGCTTTAGGAACATTAACACCAAACAACAAACCAACATCACTGTCTATGGTATCAATACCAATGTCACACAAATGTGGCCATCTTTGTAGGTCCTTGGATGTAACAATGTTTTCCTTAGATATAGGTAAATTTGGTTGAGTGTATGTAAGCGGCAATTCAATTGTGTTATCACCATTCAAATCACTCATTTCAAGGTTAAAGAAAATGTAACCGTTTTCTGTTCTCTGCTGTTCCATAGTTGTTAAGTTAAGCACAGTCTTTTTGCCCTCTAAGTGAAGTGCTCTTGCAATTCCCTCTGTACAAAATGTCGCTGTACTCCCAAAATCCAAGAAAGCATAAGTAGTAACAAATTGTTCGCTGTTTCTTGATTTCAGTCGCATAGGTATTACTGGAAGTGCTTGCCTCACTGAGTTCCCATCCCCCATATGCGCCGTTGAAGATACGGCCGCAGATGGTACTGTAAGGTTGTTGTTGTTTCGATCAGTTGTACTAACAGCTAATGGGTTTTCATTGCTTTGTCGAGGATTCACATGAAGTATAGATGGGTGACAATTCTTACAATGGACGCAGTAAGATTTCTGTTGACAAGCTCCTTTAAGATGTATAGATCTCAAACACGAGAAACATAATCCTTTTGACTTCAACACCACATATCTATCCTTTAGAGTTAGCTTCATAATGTTCCGACACTCTTCCAATGCATGTGAGATGCATTGACTGTGAATACATGGTTTCACACATGTAGGTGATCTAGGTTGCTCAGATGCATTATTGATTGCAGATAGATGAGACTCTACATATTTGGTTGCAAAGTTCATTTTTGGTTTTGAGAATGTGGTTGGTTTTTCATTATGTGCATGTTTCAAAGATGTTGATCTATTCATCACTTCTCTCCCATAGACAGGGTCGTTAGCCTTTTTAGCTTCCATACGTACGAACTTCACTAAGTTCTCAAACTTCACAACTTCATCTTTGTCTTTGAGCTCGTACACAACATTTCGCCACTTTTCTTGTAAGTAGAATAGAAGCTTACTAATAAGTAGTTTCATGTTCTCTGGATATTCTAGGGCTCTAGCACTGGCTACATTATTAATATCATGCTGACACTCAGTAAGAAATATTGAATAGTCAGCAAATCCTCTAGCATTGTCTTGTTTTATTAATGACCAATTCAATGCTTTTTTTCACATAGGCTCGCGCAACAACGTCCTGATCACCATATCGATCTTTGAATTCATCCAAAGCAGCCTTGTATCCTCCTTCAACATTTAAATGTGAATATCCAGTCACTATTATGTTCGCCTCGCCACATGTAAATTGCAGGAGAAAGTTCAAACGTTCCTCATACGAATTGGTATTGATACACACCATGGTGTTAAATTGCCTCATGAATATCTGATAATCCATTGGATTTCCTTCGAACTTCTGTATTTCTGACTTCGGTTTATCTAGTTCATGTGCTACTATAAGTAGCCCTTCTTGGTCACGAGTTTGGTTATGTGCACGTCCGGAATTGTATAATTCGCTGACTGTTGATACTGCAGGCACATATGGTGTACTATGTTGCGTCGACATACATGTAGGTATGTGTGTAATACTATGTGGTGTACAGGTAGATACACTAACAGACACATGCATTGAAGTAGTTTGAGTCAAAAGAGGTGTACTCCAATTCTGTTGAGTTACTGCCCTTGACACCGATGTAAACAAAGGCACATGTGGATTCAAGTTTGATTATATCGTAGACACAGGTGCATGCAAATTAGGATGTTGTTGTGCAGTTGTCTTTGCTGCAGATGCAACCATAGGTGTACGATGATGCAATTCTGAACGAAATCACTCAAGGCTTCTGTTAGTTGTTTTTCCCTGAGTTCACTTCTTTCAAGTTCTTCAATAATTTTAGTTCGTGCATCACTGATCTTCAATGCTGTCTGTATATCTAATTCTTCTTCTTTCATTCTCAGTTGTAACTTTGCCTCCTCTATCAGTTTTTTCTCCTCAAGTGTTGCTGCTCTCGCTAACAACTCTGCTTTATTTTGATTTTCTTAAAGCTTGTCTACTAAATAATTGCTTCTCTTAGATCCTGCACTTGACCTTGAAACCACAGATCTGTTGTCGAATAGAACACTTTTTGCATGTCTTGCAAACCACTCTTCAATCGACTCTTTTACTTGCATAAGTTGTTCATCTCTCCTCCTGAATTTATCTGCGTCCAAAGTTTGTTTACTTGGAGAAAGTCATGCTTTCACTTCATCATGAGATACTAGAAACTCCTCATATCTGACTAACCATTCACTATATGCAGATCTAACAGTGTATTTATCATCTGACGATTTTAACAGTTTTTGTAAATTATCACTTAATGTTGACAATATCTTGAAACATCTTTCTTTGTTTTTAAGTTTATTTTCCAAAGTAAATTCAGCACCCTTTTCAGTCAACTTTTTTTCTCTTTCACTTCTTCTGGGTAGACCCCTCATTGTCTCATCCTCATCTCCTTCCTTCATCTTCTCAGTTGTAAATATTTTGTACTGGCCAGGTAGGAAATGAAGTAGGAACAACTTGTAAATGCGTTTACGACGATTTACTACAAAAAATACAAAGAAAATATACGATAACTACAAGATATTTCAGATTAAATCACACATGATAACACATCCTAGCAAATCAATTATAATGTATTACATGTACTAGACAATAACAGACACTGAAGTATGGATAAGAAAAAATGCCGACATAATGTAAACGAAAGAGGCATAACCCTAGATTATTACAGATCAAGAATGGAAAACATGGTGAAAATGGAGTTATCTTCCGTACATGACAATTGTGCACGTATCCAGCGATACCACATATTACCTGACTTCCCAATTGCATTATAAGTAATGAACTTGAATATAATTGCACAAACACTAAAAGCGATTACCTTATACTGAAATTACTAAGTATGCAAAATTTACCGAGATACATATCTGCACAGTTTATACCTAAATAAAAACAACAATACACTCACCAATTCAGAAGCTTCCTCCAGTGAACATAATTATCAGTACAAAGCTGACTGGCAAGTTAACTAGTAAAATTTGACTGGAAAACTGGTAATGCAGGTATGGCACTTGACGCGTCCTGCCATAATAGAATCATGGGCTCTACACATAAAAAATATTGTGCCCCAAAAATGATGACATCACATCACAACTCCAGAGAGAGCACTAATTAACGAAATTGCCGTAACAGAAGGATAATGAACAATTTTAAAGAATTTAGATCATCATAAAAGTTTATCGTTAAATTATTATGACAGTGAAGCAGATGAAATTCACATTACTGGTAAATGATTAGAAGCTGACCTTTTTGCACTTAAGACTTTTGAAAGAGTTGTCTGCCCTTTTGTAAAACTAAGAAAAACCTAATTTTCTAAAAAGGTGTGTGGTCAATGATTAATTTTATTTCATTTTTTTTATAAAAAGAAAGTGTATGTAACTTTCTACCAAGACATTATTGTGAAAGTATTTGTTTTTAAATATTGTAATAAAACATGTTTTTTTTTTCATATACTTCAATGTTAAATTCTAGGTGAAATAAATCGAGCAGTAAACAAAATTTTGAAAATTCTTATGGTGGATTACTTTCTATTTGATGAACCCTTCAAAATGATACCATGATTACACATATTTAAACATCCATTTAATAGATATGAAATATGGTCATTATACATTGAATACCTTAAATTATTTCTTATTTTAAAAAACGAGAAGCAACTGTTGATGCAACTGTTGTAAATGTGATGACAAGAGCTGTGTGTAGGGGGCTCAAATCCAAGAAATACAAATAAATGGACTCAAATCACAGCTCAATGACGAGCAAATAAGTTTTACTACAAAGGAATGTACTGATAATAAATGTTGCCTCATTTGAGTAGTGATGATAAAGGTGTGTTTCTCTGTTGTAAGAAGGGATGTAGCTTTACCTATGAACGCTAATTACAAGGACTCATTCAGGAATTACAATTACGGGAGACGTTACTTCATGAGGTATGGGGTCGGGGCCACCTTAAAGCTCCTGGATTTTACAGGGCTTGAAATGTGTCTCCTATTTAGCCATTTGTACTATTTTTTATCATTCTTCATGAGGTGAAATTAGTAAAATGATGCGAAATCAAAGAGTGCTTTGGGGAAAAATAAGTTCTCCCAATAAAGTAATTCAAGAAATCAAAATATGTTGTCTTTTATTTTCCGGGGATGGAAGAAATTGTTGGGTTTTTTTTCATCGTTTAGTACATTTTCGTAAACTAGTTACCAAGATTAGCCTTAAATTTGATAACTTGGGTGGACTCCAGTCCCCATAAATATGCCACTGAATTATATGGTTAAATCTTATTCTTAAAATCACTAAAATTAGGAGCTTCCGGGAGTGTTGCCCTCTGGGCCTTCACCAGGGCTTTGTCCAAGACCTATTGGGAATCTTAGGGCGGCCACATACCCTCCGTCAATGGAGAGAAAAAATCCACGCCCCTCACCTCCAACCAGAATCCCTAGATCTGCTTTATCAATCAGTTCGGATACAAAAGATGGGCGAGTCTGCCGTGAGTTGCACTTCGGGTTTACTCGAACGACGTCACCGTCGGAAATCCTCAGAAATAGTCGACAAGACCTCACAAGATCCGCCTTTTATTACATTCCATATGAATCGTTGCAGATTTCCCCTAACAATTGATGATTGAATGCACTCGGATTTTCAGCCACAAGCGAGCGATATGCTTTTTTCTCGACGTGTGGAATTTTCCATGTATCTGGACCGAAAATCAACCTCTCCTGAAATTTGGTCTAAGCGTTCCTCCTCCTCCCCGGCCCGGAATTTAACCAAGGAAATTCTGTTAAGAATTTACAGCGCTTGGTTTAATAGTTTCCTTAAACGTGGGCGCCAATCAGAGAGACAAATATCATCAGCGGGCTATGTTTTATTATACTATTAAATAAAAAATAACCTGAAATAAAAAGGAATAATTAGAAATACGTTTAAATATGACAATGGATATCACAATTACCTATAATTCAATTGATAATGAATAATTATCAAGCACCGACCGGAACACATATTTCCAGTATAGAAAATTGAAAGCTCGCATGGTAAATAGCTTATCGTCTGTTCCCTTCAAAGGTAGCGCGAAAGTGCGGGCCCTGGGTTAATAAGAGAGTGAAAGTGAGCAAGTATAAGATAGCGGTTAAACAAGTATAGGGAAGTCCACCGGTTGGTTATAGACACACACGTGGTCTGTCACACTTGCGTGCAGAAATAAAAACACATTTACACTGATGTAACAGTGAGAAATAAATGATTAATGGTAATTTATTAACAGAGGTTACATATAGTGAGCCTCAAGTACACCAAAAAAACAAATTCACGCTGTATAAAAATCATTACTGTGGGATTTAAATATCGTGAATATTAAAGGAAAATCGTATCAATTCGGGAGATAATGTTATAGTTTTCAGTCTGAGGGTAACCATTTAAAACGTAGTTTTCTACCCCAATCTTCCATACCCCAGGAGAAAAGGACCGTGAACATATCGGAGATACCTCAGTGGTTCATATTGATCATATAAGGTATAATAGTTAAATCATTTTTTCTTTGAAAAGAGGGATGGTAAAAGGGACCACAAGCCAGAGCTAAAGTGAGGAGGTCCTTTTCTAAAATTATTTTTCTTTTATCTAAATTGTAAGACAATGAAAATTCATTGTCAAACTTCTGTTCTTTATTTACAAAATAGTTGTTCACGATCTTAAAATTAATTGGAAATGCTAATGTTGTCTTGAGAGATATTGTTTTGGTATCCTGCCCTAATCTACCCGACCTTAGTAACTCTTGTTTTACCTAAGAAAACTGCAATACATCTATCCTTAAAAAAAATCCCACATAGCTTTCCTGGGTCTATACAGTATGTGTGTCGTCTGCATTCATCATTTCCCAGTTCCAATTCCTGGATCCACCCGTAAAGTATATATGATTGTCTACATATTTGTGTTTTAATAATCAATGTATTTATGACACTTTCCTTCCCAATCTTGAAGAATGGACACTAGGGTCTAGAAGAACATATCTGTTTTTTCTGGACTTAATTAAAAAAAAACCCACATATATTATGAACGAATGAATACCTGTGGAAAAATCAAATGGCACAAAATAAAATCAAAACACCCACCGCAAACATTTATGATGAATTTAAAACTCAATATATCTATATGTATCTCTATCTATATATATCTATATGGCATTTCAATGCAATTTCAATAGGCACACGAAAGCTTCAGTCGATTATATTACACAGTTGTACACCTGGTTGCGGATTAATGCTCTTTAAAAGACTTACTTTAAAACTACCCTAGCAACCGTCAATAGCGTGAACTTGAGGAATGCGGAAGAAATTTTGAAAGCTGTGTACAAAACACCGTTTACGGGTAAATCATAAACTGGGTATTCCTCAAGGACGCTGAGTTCCCTATTATTTAAAAACAAAAATTTTCAATTAGTAGTGCATATGACTAACTATTTGTTATTTAAAAAAGGAGAAGCAACTGTTGATGCAAGTGGTGTAAACGTGATGCCAAGAGCTGTGTGTAGGGGGCTCAAATCCAAGTAATAGAAATAGATATACTCAAATTACAGCTCAGTGACGGCAAATAAGTTTGACTAGAAAGAAATATACTAAAAATAAATTTTGCCTCATTTCAGTAGTGTTGATAAAGATGTGTTTCTGTGTTGTAAGTAGGGATGTAACTTCACCTATGAAGGCGAATTACAAGGACTCGTTCAGGAATTGCAGTTACGGGAACGCCACTTTATGAAGCAGGGGTTCTGGGTACCATATAAGTTTTGCATTATGACCTCTGGGTCGAGGCCTCTGCTGGTGGACTGTTAGTCCCCGAGGGTTTCTACAGCCCAGTAGCTAAGTACATCGTTACTAGCTTGACAACACGGATGTATATTTAATTGCTGTTATAGAATTTAGAAATTCATTTGAAAATTAAGGATTATCTCCCTCATGCATATCTCTTATCCTTAGACGAATTTGGCTCCACTTTTTTGGCACGCTGTTTTTGGCTATATTTAGCTCTAAGGCTTCATAGTTATTTCGGATTTCAAACATTTCGGTTGAGCATCACTGAAGAGACATTATTTGTCGAAATGCGCATCTGGTGCATCAAAATTGGCACCGCATAAGGTTTACACTAAAGGGCTTGGAATGTGTCTCCTATTTAGTCATTTGTACTATTTTCTATCATTTGTCATAAGGTGAAATTAGTGAAATGATGCAAATTCAAAGGGTTTTCTGAAGAGGAAAAAATCTCAATAAAGTATTTCTAGAAATCAAAGGATGTTGTCATTTATTTTCCGGGAGTGGAAGAAATTTTTGTTTCTGTCATCGTTTAATACATTTTCTAAACAATGTACCAATATTTACCTTAAATTCGAAAATTTTAGGGGGCGGGGACTCCACACCCCTTAAATCTGCCACTGAATTATATGGTTAAATCTTACTCTTAAAATCACTAAAGTTAGGAGCTTCCGGGAGTTTCACCTTCTGGGCCTTCACCAGGGCTTTGCCCAAGTCCCGTTGGGAGTCTTAGGGCGGCCCAAGACCCTCTGCCTCTGGAAGAATATTCCACCCCCCCCCCCCCAACTCCAACCAGAATCCCTGCATCCGCCCCTGCTTTATCAATCAGTTCGGATACACAATGCAAGCGAGTCTGCAGTGGGTTGCACTTCGGGTTTATTTGAACGACGTCACCGTCGGAAATCCTCGGAAATATTCGCCAGTCCTCAGAATATCCGCTGTTGATCATGTGAATCGTTGCAGATTTTCCCCTAACAATTGATGATTGAATGCACTTGGATTTTCAGCCGCAGGCGATTGATATGCTTTTTCTCGACATGTACAATTGTCCATGCATTTGGACCGAAACTCGTCCTCTCCTGAAATTTGGTTTAAAAGTTACTCCTCCTGCCCGGCTGGGAATTTAAGAAAGGAAATTCTGCTTGGTTCTGTAGTTTCTTTAAATGTAGGCGCCAATTGCAAAGAGACAAATATCATCAGCGAGCTATGTTTTATTAAACTATTAAATAAAAATTAACCTGAAATAAAAGGAATAATTAGAAAAAAATCAACATGACAATGGATATCATAATTACCTATAAATAAATTGATAATGAATAATTAGCAAGCACCGAACGGAACACATATTCCGAGTATAAAATATTAAAAGCTCAAATGCTAAGTAGCTTATCGTCTGTTCCCTTCATGGGTAGCACTGAAAGTGTGGGCCCTGGGTTAGTAAAAGCGAGAAAGTGATTGAGTATAAGAAACCGGTTAAACAAGTATAGGGAAGTTTAGTGGTTGGTTATTGACACAAACGTGCACTGTCACACTTGAGTGTAGAAACAAAAACACATTTACACTTATGTAACAATGATAAATAAATGATTAAAAATAATCTATTAACAGAGGTTACCTATAAATAGCATCACGTACATCAGGAAACTTTAACAAGTTCAAGTTGTATAAAAAGCATTGTTGTAGGATTTAAATAGGTGAATATTAAAGGAAAACCGTATGAATTCGGGTAACAATTCTATAGTTTTCAGGTTGAGTGTAAGCATTTGAAACGTAGTTTTCTATCCATAGTTTGCAATATCCCAGGAGAAAAGGACTGTGAACATACAGGCGATACATCAATGGTTCATATTCATCAAAAGGTATACTAGTTAAATCATGTTTACCATGAAAAGAGAGGTTGTAAAAAGGGACCACAAGCTACAGCTAAAGTGAGGAGGTCCTTTTCTAAAAACATTTGTCTTTTATCTAAATTGTTAAGCAATGAGAACCCATTGCCAAACATCTTTCTTTATATACAACATGGCTGTTCACGTTCTTAAAATTAATTAGAAATGCTAATGTTGTCTTGAGAGGTATTGTTTTGGTATCCTGTCCTCGCCCACCCGACCTTAATAAATCTTGCTTTACATCAGAAAATTGCAATATAACTTTGTTTTCCTGTAAAAAAAAAAAAAAAAAAAAAAAAAAAAAAAAAAATCTCACATATGTTTCCTGGGTATATACAGTATGTGTGTCTTCTGCATTCATTATTCCCCTGTGACAATTCCTAGATCCACTCGTATAATGTACATATCTGTGTTTTAATAATCAAAGTATTTATGACACTTTCGTTACCAATCTTGAAAAATAGACACTAGGATCTAGAGGAACATTGCTTTATTTCTGGACTTGATTGAAAAAAAGAACCCGATTAGTATGAACGAATCAACACCTCTGGTAAATCCAAATGACACAAAATAAAAACAAAACACCCACCGCAAACATTTATGATGAATTTAAAACTCAATATATCTACATGTTTATAGAATCCAAATGTGGCGTTTCAATGCAATTTCGATAGACACACGAAAGCTTCAGTCGATTACATTACACAGTTGTACACCTGGTTGCGGATCAATGATCTTTAAGAGACCTGCTTTAAAACTACTCAAGCAGTAGCCATTGATATGAACTTGAGGAATGCGGAACAAATTTTGAAAGCTGTGTACAAAACAACATTTACGGGTAAATCATAAACTGCATATCCCACAAGGACGCTGAGTTCTCCATTATTTTAAAACGAAACGTTCAATTAGTAGTACACGTGACTAAGGTCGAACCATTCAACGATCTGACTGCTAATAACTGTTCTTCAAAATGCCCCATGACCCACAGAAGGGTAAGTTACTTGGTAAATATAAATCCTGGGGCGCTGTCTGTTTTATTTTTTATATAGAAATGAAATACACTAGAACTTAGGTAACGTGTTTTTATTTACATAAAACAGCGAGAATACTACCCTAATGATTTAGTACGTTTTGACACCGTGACCAACATCATGCATGACGTCTCAGTGTATACAGATACATAGGCGCCATGTACATAATTGATATTCATTTAAATCAAATCAATATATTTTAATCCAAATGTATAGATGACAGAACCCAAATGCTGAATGGTTAAACTGGATGAATATGGTTGTTCTACATCTACCAAAATGAGGGTGTTACACGTCTCATGTTAATTTCCCTAAAGTTATTGCATGAAAGGTCGACAAAATTAAGTTATTCAAACATTTGAAAGTATTTCCTTCAATGATTCTGGAAAAAAATAGTAAAAGATATATATTTAAAAGAAATAGCCAAAATACTTGGAGCATAAGTCAAACAAAAAGCAATTTATATTTTTTTAAGCGTTAAAATGGAGGGGTGTTCACGAAATTCAGAAATACTGCCCCCGTGAAACAAAATAAGTTGAGCATAAACATGTTCTTCGAGTTTCCTTCTCCAAAAACTGTCGCTTTGAAATTTTGTTTCACGAGGGCATTTTTTGTTGTTGTAAATTTTGTAAAACTTCACTAGTATTATTTCCAAGTTCACCTGTACGTCAATTTTCCTCAAGAATATATTGACTACTCCCTGGTTCAGTAGGTAGGGTCGTCAACTCTTATATCTTAAGATGTTTTCTTTTTTTTAAAGACCGGGTTCGTATCATTCAGGAACGCTTTTTTTCATATCACATTTTCCAGATAGATTTTTTTTCAAAATTGAAAATCGATCCTGGACACTGTTTAGTTTGTGAATAGGACTTAATTGCAACAAACACAGCGAATACAGCATGCGATACCTGTGTTTTACTAGTCAAGGCTGCTAACAAAAACTTTTTTTATGAATGAAAGTTGTTGACAAAGGCATGGTGCCTTTTACGAAAAACCATTATGAGCTTTGCAAATCATTGAAAAAAAGAAGATTAAGGCCGAACAATGTAAATAACCGTTAAACAGTTTAAGAGGAGAATGTTACATGTATATGTATTCCAGTCGTACTAAACCTCTCATATATTGTTTATGGTACAGTGTCATCACTGTCGGATTTAAAGGGGGCGGGTGGAGGTGGGGGATTGGGGCACACACACACTCCCACTAACATTTTCAAAGTTTAGGTTACAAATCAGCGCGTGCTATAAAAAGAGGGCACATCAAATCATATCTATGGTTGATTCTTAAAGGTGAATTTCAGTCCCTAACTCCGTCACTTTCGGGAAACCCTGTGAAGTTTGTAAACAAATACCATTGCGACGTCATCTTTCCACGCTGAAAATCTACCATGAAATACTGATAAGTTCAGCTCAAAAATATGTCAAAAACAAATAACAACAAATTAATATGTAACCTATTTCATGTGTATATCTATCATATTTTATTTGAAACCAATAGGCACTTCCATGGCTGACTGCTGTGGGGAATATTTTATCACTTACAATATTTTACATAAGTAGGACGAATAAGCAGTATACCTTGCTCTAATGTTGTACACATCTAAATGAATAACTGTATAGAGATTCCGAGTTGATTATATATATATATATATTTAATATGAATACTAGTATGCATATTTTGAGAATTGTTTTATATACATTGGTAATTGTTTGCAACCCCCTCCCTCCCAAAAAACCATACATCAATGTTTTATTGGTTATTCTTATTTTCAAAACAATCTGCTTCTTATAAAAAAACAACAACCGAGAAACATGTGATGAAAAGAGGTGTGTATAGGGGGGTTAAAATAAAATACAAATAGATGGACTCAAATCAGAGCTCAATGACGAGCAAATAAATTTGACTAGAAAGAAATTTACTGACGATAAATTTTGCCTCATTTAAGTAGTGTTGATAAAGACGTGTTTCTGTTTGTAAGAGGGGATGTAACTTCACCTATGAAGGCTAATCATGTTTAAATCAATTTTACTCGTAGAATCATTAAACTCCATAAGCTTCCGAGGGCTTCGCCCCCAGACCCCTGCCTTTGGAATAAAAAATCACACACACCCATCAGAATTCCTGGACCCGCCCCTGGACATGTACAGTTGCCAACTGTTGATTCTTAAAAATAATACATACAGTGTACGAGTATCAGAGCTTCTGAACTGTAATAGTCTAGAATATTATATATTTGATAAACTCGTATATCATGTAACCGTATACATTGTATCTGATACTCAGAAAAAAGAAGATGATTTAATTTCTCAATTTCAAAAATAGTTTAGACTAGGCCTACATGTATAATATATTGACAGATAAAACTTATCAGCCTTGTTCTTTGTACTGGGTAATCCTACACTATTCAAATGGCAAGTATGCAACAAGAAAAGGTCAGCTCTACGCCAAGAGTGTTGTTACGGAGCTCCGATTAAGGAAAATCGCCGCTTCAGTGCAACACCCTCTTTATACAACTTAAAAATTTCATTCAGTAAAGGTGGGGAGAGTCCACTAGGCTGATGTGATGTATATTTGGAGATGCTAAAAATAAACAGTAACGGTTCCAGAATTTCCAGGAAGGGGGGGGGGGCATGTATGTGAAAATCAAGTAATCAGTTATTTTGGGTGCCAGATCTAGAGTTTCATTCACCTTAGATTTGATTTCAATATGTTTTATGGGGGGCTTGATTGTTTTCAACTTAATTATATGTATATACCAGTGATGTAACTTAGGTAAATTTGTGGCGGACAGAGCGAGTTGGGGGGGTTTACATTCGCTGATATGGAATTGGTCTTTGTCAGAATAAACATGTGGCTGACTTGGGTTGTTTTTTTCCTCTCAATTTTTTGTATACCTGATTAGAGTACTTCCTGATGTGCACCTAGACGTGTAGCAATAGAGTGATGCTAAAACGCGGAACAGAAAACGGAATGGAAGACGGGATAAAATTTAAGAATTAGAATGATTAATATAGCTAAGATAACACCATAATTCGAAAGAAAATTAAAATCTTATTATTGTTAAAATATAGATTGCAGGAATTTGTTTACAAGCTGTAAAAAACAACTTACGAAGCATTTTACAAGAATTTTGAAATGTCGGCAATGAGATATGTCTTAGAGCGCAGCAACAGCTATATTGGACCAGGGTAGAGAAAGGAAAGAACACACACACGTTGTATCCCCCGTGTGGCAAAACGTCATTAACGTACATTTACATGTAAATTTATATTTGATACAGTCAGTGGCGGATTTAGGGAGGCAACCGGCGACCCCCCCCCCTTCCTTAAATTTCCAAATTTAAAGTAAATCGTGGTATCTTGTTTCGGAAAATGTATGAAATGATTAAAGAAGCAATAATTTCCCCCATTCCCGGAGAATTACATAGCAGAATCCTTTTATTTCTTGAATTACTTTATTGGCAGAACTTATTTTTTTCCAAAAAATCCTTAAATTTTGGGTAATTTTATTAATTCTACCTTAATAAAATGATAGAAAATAGTACAAATGACTTAATGGGAGAAATATTTCAAGCCCCCTACAATCTGTAAAATCCAGAAAATCCAGGAACTTCTGCGGGCATCGTCCCCTGAACCCACTGCCTCATAAAGCCCCCCCCCCCCCCCCAACATAATTCCTGGATCCGCCCCTGGCAGTGTATGTGTGTACCTACAACAGGGGAGTGTGGTATGTATATAACAACAATTCATGATCTTATTAAGTCAGCAAGTTAAACATATTGTGTTTTATATATCATTTTTAAGCAATAGAGACTTTGTGACTCCAAACATAAACAGGGAGGACTTCTAGCAGTTTATTTCTAAACTAAATACCTGTATCTTGATATTTAGATTAATGATGAGATGCCCTTTTAATTCCATTCAAGCATAAATTGTCTGTTAGCGTTTTACCTATTTCATATCTAATAATTTCCTCATACTATGGATCGTAAACATCACCTCAGTTTTCATTGGTTCAGTTTAAGTCTTTCTTTCCCGCTGTATCTCTTCGGGTTCAACATTAATCCGCAGGACGTCAGTAAATGTAAACTCATCCCAAATCCTGTATACACACCGGGCTCGTTCACTTTAAAATTGATGTGATATAATACATATACTGTACATGTATTATTAGAAGTGTACATCTAAATTACGAAGAAAAACAAGTTAAATTTAAAAAGGCTCTGGTTGGGGAAAATTGTTAAACAAAAATTGTTTGAACTTTTACACTGCTGTTTTTGTAGGGGTGGGGTGGGTTCTTCATTGGATATAAAGAAGTAGGTACAGTTTCTACAGTCATCTGGCCCAAAATATTGATGATTTCACATGGAGCTCAAATCCTGGCATTCGATTAAGGAATAGTTGAGCAAACCCAAAATTCACTCAGTTTGATCAGCATAATGATTTGTGTCATATGACGAGAGCTTGAAGTTGGCATACAATTGCAAAAATGCCATTTTCAATGAAAATATCCACAAATTCAGGTGGTTTTCCTTTTAGAAAACATACAGCGCATGCGTCGAACAAATTCATATTGAAGCATGTTTTTCATCTCAAAATAATACACAATATATATCATTTTCATTTTGCTCGACAAATGCGCACATCTTTTCCTGAGCAATAATTTGTATGACATTTGACAGTTTTCAGGCTTATTTTGAGAAAAAGGCGGGAAATGTCTTATTCATGATGTCATAATGCTATCCATTTAGGAGTATCATTCTGATTTTGTTGACATAGTATACCTGGCATTTATTTTACTTTCTTAAAACGCTGATTACGGTTAATTCCAGACACATTTTATAGAGAGACATTTTTTGGGCCTTTTTATGTATACAATCGTACCTTGTTCTTTGAAAACTCAAGTCTGATTAATTTTTCTTTTCTTTATTTATATTTTTCATGGCAAGTTAATGATTTTGAAATACATATGCATTAGTATGAAGCATATCAAACGGTGGACTATGTGGATGACTTCCCGCTCTCTATGTATTTTCTGCTCTCCTTGTTCATGATAAAACTTTTACTTTGCAAAATGCTGACCTCCTCATACTATTATTGCATACAATATTTTCCGTTTTCCGCTCCGGTCCGTCTTCCCTTTCATTCCCGTAGCGCGGCCTCTATTGCGAGATTGCACCCATAACAATAGATGAGCGGATCATAGGATCTAATCTTAATTAGATTGCAAACATGTGAAGACCATTTTGATATGAGGTTAGTCTTGTTTGCGGGTAAAAATGAACAGAAAATATTGTGTAGGGTGTTGTTTTAAAGTTTGAATACCATGCGATATATATATATGATCGGGTTCGATATTGGAGATGAAAGTAAGCGATAATTCTAATTTGTCGAATGGAACTTCGCACCTTTGCGAATAGCACCATTACATTGATTAAGGCGCAGCAGACGACAGAACTGAGAATATAGACCTAGTTTTTCTCCGTGTATGTAATACATGACTGCTAAACTCAACATTGCCAGCAGATACGAGGGGACTAAGACTACGAATAAAATTATCTAATCGTGGTAAAGTAAGAAACTGTTGATGATTAGCAAACATTGGTCTCCTATATTCAGAATTTCCTTTGATTACTCTAGGTCTGTTTCCCAAGACGACATTATACTTGCCCCGGGCAACGAGAAAGCGTAATTCTAGACCCTTGGTAATCATTTATATATTATTTCTTTTCTTAATGTTTGATTGTAAGAGTTATCGTTCGTGTCCAGAGCTCCAGATAATATTGTTGTGTAGCCGAGAAATTACATATAAATATCTGGTGTCTTACCTTAACTAGACATGAAAGACAGGAGACGACTAAATAAAGGTATGCTTCTAAGGAAAGGGGCAAACAGAACTATCGCTCAAGCAGTGTGGACAAGGTGACGTAGGAATAGACCAGGGTCAGAGGGCATGCATAGCAATGAGTACGACTTGGGAGAATATGAAGTAACAATGCGTTTACACTACAATAATTATCATTTCTGTTAGTGGAACAGTTTGACCAATGGCTATTTTATTTTAAAGTACTCTATGTATTTTAACTCTTTAAAGAAGGGGATGTGCTATGAACGCTTCGTTTATGTCCCAGTAGTCTCGCACTTGCTAGCTAGACTTGTGCATTTTCTTACCAATGATGCACAAGAGTCATCAAAGCGCGATAACTCTAACGATCTGGTAATGGGAAGCATTGTTTACCACAAAGAGTATTTACTCCCTGCTTTTCATATCAATGAATATTTTGCATTTCAGAAAAAGTCAAAAGATTATTTTTTTAATTTACTGATTATCTTTGCTGTTTGCCACTAATACTAGTGGGTTTCCCCCCTTATATAACTGGTATCGATAAACGGTACAATTGCCAATGCAAAAAAAAATCATTTTTCCCAATTTTGAGACTAAAAATTCCCAATTTACTTACCAAAAAAATAGACCACTGACATCGTAATCTACGAATCTCGCTATTCACAACTCTAGGACTAGGCTATTGCGCATACACAAAATATTGACAACAAATATCTAGTTCGAATTTGTTCAGTTTTTTGTAAACAAAAGACCAATCGACGTGTGTCACAGCATCAACACGCATTGCAAACAGAAAACGATTTGCTTTACAAACATATTATAATGTACAATGTTCACTCGTAAGGTTACTGAGAATAAATTTTCACCAACGCCCAATTATAAGCATTTAATTTCTTGATGTATATGTATTATGAACACCTAATGCACGTAATATTTATCCTAAAGTTGCGAATAGTAAGAATTTACTTAGTCTGAAACGTGTGAGTTAACTAAAATGCTAACTTCCGGTAATGAATCGAAAGTACAGATCATGGCAGTGTGCGCGTTTTTGTAAAGCTACGACGATGCTAAAACGAACCTACGATGATTCCTTATGTCTCACAACAGCAAATATTACCGTAAAATATCGGTACTTGGAATCACCAAAATTACCGCAAATCACCGAAATTACCAAAGAAATGGCCGAAGTTACTCATAAAGGGGCCGAAATTACCTCAGTATATGTTCAACTATATGCCATTTAGTCACACTTTAAATTTCATACTGATTGATAATGATTTGAAGGAGTTGTGGCGTAAATTTTATACAAGTTATTTCCCTCTAAATACCTCTCGTACACGTGAAACAATTTATTTCACGTTGTTTGAATGCAATGCACTGTAATATAGTAATGATAATACATTGCCATATTCTACACTACAGTAAAAAAGTTTGTAAAGAGATCTATGGCTGAAACAATTAATTGCGGTTCACTTGGACCATGATTCACGGCATTCGTTTCAATTTTCGGTTCAACATCTTCAAATTTCGATTCGGTTCATGTTTACATTTCTTTCCGGAAATAAATAATTAACCTTGGATTTGGATTTTACTAATTACAATTTATTACAACAAAATGGCGGACGCCAATTCGGGAATCGTGATTAAAAACCTTCCGCCAAATCTAAGGTTCCCTGTATGGAAACATTTAGGTTTTAAAGAGAACAGAACTGCAGCAGTATGTAGAATTTGTTTCACAGAAATAAATTACCAATGCTCTTGGATATTTCTAGTCAACTCGTACCCTGCCCGACTCGTACACAGGTCAACTCGAACCAAATAGGTCAAGTCCTACCAAAAAGGCAAAAGTCAACTCGTTCCCAAGAATCTGCCCATAATGCAATATATCTATGCGGATATAAGTGACATATTGCTTAGGTATGAGTTGTCATCAATTGAAGAGGAAGAGTCAACTCGTAACCAGATTCCTGGGTACGAGTCGGTCAGGGTACGAGTTGACTTAACTCCCTCTTGAATATTATAACATGGGATATGAGATCATAGTCTGTTGTTGAAAACGATGACTTTCAGGGGAAAAAATGAAATGAAAACATGAAAGTTGTATTTTTATTTTTTTTTTTTTGTCTATTGCAGGTTTTGACAACTATTGAATTGAATCGAAAATAATCGAATTGTGGCCTAAGAATCGAAAATCGAACCTAAACGTGAGGTACTTCAATCGTTTCAGCCCTGAAGAAGTGACTATTTCTTGTCTTGTTCTCTTTTTTCGTTTCTATTAGTTAAAATCATCTGCCGATACATTGGTAGAAAAATCCCAATTTGTTCGACTTTGGCGCTATTTTTCCCAATTGACTGGGTTCCACTACTAGTGGGTAGAAAAAAATCGCTGAATACAGAGTTCGATCACTTAATCCAAATATGAAACATAATACTTGCTTCTCGTTGCATCGTGCATCCCATTGTATCATTCTATTTTTATTTTTGTCGTTTACGCATGAGTATTTGGAATAAAAACATAAAATCACGTTGTTTAGTCAGGCATTATATTCTAAATGAAAATTTATGATAATGATAAATTTCAGTACAATAAGTTCAAATAATGCAGAATTTGATTTTTTCTAAAAATAGACGAAGAGAGCATTTAGAATAATATGCATTAAATTGTTGGTTACAAGTTCAATCCTTATGAATCGTTTTTAAAATATTGTCTGGTTATTTTTGTTGTCTAGAATACGTGATTAGCGTCAATGGCTTAAGATGTATGGAAAGCCAGAAAGGTAAAATTATTAAAAATATTTTCATAAAAAAAATATATTTCACCGGCAGCTTGACTTTGTTTTATTTCTACTGCAAAGTCATATAAGATAAATCAATTAGGTACAATTTAGATATTGCAAACATATTTATTATTCTTTTTCTTCATATTTATGAGTAAATTCAGTGTCTGAATGTTGGAAAACAGTATTTTTATGCAGAAAAATCATTAATTTATTATTAACTCACATCATAGCAAGGCATCAATCACACTTGCCAAATGTTCTATGTACTGTGCTTATTTTGTTTTTATAACAATGGGTCAGATATCAGAATAAAATCAAGTGTCTTGTAAGATTTTAACAAATATTAAATTTAATATGTTAGTTTTGAGCGCTGTTGATAGATTTAATGATGTAGCACGATATAGTGGAACTCTTCAATTTCAACTAACACGAAGCAAACCAAAATTGCACACCGTATTTTTCACGACTTAAAAGAAAATAATCGAACTTGTTTTTTACTTTGTGGGTTGGGGAAGATACAGATATCAATAACAATGAAATTATTTATTCGCCAGGTATACTGAGACTTATATTGATACCACCCTTTTCTATTTTCATACGTATTTTTTTAACATCACATTAAAAGAAAAAATGTAAATTGTTTTACACTATTGGTTGAGGAAAAGACGTACATTTTTAACATCACAAATTTAACGCAAAAAATATTGATGTTTGAAATTCATATAAAACATAGAACTAGCACGATACAGTGAGACATCGGGCTAGAACTTTCCTTGCTCCTTGTAACTATGAGAAATGGAGGATAATTTGCCTTCAGAAGCCCATGTTTTAATTTTCAGATTTTATTACCATGGCAACCAATTTTCAAAAAAAAATGTATGGTTCTTGAAAGTACACATGTGAGTTTTTAAAGGATTCCATCATGTCATATGCTGCTAGCCTGGAAGTAAAAAATCAACAAAAATTAGGAAAATCTACCCATTTTTTCAACCCCTTTAACCACCCCCCCCCCCCAAAAAAAAATCCCCAGTGTAATGACAGATATCAACTTTCAGCAAAATTCCTAACCTTTCCAACAAGGCCAAATTTGCAATAATGTCCCTGATTCCTTTTCGAGATATTTTACATCAAAGATGCGGCATGCTCTTTTCAACTTACTGTTTAAAGTAACAGTAGAATTACCCACCCAGAAGTCAAACTCTCATCCATCGCACAGTCACCGTTTCGAAAACCATAAAAAGGCAAATGATCAATGTAGAATGGTCTCCTCCTATATATATATATATATATATATATATATATATATATATATATATATAGTCGTTATAACGATCTAGTTCGTCAATACAACCTCGCATTGGGTCAAATACTGTCTGACGTGTTTCATACCGATTGTTAAGCCGTTCTTGGCACACTGATTTTGACTGCGGATAACTCCGTTTACCTGATCAGGATATGGGGCTCACGGCGGGTGTGACCGGTCAACAGGGGATGTTTACTCCGCCTAGGCACCTGATCCCACCTCTGGTGTGTCCAGGGGTCCGTGTTTGCCCAATTATCTATTTTGTATTGCTTGTAGGAGTTATGAGATTGATCACTGTTCGTTATCTTCATCTTGCATCAATAACAATGAAACTATTTAAATTCTATAAAATACTCTTAACATGTTTACATTTTAAACCTGGTCACTTTACCTTCGTATGGCAATTTGCCAGGTATATTGAGACTTATATTGATACCACCCTTTTCTATTCTCAGACAGGATTTTCCCTTTGCACATGGACATTGATAAAAAATTGAGAGAATATTCATAAGCGCTAAGTTGCAGTAATTCCGTTTCAGAGTTTTTCTCTGATTTTCTGGGTACCGGGTAAATCATATTTCTTTACAGCAAATTTTGAGAAAAATACTACTTCCGGTTGATTGTTTTCATTATTAAACGTATTTTTTCACTAGATTTTTAAATTTTTCTCAGCATTTGAAATTATATTTCAAAGACAATTTGATTCAAATATGCATTCTTATCGCTAAAGTTTTCTTTAGGGAATACACTTGATTTTAGTTCCCATTTCTATACAAACCTCCATACAATGACAGAAAATCTGTTATCTTCGTTAATATTCAAGAATGACTTGTTCTGGCAGATGGGACAGTGCCTGTCTGAACTGTTTTACTTATTGCCCCTACACCACAGTCAACAATGTTTATTGTCCACTTGTTTTCATTTATATCAAAAAAATAAAAATCATCTGATGTGCTAAGCTAAGAGTATTTTTATCCAGCCCTCTCCATACAATATTTTGTACAAATACTACAAGCTCTTGACTGAAGAGGGGGAAATTCTTATCCTGAAGAGATTATTTTGCCAATGGCCTGTGCTGACACATCATATTCCGTAACAAGGAAATCAAAATTAGCTATAAAGTCAATATTATTCTTTGATTCCTTTGGCACCTAGCGCTACCAATGAGCATGGAACTAGGTTACTTCACCGTCTGATAATTTTTCTATTTTTAATTTTATATATGAATTTTCTTCTTGAGGTGAATAAAATGTACGATGACTCACTTAGCATATCAAACTACAATGATCTAAACAAATCATACACCTGTCTGAATTTTATAAAAGCAGACTGTATATTATCTGTATACAAAATGTATCAGAAAATTATTTATACTATCTCAAAATAAAATTGATCAGAATTTTTTTTAATATTATCTCTACACAAAATGTATCGGAAAAATGTTCTATATGAATTATCTCTAAACAAAATGTATCGAAGAATTATCCATATTATCTTGATACAAACTGTAACAGATATAGCATATAGATATAGCATATCTAGTTTTCCTACAGGTGAGAAAACTTGTATGATTTGACATCACACAGAAGGAAGAACGGAAGTCTTTTTTACATGGTGGTACAATGTATCAGCTGTTCTATCACTTCATGCATATCAATATTTCAGATAAGATTACTTAAGCAGTGTTATCTTTGACATTATATTTTATTAATAACTGATAATTATATGTTGCTGTCATTTAGAGTCAATTCACTCATTTTCCTCCAAAGATGTACAAATGTTAAATTCTTTAGTGCTTTTAGCTAACCTGAGCCGAAGACGAGCTTTTCTGATCAATATTTGTCCGTTGTCCATCATCGTTGTTGTTGTTATCATAATCGTAAACTTTCCACATTTTCGTATTCTAATCCAGAATTGCTGGGCAAATTTCAATCAAACTTGGCACAGAGAATCTATGGGTGAAGGGGATTTATATTTTTAAAATGAAGGGTCATGCCCCTTCAAAGATGAGATAATCACAAAAATATGGTGGGGAAATTTAAAAATCTTTTAAAAGCCACTGGGCCTGAAGATATGAAATTCATATGAAAGTATCCTGCCATAGTACAAATTCGAATGTGTTAAATGTGCCCCCAGAGATAGCATGGTACCACAACAGGGGATAAAAAAAAGTACAGGCAAATCTATAATGGGAATTTTTAAATGTCTTTTTCTGAAAATACCCTGGGCCAGGAAATTACAGATTTACATGAAAGGTTTCTGATATAGTGTAGATTCAAATTTCTTCAAATCATGGTCCCTGGGGTAGGATGGGGTCGCAATAAGGGGTTAAAGTTTTACATACTAATATAATCGGACATTTTTTAAAGATCTTTTGAAGAACCACAGGACCAGCTAGGTTTATATTTATATGAAAGCTTACTGACACACTGCAGATCGAAGATTGTTAAAGTCATGGCCTGGTCCCGGGGTTATGGTGGGGCCTGACAATATCAGAACAAAGATTTACATTGGAAAATATCGGGAAAATTTTCTTCTCAAGAATTTCTGAGCAAAGAAAGTTTACATTTACATGCATGTACGCTTCCTGATATAATGTAGATTGAATCTTGTTGAAACCCTTGCCCCTGAGGGTAGGTTGGGGCCATTGCAGGCGACACATGATTTGTATACAAATTTACACTGGTTCAGAAAAGTTTGCATTTACGTGTAAGCTTACTTACATAGTACTGATTCAAAATCTGATCATGGTTAAGTTAGGTTGGAGCCACAATAGGGTTAAAAGTTTTACATGCGAAAATGTAGGGGTAATCATTCTGAGAATTTAACATTTTAAATGGTATAGATAATAGGTCTATGTCTTTTTTTGATGCGGTATAGACTTATGGCATTTGGAATAGACCTGACCAAAACTCCTTGCATGGAACGCACAACATTTCTCTCCTCGAACTTAAACCATACTCGTCTGTTCTGCCTCTGTGGCTTGAATTCGCGTTTTCTTCCTTCCATATAGCCTGCGTTTTTCTTGTTCGGATTCTTGTGTTTGTTTGACACCATTAGGTTTAATGCCAGGCTATGTGCCTTCAAAATATTTAACTGCAAAATCATCTACACGCCATTTGTTGACCTTCACCTCAAATTATTTTTGCTAAGTCGAACGTATATTATTTTGTTTAACATTTTTGCAATATTTGAATATTTGCGAAAGAAAGATAAAGAACAACTCTTGTTATATTGTTAGTGAAAATTTCAATTTAAAAATCGATCCCAATAAAATCCATCAATGCAGATAAAAAAAGCATCGACATTTAAAGACACACGAATCATATGCTGAACAATTTGTTTAGAACACTAGTCATAATCTTCAAACCGCTTAGACACATAATTCGTATATTTTAAAATCAAGAGGAAGACAATTCAGGTCCTAAAATAGAGATTGACGATTGTAAGGGAAAATATTTATTTTAAGTGCATTATCACACACGTACCATAATTATTCCTTTGTTTCTAAGAGTTTGGCATAAACAATTAGGGATATCGTATGTGCACATGACATGATCCAACCTCATTTGGCATAGCCGCGGTCTATCGGTTAAATTCTTAGACTAGAAAATCTTTAGATATGGACCAATGTCACTCAGGTGAGCAATGTGGCTCATGGGCCTCTTGTTTTAAATACCCTACAGTAACCATTTCACCGCATAGATAAATTCAATACTTTAGTTTTTCCACAGGTGATAACAGTTAAATTTATCAGCATCACAAGATAACAGCTATATACATCAGCATCACAAGAAGAGAAAAATGGAAAACATGTGGTGGTAACAATAGTAACGTTGATATATATGAACTGATATTGTTTAGTATAGGTTTATTTTCATAAAAAGCTAAAAGTCCAGCAGAAATTTATTTTTTAATCAAGAGTTTTAAATCATCTGATTCTTTGAGGTTATCCAATATCATTGGTCATCGTCCGTCATCGTGTGTCGCCCGTTACCAAATCTACATTTTAACCTTTCCTTGAAAACTACACAGCTAAATGTTACCATTTTTGGTAACATTTTTGGTGTGGAACGTGTTTAGGATCAAAGGAAAATAAATAATTGACTGTGAAATTTATGACCTTGGATGGGACCAAACATGCTTTAAGAGGCTATATATGGAAAACCATCTTCTCTACTCCCAAAAATGTGGGAGAAAAACTAAATGCATAATTATGATATCCATATGGCCTGAGATATGTTTAGAAAACCATTACAGTTAATGAAATCTTCAAAAATCTCCCTCTTTACTTCTAGACACCAAAAGTCAAACTATTTAGCATGATTATAATAAGCAATGAGTCCTTTACCACAAGTGTGAGTTGATAATCCTTGGGATCTGGAACTATTCTATTGAAATACCATAGAAACTTCAAAGTTTTCTTTACTTTTGAACAACAACTCGTCAAATTGTTGATATAATTTAAAAATTGTGTAATGTGATACAAGTTGTTGAAATCTCAATGTTTAAAAACAAAATCCTTACTACTGGACATCAATAGGACACACTGCTTGCATAATAACCTATAGTTATGTCAATATATCTATACCCATAGAAAGCAACTATACATAATTACCTATAGCGAGCAATTTGTCAGCATTACCTATTACGAGTAACTAGGCATAATTACCCATATGAAGCAATTATCCATCATTACCTATAGCAAATAACTAGCCATCATTACCTGTAGCGAGCAACACGTAGTTAATTACCTATATTGAGCAGCTAAATATGATTACTTATATAGCAAGCAACTAACCACAATTACCTATATCAAGCAACTAGAGATACTTACTAATAGTGGTTAACTAGCTTTGATTACCTATAAAGAGCAATTAGCAATCATTACTTACAGCGAGCAACTAGCCATAATTACCTCTAACAAGTATATATCCAGCATTACCTATAGTGAGCAACATACCATCATTACTTATAGCAACAACTAGCCATCATCACTCATAGCGAACAACTCGACATAATTACTCGTAGCGAACAACTAGACACAATTACTCATAGCGAACAATTAGACATCATTACTCATAGCGAACAACTAGACATCATTACTCATAGCGAACAATTAGACATCATTACTCATAGCGAACAACTAGACATCATTACTCATAGCGAACAACTAGACATCATTACTCATAGCGAACAACTAGACATCATTACCTATCACGAACAGCTAGACATATACAGCGAACTACTCATTACCAAGAGCAAACAATTCGCTATGGGAGGAATTAGCTACCATTACCTATTGCAAGCAATTAGCCATAACTGTCTGTTGTTAGCAACAAGCCATCATTACCAATAACAATCAACTAGCTATAATTACCTATAGCAGGCAATTAGCCATAATGACCTATAACAGGCAATTAGCCATGCTTAGCCATAGCGAACAATTAGCAATGGTTACGTATAGTCTACAAATTGCAGGTAATTACCTATTATGAGGAACTAGCTATAATTACCTATAGCGATCAAGTAGCCATTATTATCTATGTCGAGCAACTAGCCCCCATTGAAACTGTAGACATTCTGTGTTTTCTTCTCAAAAATTCGTTGTAATGTGATAAAATGTTCTCCCCTTTTAAAGAATTGTGTATTGTGATTTGAGTGTAATATTTACAGCACTATATCTATCATCTAGTACAAAGTATAGAAATGGTGAAGTATAAAGAGCACAAAATCAATACAGTTATTTCTAAAGACCAAAATTCTGTATCCTCAGATTACCGTTATGGCGCATGAGCCTCTTATTTTACATTTACCCTTATAATGGTCAGAACAATGAGTTACCTCCCCCTCTGTCTCTCAATCATTAATTCAGAGTTTATATTTACTCAAAACCTCCTTTATGTTTGATAATTCTAAAATACAATGACGTACACAAGAGGGTGACACCATCATAGTATTAATTACTCTTGACAGAATTCCCAAGTCCTGCTGTACATCAGAGGAACAGAGGGTGAAATCAGAGAGGTAATGCTTTCTATGTTACTTTTTGTTTACCTTTAATTTAGGACTTGGTGAGGATTACATGATTTATCAGTTTACCTGAGTCATAGGTTGAAGTGAGTTTTTTTTTTCTAATCGAAATATTTCTTTTGTCTGTAATAAATGTTTTTAGCTCAGCTCACCTGAGTAGTAATTGACATTTGGGGTCAGGAAGTCTTGCACTTCTCTGTAAAATTATAAAACGTCCTTCCCTATGAAAATGTAATTTATCAACTGTGTATGATAATTATACCAACATATCTACCATCTAACATAAAGTATAAAACACTCATGTAACGCACTGGTTTCTAAAAATCGAAATATGTGCATACTCAAGTGACAATTAAGGCTCATAGGCTTCTGGTTTTATCGTTGTGATGGAAATACCAACCTGTTCCCTGAATTGTTAATGAGTTTACAACAACCACATCAGATAGCTGCAGATTTGTTCTCTGTGGACATGTTATATATTTATCATTTAATCAGAATCTAGTCAACATTGTACATCATTCCTCATTGATTCAAACTCAAAACAAACAAAAATGTACATATTTCAACACTAACACTAACTAACCTATGGGTATGGAAAGAACACACAAGGTTTACATGCATATGCCGACAATGTGGTTAGCCCCCACTCCCACTTGTGGCATCATATCAAACGCATATGTGCAGTGGTATGTGTGTACTTACAACAGGGGGCTTGCTCTATATAAAAGAAAGATAATCCATGATTTTATTAAGGTAAGAAATTTAATATAATGGGTTTGTGATTAATTATTTGTTTAGCTAACAGTGACTTAACATTAGTAACCGCGGCACTCTACCCCCGTATATGTGAGGACTTTTTGACAGTTTATTTTTTAATTCAAATACTTGTATCCAATATTCAGATAAATAATGAGACGACCGTTTTAGTTCTAAAATCAATCCGTTAAACTTAGGGGTGGGACGATTCAAGGTTAGCTCGATTCGGTTCAGTTTTGTTTCAGTACAGCATGATTCTTTTTTTTTAATTCGGTTCATGTTAAGTCCAATCTATCTAATGACAGCACACCACTTAAGAACTTTAATGAGTAGCACACTTATTTCAATTTGTTCAAGTTTTGTATAACTATACATCAATATTTGTAAACATTATTTCTCACATTATCACCAGTTTGAGATCGACTTTACCCATGTGAGACAGCCATGCGAAATTTTTCTGTCTCACACTGCTGCGACGTCATTTGATTGTGACGTCATATATTTTCTATGATTTACGTTACACGGTGAAGATTTACGTTATACGGTGAAGTAAAATTATTTGGTTTTGTTATCTTTAAATTTTAATGTGTATAGCTTTCTGTTGGACAACCTTGGATTTTTTAGTTTACACTTAAAGTGTAAACCATTTTGGGTATGCTTTTTCTGTCTATCTAATTAATTTTTGCATCGAAGTTGAAATGAGGATTTTGATAATTTAAAATTTTCTCAAAGCTCCCAAATTTATGCACTAAACTGTAGGTAAAATATGAGAAAAATAATCCTTCATCATTTACTCGTGTGGGTAGGGAAATTCCACCTCTGGAACAACATTCGCTGTCTAGGACTCGGCAAAGCCTCGTCCTAGACTGCGAATCTTGTCCCCTCAGTGGAATTTCCCTATCCCACACTCGTACTAATGGAGGATTCTATTAATCTGACATCTCCTCGGCACTTGATCCCACCTCCTGTGTGTCCAGGGGTCCGTGTTTGCCCAACTGTCTATTTTGCATTACTTATAGGAGTTATGAAATTGATCACTGTTCATCATCTTCACCTTTCATCTATTTATAACTACACATAAAAACTTTGACAGAAAAAAGAAATCTTTGACAGTCTAAAAAATTGTTTTACTAAACTTCAACACAATTTCAAAATTATCAAAGATATATTATAGTCAATCTAAAACGTATATGATGTTTTCATTTATGTGTCAAAATTTAAGAACTCTGTGAATTTAAAGTCTTTGAAAATATATCCTTTATTGAATCACTTCATTCTCTCATCTTAACTGTCAAAGCATTCAATCTGTGTTACTATCTACGATGTTGATTTCACTCCAGCACAGACAAAAATGCTATATGTCATGTGAAGATCTGGCGGACTATATTCTGTTGGAGTCTGATTTGTGAAAATGCTAAATCTCAACACAGTAGTGATTTAAATCTCTGTTGCACAAAAATCCATATGTTCTGTATATCACTCTGATCCCATCTTTATTGTTTGTTTGATATATGCAAAATCTAAACTAAACCAACCCGAAATCTGGAATTTGTAATCGGTGAATCGAATCTAATAGTATGAATGGACTGTTAAGCAGGGAGACATCTCATATTATCAGGTCTGAGTAGTGTTATCACCCACGGACGCAACATTAATCAGACCTGATAATTTGTGATGTCTCATTGCTAAACAGTCCATAATAGTTCATTATCCTGACGAACCTAAACATTGAAAAAACATTAAACATCTATTGACTTGTACTACACTACTTTTTTCTTAAACGTCAAAAAATCTCAACTTTTTCTGCGGAAAAATTTGGATCAATTTTCAATTTTCAATGATTTTAAGGGAAGAAATCGATCTTAGCGTCAACTACATGTAATCTTTGTGTTACGTCAATGTATATAATCAAGAAAGGAAACCACTGAGGTTTGAGAAAGTTAATCGAGCGAAAACGTTTGAATGTAGCAGCACAGTAGAATGACGCAAAAACATAAAATCAAGTGTAAACATTTTGTAACATGTAGCGGTCACCCAGCCAAGAGCAGATCTCGCTCGCCATTGCTGAACATGTGTGATCAAGAGAGACACTCTACCCCATAACTAGAAAAGCTAGCTCACTAGGGACTTATACAGTTCCTCTTATCCCGACCCCTACAATTCATCGTATCCTGACCACTACAGTTCCTCTTGTCCTGACCGCTAAAATGTATCTTGTCCTGACCGCTACAATTACTCTTATACTGACCGCTACAATTCCTGTTATACTGACTGCTACAATTCCTCATATAATGACCACTACAGTTATTGTTATACTGATCGCTACAATTCCTCTTGTACTGACCGCTACAATTCCTCTTGTACTGACCGCTACAATTCCTCATGTACTGACCGCTAGAGTTCCTCTTATACTGACCGCTACAATTCCTCTTATCCTGACTGCTACAATTCTTCATGTAATGTCGCTACAATTATTGTTATGCTGACCGCTACAATTCATCTTGTCCTGAATGCTACAATTCCTCTTATACTAACCGTCACAATTTCGCATAAACTGACCGCTACAATTCCTCTTATCCTGACCGCTACAATTCCTCATACACTGACAGCTACAATTCTTCTTATCCTGACCTCTACAATTCCTCTTATCCTTACTGCTACAATTCCTGTTATACTGACCGCTATGATTCCTCTTGTCCTGACCTCTACAATTACACTTATACTGATCACTACAATTCCTCTTATACTGGCCGCTACTATTCATCCCATACTGAGTGCTACAATTCCTCTTGTCTTATTTTACTTGGGCCATTATGATTTATCTTCTAAATAGAGACAACACAATTATCACCCTGCTCGTCAGGGAGACATCACAAATTGTCTTCCTTCACGTGAACAGTCTGTAACCAATGAGATTGACTGAATTATTCTGAAGGAAAATATAAATATTTGTTATAAACCACAAAGCCACATATTCTCAATAGGTCTAAAATACAAACACCATTTTCTATGATATACATACACACACCAGCATGTTGTTTAGATTTGGTAGCGTAACAAATTGAATATGTTGACCACTACTCTACCTCGACACCAAAGGTTCAGGTCCCAGTTTATGACTATTTGAATCAATTGAGCAATAAAGCACTAAATGATTCTTAGAAATGTTCTCCTTTACACCTGAATAAATAAAAAAACATATTCAAATTGTTAGTGTAATACCACCTGTAAACAAAGTTAAATAAAAATCGCAATGTCTGTCTGACTGCATTTCCATCTCCTGTCTTTCCCTTTCAATCTGCATCGGGGAGACAACTTGTAATAATAACATTCCATTATCAATCAAAATATTTGAAATAATTCTGTTCCTCAAGTTTGAAAATTGCAATCATTGAACCATCAATATGTAACACTTGCCACAAACATTTAAGGATTTCACGTACGATACTCAGGTGACCGTTTTTCTCCATCGGTCAGTAACCTGAATGTTGAACTTTAATGGATTGATTGATTCGTAGTTATCATAGTCTTTTCTAAGAAACTGTTTCAATATGATTAATGAGAATTGATCACCGTGTTAATTTTTGATTTCTTGATTTTTCACAGGTTCATCCTGGACTTCGTTGAGGTCCTGCATATTAGAGAAATGGAATGTTGACGTCAAAGTGGTAATCCTCCTATTACACCTACATTCTGTAGATATAGTTTTATCTTTCGATTCTTGCCTGTCTGTCTGCAATTTTAACTTTGGTATGATCTTTAGAATTTTACAAGATATATATTTTATACTTGATAAACTAAAACGTGATTCAACTCATCAAATCCAAGGTCATTATTAAAAATCAGAGTCAAATTGGCTAATAGCATATGTGACACGTCTTTCTTAAATCTCTTTTCCACATGTCCTTTTTTGTGACTATTTGAGAAAAAACAAAACTGTATCTTGATTAAGTCTTTCAGCTCCCTGAATTGAAAACTGACTATTTTCTTCAGCAAGTGCTTGCCATTTGAAGTAAAAATCGCAGATCTTTTGGAAAGGACCCGAAAAACAGAAGTTTTGTTGATGTTACACGAAGGTATAAATTGTGATACTTCACGTCGTCATGTTCCTTAAAGAAGCATTATACAGTGTTTCATGAATGTTATATGCTGACATGAAGCATTATACAGCGTTATATGAATGGTATATGCTGACATGAAGCATTATACAGCGTTATATGAATGGTATATGCTGACATGAAGCATTATACAGTGTTATATGAATGGTATATTCTGACATGAAGCAGTATACAATGTTTTATGAATGGTATATGCTGACGTGAAGCGTTGCAGTTCATAACCTCGTGTATTATCAAAAATGAAATTTATTTTAGCTTATCTGAGCTGATTGCTCATTGATCTTTCTCATAACGTTTTGTGTGGCATTTGTCGCTTTGTGTGCTGCCTGTCCATCCAGTCGTAAAATTTTAATATTTTTTTATTTCTCCAAAATATCTAAGCCAATTTCATTTAAACTTGCCATAAAGCATCCTTGGAAAAAGGGAATTCACATTGAGGACCATGTCCATTTCAGAGGGGAGATAATTAACAAAAGGCAAGGATAGGGTAGGGTCACTTAAAATTGTTCTCCTCTAGAACCAGGAGAGTTTGAATTTTCATTAAATCTTCTTGACATAGTGTATATTCCAGTTTATTAAAATCATGCTTAAAGGGGATAGGCCACAATAGAGATTAAAGTTTTATTAAAGTATGTATAGGAAGGAAGGGAGAAATCTTTAATAATCTTTTCAAGATCCACTTGGCCAGAAAAGTAAAAAGGACTAGAGCCCCAAAGTACTAACATTGGCCCTTTTGCAAAAAATGACTTTCACAGTTGATGCTTTAAAATGTATAGGTCATAGGGCAATTTATTTTATAACAATGTATTTTCTAGTTTTCGTTTTACAGTCGTTTAAACTAACCTCTCGGCCACCGCGTTTTTGTATGAACTGAAATAAATAGCTTAACTATGCAAGAAGAGTGACCTTTAGCTGTACATGGGAATGACAATTGAACAGAAGGAGGACTACGGGACGTATATACATGTAATGCTGGTTGGTGTATACTTGTATCACTCTTGAGTTCTGGTTTTGACTTACCGTATTTCTGTACATAGGACCTGCATATATGTCTGCATTTGTCACACAGAAAATCACGGCCACTAGGCTTTTTTCCAGATAGTCTGCATATTACATTCCTATGAATCTGTCTGTCTGTTTCGTAGTTCTAGGACAGTTAAAACTCTTATATGACTGTTTTAGGCATCTGTTACAAATCAATTTGGAAACGGAAATAAATCAAAATAGCAATGCATAATTTCATTATAATTTAGATTTAAACAATATCTTAATATGCAGAAAACACAAATGGATTGGACAACAGGCATTGTCGACATAAGTCCTCTCCAAATGCATGCTAAGGTAAATTATGTCAGTGTTATTCATACATATTTAAGTATTAAGACATCAATCAGGCTGTTTCCCTTTAAGAAATTGTTAAAAATTTCCCCCTAAATCGTGTCGAAATTATTTGCACTTTTTAAAACAATATGTTATATATATTATACGTATGACGTACTATTGCGTCAATGGCATCCCCATAAAGTGAATATTGGACAGTATCAAAATAACTCTGTATAATTTCCATTTCATGATCGAGATGCATGCCTTGTCGCATAAATAAGTAGTATGTAAAACGAAAAATTCTTTAAAAATCTATAGTTGCAAAATTTCAATAGTTTACACACAACACACACGCACGCACCCATTTACCCACACATTTATTTATGTAGGAGTGTAATATTTGAAAAATCCTAATATCAAAGTTGATAATTTTTCCAAATCAGTAAGGCATATTCGTAGCTTCTAAATTTGGTGGGAAAAACACTGCATGTAAATCATTTCATTTTGTTTCATTAAGAATAATGATAAAGACATGAACATGTAATAGTGTAGAACTTTAAATGAGTGTGGTAAGAAATTGGAATAACAATATTTTTAAAAAAATAAATAATAATAAATAAATTAGATCTTCAATTAAGGCATAGTTCTCTTCATATTCAATAATAAATGGCTATGTAGAAATATAAACACAATATGTTACACGTACTTCTAAACTGAAATGCACTATATTAACCCTTACCAGTATATGTAATACTGGTACAATAATCATTATACTATGGTAGATCTATATCATAGGTTTGGATGTCTTGATTAAAAATAATGAAGGGGTAATATTATACTCTGAAAATGTTCATAAATTCCTTTTATATATTATTGTTCTCCATTTTCTATTGAAAATTGTGTGTGTACTTTACATTGGATCCTCCACTTACTTTAGATTACAGTAGCCTCCCTTGCATTTTTACAAATATCAATCAAACTCCTTAAAACCGTCATTTCAATGTGTAAAATGATCATTTGAAAAAAACAACTACCCTTTTTAATTAAAAAATAAATCAAGAAATTTAATGAATTATTTATTTATGCCTGGAATCATACATATACTTTTGACACGTAGTGGAGATTTGATAAAACAGGTATATGTAGGCAAGGAAGATGTATGACTAATCGCGTGTGCGGAAATTTATTAACTGGAAATATATCAGCAAATCTGAATGACTGGAGACACCGTATGTAAATGTGCAAGATTATGCCTGAGGAATATTGTATGTTGTTGTCCCCAGACAAAATCAGAAAGATTACTTATTATTTTCATATAAACGTGGCATCTACAAGAATTTTTACTACTATTCCCGCACTTCTAATTCATATGCACTGACATATATCACTGGCCCAATGAGTGGTCGGCCTAGTGATAGTCCCGCGTAACGTACTGACTCGAGGTGTAAAACCGTAAGATTTGGTTAAAAACTCCCGGCTATATAATTGGTAATACTGTAATACTCGCGCATCTAATTTTTAGGAATCAAAATAATGAAGCATTTTAATTGGCACCTGTATCCGTAGTAATCAGGATACATCAGATATACTGATGTCAGCTGTTCAGACGACTATTCCTCTTCTTCTCGCGATATTTCAAAAAAGTTATTTTTCGATAGCAGCTAGAATGTCGCTGAGAGGTTTTTTCATTGGAAAGAATACCTTTCATTACCAATTTTTATTTGATCGAATTAAATCTTACAGTGAAACATACGCAATATGAAAATTATTGCCCCAAAGTGAAAAAGAGGTGGTAAAATCTGGGACAAAATCAAACATGTTTATGGAGTTGACGTTCAAGTTCAAGTAATCAACATCCGGTTTCACAAATTAAGGTGACATGTGATTTGGGCAAGTAGTATACATGGAAATCAAGGGTAGAAAAAATCAGCAAAATACACTTTAGATTTCACCCCAAGCGTAGGGCATTACAGGGTGTTCGTGGCTTGAGTCCTTTACATGAAGGCTTTATGAAATAATGCAGATTTAATTTTGTTCAAACCATGGTCCCTGGTGGTAGGGTGGGGCCGCACTAGGTGATCAAAGTTTTACATGCAAATATATCGGGGACATCTTTTTATAAGTCTCCTTAAAAGAACACAATCATGATTAGTCATACTGATATGCAAGCATCCATAGGCATGTTTGGTAGTACAGATTCTAGTACATATGTTCAAATTGTGACCCCTGGGATAGGTTGGGACCAGGCGAGGAGATCAAAGTTTGACAACAGCATTTATAGCGAAAAATCACAGCGCTTTATTACGAAGGGAAGAAAAACATCTTTAAGAATCTTCTTCTCAATAAATATTTAGCCAGAAAAAATTATAATTCACAAGAAGGATTCCTGACATGAAGTAAAATTTATTCAAATAAAGGCTGTTGATGGTAGACTTGGGTCACAAGAGGCAATCGAAGTTTTGTATGGGGATATATACAGGAAAAATCTTCAAAAATATTCTCAAGAACCACTGGGTTAGCCTTGTTTTAAGGGGTATTGTGGGGCTACACTGGGTTAGTCATGTTTTAAAAAGTGCTGTGTGGCTACAATTAAAGATCGAAGTATTACATGAGGATATAAACGGATAATCTATACAATTGTTATTGTCAAGAAAAACAGTGCCATAATTAGTCATATTGTTTTTCAAGCATCCAAAGGTAGTGAAAATGCAGGTTGGTTCAAATCAGCCCCAGCCGCACCCCAACACCCAAGGTAGTGTGGGGCCATACAAGGGGAAGAAGGTGTGACATACCCGTTAAGAGTTGATAGGGAAATATCTTTGAGAACACTTATCCCAAAAACTGAAGGGGAATTATTAGTCATGTCAATATGCAAGGATTTAAACGTAGTTCAAATTCAAGTTTGTTCAGGTCAGGGGCCCTAGTGGTAGGTTGGGACCACGATAGCAGATCAATGTTTTATATGATAAAATGGAGAACATTAATTTAAACAAAACATTTTCAAGAGTAACAGGGCCACATTAAATCCATCGAAATCCAAATGATCCTATTTCCCTGTATCTCTGTGTGTGTGTGGGGGGGGGGGGGGGGCATTGTTTTCTCCTGGATGCAGGTATCTGCATAATTCTAACCTTACTTTTGAATAGTGGGTGATATGTGCATATTCTGTAACAAGACCTTTTTCTGTTTCTTTGTGACCTTTACCTTCTACAATGGTCTCTTTTTCAGAAAACCCAACATATTCAATATGTCCTGATCTTTTAATGTTTTCTACATACATGTAGATATCCTTTAGCAAGACTTTAGAGAACATTTTGCTGTTAAGAAAACCTAACCTACTCAATATTTCCTAATGCCAGTTAAGATCGAACTTTCTTATTTTCTACATGCTTGAATATAGCGTATGGAAAGACATTTCATTTCATACTATATCTGACTTTGTGACCTTGACTTTCTCGAGAATAACAAGGTCATGCTATTTTCTTATTAGTACCAAGGCATCCCCATGTTGTGTGAATTCAAGTTTGGTTGCGTCGTGACCCTTTGGGGCGAAATTTGGGGCGACAATATGATTTTAAGAAAACCATAACAACTTAACAACAGCAGGGCCAGGGTGACTCAGGTGAGCGATGTGTGCCATCCTCTTCTTTATGCAGAAAATGGGTCGATTAAAATTATTCAGTAAATTATGGAGACCTATTTAATTGTATTAATTACATTATGGGAATGTTTATATCCAAATTTATGTAGCTCTTGGAACATGGATTATGTAAAAATAAAGGTAAATCCAATGATTGCTACTTTCCAGTTTCTCTAGCTGTATGCTGTTTGTTTGATTTCAGATTGTATTCCAAAAGACCCAGACCCTCCACATCATGGACACACTAGGACTCTGTACTCAACTAAAAGTACGACAGTGTTCTCAATGTCAGGGGGACACCGAGTTCTGCTGTAACACATGTAAATATGATCTGTGTTTACAGTGTAAAGAGAAACATGTCATTGATTTAGATATCAAACACCATGATGTTGTGATTTACCGTGAGAAGTTTAACTACATCCCCAGACAAGAGATCTGTGTCAGACATCCAGACAGGTTCTATGAAATGTTCTGTCAGTCGTGTGAACTTTCTGTCTGTTTCCGATGTTTAGAGCACCGAAAACACCAAATACTGGACATTAGAACAGCCTATCAAGCAACGCGACAACAACACAGAGAAATCATTGACAACATCAGAAGTGAGACTCTCTATAACTGTCGTGTTCTCCTGGCACAAATCCAAACTAATATCCAAACTTGTCCTCCACAAATCTATTACCGTCAATCACAGATGTCAACAAAAGCACAGAGACTGAAGGATCTTATTGACACCGTGGTATGTGATGTTAAAACAAGATACCGAGGTGTATTGATTAATAGAATACAACAACAGAAAAGAAAAATGAAGAGACAACTTGTTTACCTACAGAACTGTGAAGACAGATATGAACAATCAGCAAACAGAGCGGTACAATTCCTCTTGTTTATAAAGACCAGTCGTGTCCCCGAAATAAAAAATAGTCCTAGTCAGTTATTGAGTGTCATCACTGAAATCCAAATGACAACAGGAAAACGACAAGTAGGAATAGACGAGTGTGTGAAACTGATGTCCACACCTGTATTACACACGTCTGTCTTTGTGACAGGTGTTAGTCGTGTGATACACATATCTCGTGTGATGTCTGACAGGGTCTGGGTCTCTGATTATTATAATAATCTCATCTTGACAGACACAACAGGAGATGCTATACACCGTGTGACAGATAGAGCATTGTATGTAGGAGGACTACACACAGTGAACAATTTTGGTGAACTGATTTATATAGACAGGAAACGTAACATTAACAAACTGTCTACAGACAATCAAACAGTCACCAGACTGTTACAGAGACCATCACCATGGTATCCACTGTGTGTATACTGCTTCCCGTCCACTGGGGATCTGATGGTCGGGATGTGGAACACTGATACAAAGACAGGCAAAGTAACCCGTTACAACAGTAGTGGTCAACACATCCTCACCATAGAACACGACAACACAGGTCACACGCTGTATAGTGGTCCTACAGATATCACAGAGAACAATAACGGTGATATCATTGTGTCTGACTGGATTAAATATAACCGTGGTGCTGTAGTGGTGACAGAGCGCGGGGGAATATATCGATTCTCTTACACAGGACCTCCATCAGGATCGCCAATATGGCCACGTGGAATATGTACAGACGCGCTGTCACACATCCTGGTGTGTGATGATAACACCGATACAGTACAGATGATTGACAAGGACGGTCATTTCCTGTCTCTGTTACTGACACGACAACACGCAATAAACAAACCACTCAGCCTGCATTATGATGATAAAACTTACCTTCTCTGGGTGGGAACAGACACCAACACAGTGTCTGTATATAGATATCTACAGAGGAGGTACTCTCTGACTGGTAAGTATTAGTAGTGTTGTAGCTTATTGTACTATATCAGATATCTACAGAGGAGGTACTCTCTGACTGAAAAGTACTAGTAAGTACAAGTAGTACTGTAGTTCATTGTACTATATCAGATCTATACAAAGGAGGTATTTTCTGACTGGTAAGTACTAGTAGTACTGTAGTTTATTGTACTATATCAGATATATACAGAGGAGATACGCTCTGATTGGTAAGTACTAGTAGTGCTGTAGTTTATTGTACAATATCTGATATATACAGAGGATGTACTCTCTGACTGGTAAGTACTAGTGGTACTGTACTTTATTGTACTATATCAGATATATACAAATGATGTACTTTCTGACTGGTAAGTACCAGTAGAACTGTAGTGTATTGTACTATATCAGATATATACAGAGGAGGTACTTTCTGACTGGTAAGTACTAGTCTAGTAGTGCTATAGTTTATTGTACTATATCAGTCAATACAGAAAATATATGTACTGTAAGATATGATTAGATGTAGTGTCTAGTGTTGATTACAGTGTGGTTATAAATAGATAAAGTGTTTAGTTTTAATCACAGTGTGGGTTATAAATAGAGGTAGTGTTAAGTGCAAGGTGAAGATAACGAACAGTGATCAATCTCATAACTCCTACAAGGAATACAAAATAGATAGGAGGAGTAAGTACAGTGTGGGTTATACATAGAGGTAGTGTTTAGTTTTGATATAAGAATACCCCCTCTATTTATAATCATCACTGTGATCAAAAATAAATATTACCTCTATTAATAATGACAACAATGATTATTTTTCACAGCTGTCAAGAATGCAAATATCGGTGATATCACCACAGCTCTGACTTGTGACATGTTGTATATTTCTGTAAAATGTTGTGTATATCTGCAAAATGTTGTTTATTTCTGTAGAATGTTGTGTATTTCTGTGGAATGTTGTTAATTTCTGCAGCAGGTGTGGACAAAATCTACAATGTGTATTGTTTGATATTTAGCATGTACATTCCACTCAGTCTTTGTGCTGAATAGGTCTCATGATTTTAGGGGTTCTATAGATTACAAATCTTATTAATTAGTAAATTCACAGATTTTGATGAATACCCCCCTCCAAAAAATGCTATGATTGTTGTCAAATACTAATGATCAGAGTATTTCTACCGGTTCAAAAATGAAGTGTCCGTGTGACTTTAAATGTAAATTTGTGCCACATTCATTAGAAATTTCTGCAGTGCACTGCTGCTTTCCACTATATAATTCATTGAATAATACAATTTTTAGAAGCGTGCGGTATTATCGGTATGCCGGTGTACCAGTATGTTTCTGGTGCCGGTATGTACTGCAGTAAACGAGGCAAAATATCGCTATATTCAAGTCTGCTGACATCTTAAAAGATGTAAAGCAGGAAGGCATCTACCGAATTCGGCCATTTCATGATCCCCGTTGTAGGGGTTTTGACTCCAGGGTGGGTCCAATCATAGTATATAGTGTTTATATGTAAGTTTACTGATACTGTATAAAATCAAAATGCATACTAAGGAAAAAATGTACAAAAGATGACTTTCACAACTCATGGTTTTGACTCTAGGATGGATCCAAATTAGTCATATCTTTTAACGTGTTAATGTTAATACAACTATTATATGATGTGGAACTTTTCAACAGTGTGTGTACTGATGAGGGCATTGAAGTTGTAAGAACACATCTTGTTTGATACTTTTACTGAATGTTAAAATTTAACTATAGATATTTGGAACAGGACATTTTTTTTCTAGATACCAAAACCCTTGGGTATAATAACTGCACACAATCGGTAAAACATGCGAAGCATAGAAAGCGATAATTTGATCATTAATGATATGAAAACATCAAAATTAAAAAAAAGGAAAAATAATAGAGAGCATTTCATTAAGAAAACATTTGATAAAAGGTAGATCATAAAAATTGCTTTTATGTTGTTTGGTTTATAATGCGGGTCGAATACCATCTCCGCCTATCTGGAAAACCCTGAGTAAAAAATATATAATGGCAGATGCATGCAGACTTGTGTGTTCGAATTAAATCGCCAATCTTCTTGAAAGTACATATTCCTGCTGATTCTTAACACTGAATTGACAGGTTTGAGGTGCAAGAATATAGGAATTGTGGTCGAAGAACAAAACACGTCGATATGCACACGTTCTCGTTGTTCTCTTTAGAGAAGTAGACAGCCATATCCTACATGTAGAAATTATCGTCATTTGCAGCTCTAAGAACAACAGGAACAGCAGTCTGGAACGCACTTCTGGACTTTGTGATAGTGTCAAATAAATTGCACAGGTTTTCCTCCTATTAGTTATTTTTAAATCCGTCCCAGTCATTAGCCTAGTCACAGTCAATTCTAGTCTTGATACAGAGACACTGCTATTTAGTATATACTAGACTGTATGCTTTCTTTTATGAATGGATTAAACCTTTGTTGTGTGACTGCAATGTTTCAAAATAAATTTAAGTAAGATATTTTCTTAATTATTTATATTTGAATAATTAAAATTGAATGCAATTTACAATCAATAAACGAAAAACTGCTCATTTTTTACATTAATAAACCACAACTAAAAAAGTCTAAAAATTGAATCATGATACTTAAAGATTAAATCTGTGTTATACCGTGGTATGTACCGCGGTATTTTGTAAATACCATGTATACTGCAGTACCTTTTTAGCTCACCTGAACTGAAAGCTCAGGTGACCTTTTTTGATCGCCTGTTGTCGGTCGTCTGTCCGTCTTGAAACATTTTACATTTTCGATTTCTTCTCCCGAACCACTGGGTCAATATCAACCAAACTTTACCAAAAGCATCCTTGGGTGAAGGGCTTTCAAATTGATTCAAATGAAGGATTATGTTCTTTTCAAAGGGGAGATAATCACAAAAATGTAAACATAGGATGGGGTCATTTAAAAATATTCTTCTCAAGAACCACTGGGCCAGAAGCATGGCCTCCCGGGATTAAGTTAGGGTCACAATAGGGATCAACGTTTTACATGTGAATATATAGGACACATCTTTAAATAATGACTCAGGTGAGCGATGTGGTCCATGGCCCTTTTTGTTTCTGTGGTACTCATATGATCGAGTGGGCATGTTGGTCTCTTGGTATGTGATGTAGGATTTCTAATTGATAATATTCTGCGTTTTTTTTTAATCCGTAGATTATCCAGACAGTGTGGAAAAAATAAAAAAAAAATCTACCACTTGTAATACGTACCATTAATCAAACTCATGGTTGTTGATCGTGTCAGACAGGTGGTAGTTTAATACAGGTACTATATACAGTATAGGGTAATGTCTTTGGGGTGGTGGATACTTTTTATGGTCAGATACGATTTTTTGATACCCTTAGAATATCCAGACTGTGTGGAAAAAATAAAAAAAAATATACCACTTGTAATACCATTAATCAAACTCATGGTCGTTGGTCGTGTCAGACAGGTGGTAGTTTAATACAGGTACTATATATAGGGTAATGTCTTTGGGGGGGGGGGGTTATGGTCTCATACAACAGTGAGTCACTTAATACAGTGGGTAGCTATGGCAGTTTTGACGAAAACATCTACCACTTGTAATACCATTAATCAAACGCATGGCCGTTGGTCGCGTCAGACAGGTGGTAGTTTAATACAGGTACTATATATAGGGTAATGTTTTTTTTTTTTGGGGGGGGTGACTTTTTATGGTCAATTACGACAGTGAGTCGCTTAATACAGTGAGTCACTATAGCAGTTTTGACTGTACTTACATTACAGAAATAGTGAGTTACGACTTAATTTCAACATGGGGACGTTTTGTTTGTTATCAGCTTTTGTAGTTTACTTTAAGTGTTAGTTTGCCTTTCTATATAGTTTTTGTTTCTATGTATAAATTCTATCGTCCTGAGGAAGGGAGAGGTACACCCGGTAATTAAAGAATTCACTGTTGTTTGTGCAGTTGGTCAATTTTAATGTTTTATAACCTTATTCATTTGACCTCGTATCTAATATTAGATCCGGCACTTTAGATGTTGGGTGTTGTTGGTTTTGGTACATTAGGTGAAGATAAAGGTAAAACTTGATATAACTAATTACGCTTGCAATCAACATTTCTAACGTTAGGTTTAATATAAGGCCCTTGGTTCAACAGTTATCATTTCAGAGAATTTTCTAGTTGATGTACTGTTAACCTAATTTTTATCACTGAGAAATTTTGATTGCAAAGGACAAAGATCAACTAGAATACATTGTTAAGATTCATGTATAACTAGCGATATATATGTAGCACTGTATATTTGTAATGTAGTAAGTGGTACATTGGCCCCAGGATAATATGTCACATGCTACAATATAATTTTTCTCACAATACAATTATTATACTACAGTAGCGTGGATGTGACTTGAATTAACCTCCTACATGACCAGTATGAAATGATGCACAGTGATTATTTTTTGTTATAAACCAAGAAGAAAAAGCTACTGTCTGATCAAGTGAGCATCGTGACCCATAGGCCTATTACCTTTAATCCTATCATGTCATGCAATGTGTGATGAATGTGATTAAATGATTGGATTTAAATGATTGATCAGTCGTTGATTACAATTATCAATATATAATTGATTATGTCTGTGGTAGGTTGGGCCTATTTCAACAGGATTAAATGTTTAACCTCTGCAAGTATAGACAAACTGTGATAAGTTGTTGTTGTTTTTTTGTTTGTTTTCAAATAGTGATACTCGGATGACCGAGTGGACATGTTGGTGTCTTGATATGTGATGTAGGATTTGTGATTGATTACATTATGTACTTTTTTATACCCTTAGACTATCCAGACAGTGTGGAAGAGGATACCAGAGAAGAAGCTGATCCTAAAACATGTTGCCAGAGGTGTATCTTGGTGTAGATGTAAAAATTAATTTTCCGAGTGGTGTCACATAATCTTTTAGTCAAATATGGCTTTGAAATTGTATCAACATTTTAATATGTAAACGTACAAAACATCAATTTCAAATTTTAGTGTGTTAATACATTTAATGAAACATTCTTATACTCCCGAACACAGTTTTGGGGGGTATTTAGGAAGCACTCTGTCTGTCTGTCTGTTCGTCTGTCTGTCTGCAGATTCGTGTTCGGGCCATAACTTCTTTGTTCTTTGACTTAGGCATACCATATTTGGCAGACAGGTGGATCATGAGACAATTTGTCGAGTATCTTCATGACCTCTATATGACATTGACCCTTGACCTCAAGGTCAAAATGAAAGATTTTTTACAATGGATTCGTGTCCGGGCCATAACTTATTTGTTATTTGACATTGGCATACCATATATGACACATGAGTGTATCACCATGAAACGCTGTGTCATGTACCTTCTTGACCTTCATATGACCTTGACCTCCAGGTCAAAATTAAAGGTTTTTACAATGGATTCGTGTCAGGGTCATGACTTTTTTTTTCTTTGACATAGGCAAACATGAGACAATGTGTCGGGTACCTTCATGACTTCTACATGACCTTGAACTTTACCTCAAGGTCAAAATTGATTATAGGGTTTTGACAGTCATACCATAAGACAATATTGTATCACCATTAGGCTATGTGCCATGTACATTCATAACCTCTTTATGACCTTGACCTTTGATCTCAAGGTCAAAATTATAGGTTTATACCCATGGATTTGTGTTCGGACTATATCTTCCATTTTCTTCTACAAAGGCATACCAATTTTTTACACTCAGGAAAGTGGTAATTTATACCTATTAACAACACCCTTTGGGAGATTGGGGTAAGTGGGGGTATTCTTAGTGAGCATTGCTCACAGTACCTCTTGTTTTAAAGTCCTGTATATAAATATCACATCTTGAGAAAAGTGTTTCCTTGAAAGTTTACGGAAATGACTTAATGATTGCATGTCATATTTTACAGATGACAAACGATTGCCATTACCCTTCCTTCAGCAAATGGTTCTGATCTAATTTCCTAATTTAGTGATGGTGGACATTGATTACATCTCCTCATCTAGTGATGGTGGACACTGATTACATTTCCTCATCTAGCGATGGTGGACACTGATTACATTTCCTCATCTAGTAATGGTGGACATTGATTACATTTCCTCATCTAGTGATGGTGGACGCTGATTACATTTCTCCATCTAGTGATGGTGGACACTGATTACATTTCCTCATCTAGTGATGGTGGACATTGATTAAATTTCCTCATTTAGTGATGGTGGACACTGATTACATTTTCTTATCTAGTGATGGTGGACATCGATTATATTTCCTCATCTAGTGACGGTGGACATTGGTTACGTTTCCTCATTTAATGATGGTGGACATTGGTTACATTTCCCCATCTAGTGTTAGTGGACATATATTACAGTTCTTAATCTAGTGGTGGTGGATATTGATTATAATGCCTCATCTAGAGATGGAGGACATTGATTGCATTTCCTTATTTACATTGATTCATTGACGTTAAGCTCTATGCTTTGTATGGCCACTTTCATGATTTAAAACTAAAAATATTAAATCATGTATTTCCATTGAATTTCGTTATCTTCACCTTACATCATTCTACAAAAACATTACATTTGGCCAACGAATTGAGAAAATATATAGGAGTTTTCAGGGGAAAAGTGCCACAGGAAACGTAGGTCAAATGCTATGTATTACATAATATATTGTAGGTGACTATCAAAGCCATGCATATATACCAAGTTTCATAAAATTTGATCTATTAGTTATGCCCCCCTTCAAAGAAGACGGGCATATTGGTTTGCACCTGTCGGTCGGTCGGTCGGTCGGTAGACCACACGTTGTCCCTCAATATCTTGAGAACCATTCATTTGATGATAATGATAATTCATTTATGTGTTGGTTTTAAGTAGAAAAAGACCCCTACTGTTCTTCAGGTCCAAAGGTCAAGGGTCAATCTTCTCTGGACATAGGAATATAATGTCCTCTCAATATCTTGAGAACCCTTTGTTTGAAAGACATTAAACTTGGCACACTGGTACACCCCATTGATTAGATGACCCCTTTTGATTTTGAGGTCACATGATCAAAGGTTAAGGGTCAAACTAGACATGGGAATATATTGTCCGCTCAATATCTTGATAACTCTTTGCTTGACAGATATCAAACTTAATACGCTGGTGTATATTTAGGAGATTACTTCTATTGATTTTGAAGTCACATGGTCAAAGGTCAAGGGTTAAACTGGACATGGTAATGTATTGTCCAGTCAATATCTTGATAACGTTTTTGCTTGACAGACATCAAACTTAGTACACTTGTATATCTTCATGAGAAGATGACACATATTGATTTTGAGGTCAAAAGTCAATAGTTGAACTGAACGTAGTAGTATATTGTCTGCTATATTTTAAGAATTATTTGCTTGATTTACACCAAACTTGGTACACTTGTACAGCATAAGGAGTACATGACCCCTATTGATTTTTATGTCGCATGGTAAATTCACTCTTGACATAGGAAGATATTGTCTGCTCAATATTTTGAATTGATGATACTATTCTCAATTAAATGATGTGTGTGTATAACCCTTTTCAATTTTGCACCATGGGGGCGGGGGGCATATATACATGTATGTGTTTTACAAACGGTAAAATGGGAAAAAGACACAGGAAAAAAAACCACAGGAAAAAAAGCCACAGGAAAAAAAGTCACAGGAAAAAAAGTCACAATATGTTTAAAGAGTGCGTATGACCACTAACACATTTTTTCCTTCATCCTATGTATGGTTTCAAAGATTGTAAATCGATGCCATTTTGTCTACTTATACAGGAAATACATTGTCTAGAAAAGGGGAAAGGTGCCTTGTGAAGCCACTAATTAATCTCAACAGTCCCTATCAACAACTGTTGTAAATACTTAAAAGTTAATTACTTTTTATTGGAGTTATTTGTTTGTTTTAACATTAAAATATATAAACTCCGTTGCAAATGATTAAAAAAACATGGAATCTTATAACTTTGAATCAAATTTAAGTAAAACTTTTTTCCTTATATAATTGACTTTTTTCTAGATATACATGTAGTTTTCTTTCAAAATATATATACTGTGACTTTCTCTCCCTCTGTTAATGTGACCCTTTTCTATCAAAATATATACTATGAATTTTTCCCTATACATATAATATAATATATATTGTGACTTTTTTATACAAAATATATATTGTGACTTTTTTCCTACATCTATGTGATTTTTATACAAAATGTGTATTGTGACTTTTTTTCCTGTGACTTTTTTACATGTGACTTTTTATCCGTGACTTTTTTTCCTTTTACAAACATCTCTTGTTTTTGAATAATTAATTTTGCTGATACTGTATAAAGAAAAGTAAAAACTTTAATTCAGGACAAATAACAAACAAGTTCCACGACTTTTATTAACATGCTAATAGGTCGTTAATGGTGAAAGAACCATAAACTACTACATAACAAGACGTCCATGGGCCACATCGCTCACCTGAGTTGTGTAGACTCTACTGAGATTTTTCAATTTTTGTAGAAATCATTATGCTCATGAAAAATATTGCATTACTTGAGGTCAAGGTCAAAGATCATAAAATGAATTGTGTATTTTTAACGTCCCGTTCTATCATATTTACTCAAATGGAGACGGTGATGCTATTATTGCTGATGAATGGCTGCACAATTTAAACCCATGTTCGGCACCAATGGCCTTTGAGCTAATAGGGATCTTTATCATGCTACACCTGTTGTTGTTGTGGTTTCATCTGAAGGACAGGCCATTTAATCTCCACGTACAACAAGCAATGGGTACTGAGGATATATTCTAACCTGGATCCCCGCAGGCTCATAACATGAAATAAAAGTCTTTCATTTATTTTTTATGCAAAATATGAAACTATGGCTTAAATATTTTATAACATGTCTAGATTATGTTCACACACACACACACACACACACACACACACACACACACACACACACACACACACACACACACACACACGAGCATAGTGCCTAAACTCACTACACAAGACTTTACACCTGAAACTCACTACACTATGTTCTAGTTATGCTAACAAGAATATAAATTCATTTTTACGTAATGTGGGACATCTGTATATTGTTCTGATACTTGAAATATAGAAAAGCCGTCTCTAAAAAGAATTTACACCGGTTACCTACGACACGGTGTCACATGACTCATGTGAACACACACGGGAAACTCACTACAGAGTGTTTAAACGTGATATATTACCCGAAAGTCACTACCTTTAGTCTGGCGATTGATTGAGAGCACAGGAAACTCAAGCATGTCAACCATTTAAAAAAAAAACATTTTTTTATAGTTTACAGTCTCCCCCTTTACAGCGAACAGGACAATTCCGGATACTAAAGTAAAGGGGGGGGGGGTTACTTTGGTATACGGATTAGACCTGTTCGCTATAATTTACATGTGGTTATTGAAATAAAATCCCAGTCTTTTATGCATTGTTTTACTTCAGTTTATCACAAAATATTATCCGGAAAGTTGGTACCTTTAAAAGAACTAGTTTTTATATCAAACGATATGGCTTCTCGGCCAGTGCATGAGGTTGTGTTTAGCAATGAATATTTTCATATTTCAATGACTTCATATCGGAAGGAGAGCCTCGGTTTGAAGTGTCACATTGTAACCTATCTATTTGATGCAAGGTGAAGATAACGAACGGTGATCAATCTCATAACTCCTACAAGCAATACAAAATAGATAGTTGGGCAAACACGGACCCCTGGACACACCAGAGGTGGAATCAGGTGCCTAGGAGGAGTAAGCATCCCCTGTTGACCGGTCACACCCGCCGTGAGCCCCATATCCTGATCAGGTAAACGGAGTTATCCGCAGTCAAAATCAGTGTTCCAAGAACGGCTTAACAATCGGTATGAAACACGTGATCATAAGTTAATTAAAGGTATTTGATGTTCTACCAAGGAGTGGATGCAAGTGTTGGAGAAACGTGTACCAATCGTCAGAGGCAATGGGTCTGAATAGTCCGACGTTATACCTTCAGTGCGTCCATGGCTAAGCCCAGGTGGGGCATGGGATGAGATACCTGGTGTTGCAGCGTATACACCATTCAGTAGGTTCATCCTCCGGAAACTCTGCTTAATGCCTAGCCATTTAGTAATTACTTTCAGAGAATTTAGGATAATGGAGGATCCAGATGGATATTTACGTCCTAGGTTGAAAATTTAAAATGTTTCTATTTACCATTTTAGTAATCGCCTATCATTGTATGAAAGTCCTTTTAAATTGAGATTAAACTATTTTTTTTTTATGTGTTTGGTATAAAAGTAAGAAACAACTCCTATTTTTCCCCCGAAATAAATTTTGAAAAAGGTTCATTTATCATTCGACAATATAGAGCCTTTCATCAAATCACGAATACTGGTTCAATATCCGTTTTTAACATTTTCTATGTCACAGTATAAGTTGGATTTTATAATATGTCCTGTGTTACCCAATAATATCAAATAAAAATAAGGTCTGATGAAAAGACGAAGACAGGATATTGAATTTGTACATATACAGTAAATGTATTCGTCTGCTCATGCATTGTGTCCTTGTACAGAGTTTCCCCAAGCTATTTAACCCACCCCCCCCGAAATTCTGGCTATAAAGCAGCCCTACCAAATCCACCGGAAACCTGGCTAAGTATCAGTATTACCCCTAAATAAATTTGGCTATATAGCAAAATGCATCTTATTAAAAAACGATCCTTCATAAGCGCAATCAGCATTCAATTCAGTAGTTGAACGACTGCCAAAAGAATTTACCCCTTTAATCAATATATCAAAGATATTAATGAAATTGCAACCAAGCATGTATGTGTATTGTAGAGAAGTTTCACTACTAGGGTTAGGGGATATATCCACCCCTCAAAGGGGGTGACTCACTAAATGCCATAGACAGTCTTCCGATGGAAATCCAGACCAAACACGAAGGAGGGGGGCTCACTATTGATAAGTGTGGGTGGGTGGGGGGTCTAACTATATTGCCAGACTCCTCCGGGGGAGGGGGACTTACTATATATAGCCAATTTTCCGGGTGGAGTCTCATTATATAACACCGGTAATTAATATTAAGCAGATCTAAACAAGGTGTTCAGTCTATGAATCACCAAATCCAACATAAACTCAAATAATTCAAGACATCTTTAAGCATTTGAAAATATCAATTCATTGATGAGCGCAACAATTCAATTGAAGATATCTTCAAATGATTAATAATATCTACTATTCTAATTTCTAGCGCGCATTGATTAAATTGTTTATATTACTCTGATACTTAAAATATAGAAAATCCGTCTTTAACAAAATTGAATTTTCACCTGATACCTACGACACGATGTCACACGTGAACACACACCGGAAACTCACTACAGAGTGTATAAACTTGATGTATTACATAAAAGTCACTACATTTAGTCTGGCGGTTGATTGAAGGAATTAAAAGGGAACTGAAGTGTTTCAACCATTTCTCAAAAACAACTTTTTAGGGAATTTAAATAAATATCAGAGAGAGAGAGAGAGAGAGAGAGAGAGAGAGAGAGAGAGAGAGAGAGAGAGAGAGAGAGAGAGAGAGAGAGAGAGAGACTGTCTAGTGTTTTGTCAGTTGAACTAAAATATACTCTTCTGTAACAGTAATTAATGATGTAAATAAAACTACCCTTTAGTCTTAAAACAGCAGACACTTAATGTTCATTCATATTTGAAATTTGAGTTAGCTATCAAACTTGAAATATCTATTGAATATAAATGAAAACACGTTACAAGTGAGAGTGTGGTACTATCAAGTACATTATAAGTACGTTAGTTTTAGTTAAATACTGTTATATTATCTTAGTATATTCATTCAGTCTTTCAATAGCACATGAATATAAGGCCTTGGAATACCATTAAACTTTTTGTTCATTTCAAGATATAGAAGGAGAATTATTTCATGTGTAATGCTGTTCATTATATATTTATCTATTTTGAATGAACCATTGTATGGTGTACAGTGAATGACAAATGCTGATAATACATCTTCTATATAAAACTAGTATCAAAACCATTTACAAGAAAGGTTTAAGAAACATATATGCCCTCCATATTACAATATTGAAAATGATCATTTAGAATGTCTGTAGCAAAAGTGAAAATTAAGGGTTACAATGTATATATTAGTCAGAGGCAACCATTATTTGTGATCTCTAAAGGTACTGAGTAGACATTTTCAAATAACCAGTTATTTGAGTCCTGACCTTTGACCTTGAGAGTTTAAAACCAATGGGGGCCATATATTCTTTAGGCGGCATCAGACTACCAAGTTTGATGTTTGTCAAACAAAGGTTCTCAAGATACTGAATGGACAAAATCTGATGTCCAGAGTAGTTTGACCATTGACCTTAAAATAAATACTAGATATCTACACTTATGATGTGTCAGTGTACCAAGTTTGATATCTGTCAAGGAACGCAAACTCAAGATAGTGTGTAGACAATACCTATGTCCGTAGTATTTTGACCATTGACCTTGTGACTTCAAAATCAAAAGGAGTCATCTACTCCTTAGGTAGAACCAGTGTACCTGATTTGATACCTGTCAAGCAAAGAGTCCTCAAGATATTGAACAGGCAATATCTTGTCATGTCCAGTTTGACCCTTGACCTTGTGACCTCAAACTCAATGGGTTATCTAATTCTTAAGGAAAATTAGTGAACCAAGTTTGATGTCTGTCAAGCGAATGGTTCTCAAATATTGAACAGACGGTATCTTACTATGTTTAATTTTACCTTCAACCTTGGGATCTGGAAATCAGTAGGGGTCATCTACTCTCTAGGGGCAACTGCTGTACCAAGTTTAGTAACTGTCAGGTAAAGGGTTGGTTCTTTAAATATTTCTAAACTTTAAAACAGTAATTAAATATACATCGGTATTTTAGCTAGTAACGAAGTACTTAGCTACGTGTGCTCTATTTCTGGACTTTGGAGATTATAATGTGAACTAACTTGGTTCTACCAAGAAAACTCATCATAAGCTAACATGTTGGTTGGAGATTTGGCACCACTCCTACAGTCCCATTACCAACCTGTGGATTATATTTTGAACATGAATTTGCACTAACTAATTTTTTTTCCTGTAAATATTGGTTTATCAAAATCATATTACCTTTAAAAGGTGAGATGATTCATTTACAGGAAATTTAATTCCTTTTACCCAAAATGCTTTGTGCCAAGTTTTGGTTGAAATTCATCCAGTAGCTCCAAAGAAGAAAGCGAAAAGATTATGATGACAAAGAATTCGGCTCAAATGTTGTAAATACTTAACAAACTTTCATGAACAAAATAACATTTCTCTTTATTTTTGTAACAAATAGCATGCACTATGTGCATATTGAAAACAACTGTACACATATTATAAATGTGACAGGTATACAATGACAAAACAACTCTGGTTTGGCTATAATACTGAACGGGACATAAATCACATGACAAAATCACGTGATCACACCGTGTAAATCACTTGGTACATGTACATATACCACATGAATAAAATGTCAAGTTTGCAGAAAGTTTTCAGAATCGTACGTGATGAAGATTCTTTGATAGAAATGAATTATAACACACTGACATATCCTGTCAATGTCGATTTTTAATAATTTGTCACTTGTCAGAAACTAGTGTTATCTTATTGTCTTGTCAGGGGTAAATGATAGCTTATTTTTGTCATTTGTCATAATTAAAATTTAGCTTATTTTGTCATTATTCAGAGGTAAATTTTAGCTTATTCTTGTCATTTGTCAGAGGTAAATTTTAGTTTATTCTTGTCATTTGTCAGAGATAAATTTTAGCTTATTCTTGTCATTTGTCAAAGGTAAATTTTAACTTATTTTTGTAATTTGTCAGTGATGAATTGTAACTTATTCTTGTCACTTTTCAGCGATGGATTTTAGCACAATGTGGTCACTTTTCGGTCAGAACGTCAGTGCTATGAAACAAAATACCAAGTTGTCACTTGTCAGAAATAAATTTTAGTGCATTAGTATCCCTCCCCAATGACAGATATTAACTTAAAGCCTACTATTTCAATATCAAAGCTTTATCTCTCTTAAAATAAAATGAGTTTCTATGTATGCCATTCAACCGCTACCTTTGATATATATCTAATGACAACCGCTACCTTTGGTTTATATCAAAGATTCAAATAAATAAATTAGATAAGTCACATCAGAAAAAACTCAGGGAGGACATGGATATAAAAAGTCTAATCGTACAAAATATAAAGAAAAAATACCAGCATTGTGTCCTCAGGCAACCATGACTAGACAAATACTGATTATCTAAATACAAAATGGCCTCCCCGACCTACAGAGAGGCGGCTTACAAATTTGTAGAATTTAATGTGACATATTCTATACACACAGACAGATACACAAGATGTGTCACACTCCACTTACACAGACAGACAGACATAGCGCTCACAAGCTACACTTCCTCTCATTCAGATCAATACTCAACAAAAATCAATCCCCAGACTCCTCAGACAATTCTGCAAATGTCTCGTGAAATTTAAAATATATCCATAACTGTGAAAACAATCATTTTTGAACGGTGTGATTTTTTTTAGCACAGCCATTACCCACAGAATCAAATCGTATATCAACAGGAAATGCTGAACTACCTTAAAGACTGACAATCTACATAATGAATTATTTTAAAGACTGATAATCTACATAATGAATTATTTTAAAGACTGATAATCTGCATAATGAATTACCTTAAAGAATGACAATTTACATAATAAATTACCTTAAAGACTGACAATCTACATAATAAATTACCTTAAAAAGACTGACAATCTACATAATTACTTTAAAGACTAACAATTTACATGTTTAACTACTTAAAGTTGAGTTACACATCATCTGCCACAAACATATTGTATTTTTTCTCAAACCACAGAAACCTGATCCAATGAAATCAAATGATTTCACAGTACAGTTAGATCCCCTGGGGTTGAGTCTGTACAGATATAAAACATCTGAATATAAATACCATCTCTCTCTCTCTCTCTCTCTCTCTCTCTCTCTCTCTCTCTCTCTCTCTCTCTCTCTCTATCTCTCTCTCTCTCTCTCTCTCTCTCTCTCTCTCTCTCATCCCATACACTCGTACAGTTTTGTATTTGCAAATTTCATATGCATAAACAATTTATGTACCTAAATGATTTCCTGATTTATAAATCTGCAATACTCTAAAATACATGGTATAAGGATTCATGACAATACAGAGTAAACATTATACTATGATACTTCCCCTGATTGGAGATAGCTCATCGGCACGGGCTAAGTGTGTCGCAGTCTGTAAAATTGACAATGGTATTTGCTGTTGAAATACAAATGGAGTTTATCGTTTTGTTTCTTGGATTATGCAAATAAAAGGAGTTTTACTACTACTTAGAGTATTTTCGAGAAGTGTACACGTACATTTCCTTTACAGATATTACGAATAAACCCAGGTAAATAGTCGTCCGCATTCGATGCGTTTTCATGGCGAGCATATATGCGATGTGCATAAGTACAGTAGTATTTATGTATTTGCATTTGTTTGAAGTAAGTGTAAATGGTATAGATTATATACCCTTTACCTATTATTTTTTATCAATAGACAATAGATGGAATATTTCTCCGCGTTTTTGTATATTTTTGACATATTTACTGCAAATGTACGTACATTCGCGAAAAGAAAAGGCATTCTATATTTATTTATCCAAAACTTGTAGAATGATTTATTACTGTACGATGTGATATTGTAATTTTGAGCACTGTGTGGTGTTCCAAACGTGATTTCCTTTCTTCTTGATGTCCTATAAATTAGTATCGGAGATGTACGTGTTACCTGTCGAAGTTACCCGTACAGGTAAATCGAAGACACCGATGTGAAGTGAAGCGTAGCAAAACTCGTCCCCTTATATACCATGCAAACCCTGATACATATAACAATAGAATATCCAACTAATATGGCGGATTAGCAGATAAATTATGCGGACATTTAGAATTCTACTATATTTATTAATTTATGTCCGCTTTAAACACCATTCTGATTCAACGCGCAAGTACTCTGAATTGGAAATAAAGAATATGCTAGAGTTCCTCACTAACAATATCTTCGTGGTCGTTGGTGATCAGGTCTTCTAACAGTCTGTTGGAATTCCCATGGACACGAATTGTGTTCCTTTGTTAGCTGACCTGTTTCTATATTCATATGAAGCAGAATTTATTCAAACACTTATACGTGATAAGAAAAAAATATCTCGCTGTGGGCTTCAATTCGACATTTAGATATATCGATGACGTTTTGTCTATTAACAATAATAACTTTCAGTCATATGTCGATTTGATACATCCCTGTGACCTCAAAATAAAGAACACCACATAGTCGTCAACGTCTGCTTCATACTTAAATACTTTATTGAAAGTAGACATTAACGACAAACTGACAATTCAACTGTATGGCAAACGGTATAATTTCAGCTTTTCCATCGTCAACTTCCCATATTTATGTAGCAATATTCCATTATCACCTGCACATGGTGTCTATATATCTCAACTGATTCGATCTACAAGAGCTTGTTCTGCGTATAGTCAGTTTTTAAATCGAGGTAAGTTACTGACAAACAAGTCAATGGTACAGGGTTTTTTACATCTCGATTGAAGTCAGCATTTCACAAATTTTCTGGTCGTTATAACGATCTAGTTCGCCAATACAAACTACAATTGGGTCAAATGTTGTCTGACGTGTTTCATACCAATTGTTAAGCCGTTCTTGGCACAATGTATTTAACTGCGGATAACTCTGTTTAGGATATAGGGCTCACGGCGGGTGTGGCCGGTCAACAGGGGATTATTACTCCCCCTAGGCACCTGATCCCACCTCTGGTGTGTCCAGACGTCCGTGTTTGCCCAACTATATATTTTGTATTGTTTATAGGAGTTATGAGATTGATCACTGTTCGTTATCTTTATCTTGCATGATCGTGAAATTAGTTAAAATTCTAGAATGTTATTGTTTCTGTTTTCTGTTTTCAAATATAATTCACAGTACTACTGATGTTGTCAGTTTTCTCTCTCGTTCATCTGAAGGCAACATTGTGTTTCAAGAAATACTGACATTGAAAATATTTGAACGACTGCAACGTTCCTTCCATCTAAACGATAATACTACTCAAGGAATATGGGGACCACCAGAGTATGACGGGTAGTTACCAGGCTTTTGACCATATACGAATAATGACCCCCTCCGTTTTTGAAAAGGGGGAAGGGTTATATTGCTCTGTATGTGTTGGTTGGTTTGTTTGTAGACCACATATTCTCTGATAATATATGTTTTACAAAGTTTTGTTGCTGGGCTATTTTTCCTTTTTTTTTCTTTCACAGGCCTCAATTATAATAAATTCATGTACACGTAGTTGCAATTTGTCTTGACAGATTACATAAAATAAGATATGTCCTCTACGAATCACGGAAAACGTTCAGAATTTACATGAATTTACCTCAGCAATATTCTATAGATAAAGGCATGATCAAGTATAAAGGAAGAGTTTTAGCTAGACAATGCATGGCAAACAAATATGACAAAAGAGGCCTAAAGATATATTTGGAAATGACAGGTATTCGCATACTTGTTCTAATTTGTTTTTATTTTCTGTAAATGTCTGTGTTGTTAATGTATTCACGGAGAAGTCTATGCGAGTTTTAGTTACATATTTGTGTATTGAAATGTAGACTTAGATGTAGGTTGTGAAATGTAATACTGTTACAGTTGGTGTTGAATTTTTTTTTTATATCATTTTATTTGGTAAATATGATTTCGTTAGGTGTTCATGAGGTGTGACGAGGCTTGCCACTATTATGAATATTGGCCATGCCTCTGAAACATGACCTTTTCCATGGAAGATATCTAGGGAAAGGGGTAGTAAAACACGTGTGCGGAGCTCTCAAATTTAAAGGACACCATATCTTCTTTGATAGGCACTATCATAACTAGTTAGAAAATCAATTTTTCATGAAAAAAAAATAAGCCGAGGAACATTCATCAGGTAACATGGTTGAGACATATGGTTTATCGTTCAAAACTGTTATGAAAGCAATAGCAGAAATAAAACACGTAGCTATTTTTCTTAATCTAAGAATGATTATCGATTTACTTATTTAAAAGTGAGTATTTCAATTGTGCATATAATTTTAAAAATGTATTTCTACACAGATTTTTCACCTCAATTTCTCTCGTGAGAACATTACTACAAAATGACATCTACTGATGTAAAACCAAAAAAAGTGCGACTCGTAGGTTTTTGTTGTGCAAACAGGGACCGGGGGTAGAATTCCCGAGAACTGAAGCTTTTCAAACACCGAATTGGTTCATTCTCATCAAATTTGACAGAGACAACGATCGCTTTAAGTTCCATTCTGCGTCGTGCGCTAGAAACACCAGTCTTCAGTTCAGTCAGACTTCACAGATATCAGATGACGACTTTGTTGCAGAAAGTGTTGACGTTGAGTTCAACATTTGCTATGTAGATCGTAATATTCTGCATTAATGTTTTATGCTGAAATTGTATCTAGCAATATTCCATTATCACCTGCATATGGTGCTTATATATCTCAACTGATTCGATATGCAAGAGCTTGTTCTGGGTATAGTCAGTTTTTAAATCGAGGTAAGCTACTGACAAACAAGTTGATGGTACAGGGATTTCAACAGTCTCGATTGAAGTCAGCATTTCGCAAATTCTATGATCGTTATAACGATCTAGTTCGTCAATACAACCTCGCATTGGGTCAAATGCTGTCTGACGTGTTTCATACCGATTGTTAAGCCGTTCTAGGCACACTGATTTTGACTGCGGATAACTCCGTTTACCTGATCAGGATATGGGGCTCACGGCGGGTGTGACCGATCAACAGGGGATGATTACTCCTCCTAGGCACCTGATCCCACCTCTGGTGTGTCCAGGGGTCCGTGTTTGCCCAACTATCTATTTTGTATTGCTTGTAGGAGTTATGAGATTGATCATTGTTCGTTGTATTCACCTTGCATCTATCCTTAGTGATGCAGTCACCAATGATCTTATAATTCTATGACCCCCCCCCCCCTTTAATGATCAAATCTATAATCGAACATGGAGAATTTGAGTAATCGATATATATCGATGATCATCTTGATTTGTTACTGTCGACAGAAACCAAATAGTGTGCTTCTTTATGTTTACGGTGTTTCCCTTCCGGTGTAAGCGGTGTGGACTGTCACGGATAGTGTGTAGCTTATTTCTCATGGCTATGGACAAGCTGATTATGGTGATGTTCATTTTTCTGCATGCTGGCGTTGACCATGAGTTATTGGTAAGATGGGACGAAGTTGTTGACTCGCCAGAACTTGTACCGGGGAAGTTTCGCCTTCCAGCGAAGTATTTAAGTACTCGAAGATGCCGAAATAAGGGTTTTCGTGGTCATATTTACAATTAGCTAATATGTGATTAACAGACTGTACCGTTTTTTCAACAAGCCCATTAGACTGAAAATATGTGTGACCTGAGGTCCTATATACGAAGCCGTACTGTTTTGCTGAACTTTGCAAACTCGTCCCTCGAATGCTGCGAACTATCGTCAGATAGAAGTATCTCTGGTAACCTATGGCGGGAGAACGCTATTTATGTATAGTAAATAGCGGTACCGGCTAACGTGTTGCGAATTGAGTATTCTTCAAAATATCGACGGTAGTAATTTATTATAGTGACAAAATATTGTCCCTCCCAGATGAACAAATCCGAGGGTACGACAGACCAATGCCTACTTTTTGTATAAAAAAAAACATTCCATATAAAGTGATCCTGTAAATGTGCATGTTTGTGTCTGACAAATACAAAATAACAGAGTGCCTTACAATCTTCAAGTTCAGTAAATCTTGATGATGTTCATTTAAAGAACCCACAATTAGGCATTACACCACTGTGGTCGATGCATCTGAGATAAAACGTTTGTAATGTTTAGTCTGTTCAATGCATCTAAAGCAGAGTTATCAACTTTGATTTTCTCTGCATCAAAGAATCATATTGTTAGGCCACGTTGATTTCGCTCAATTTGATAGTGTATAAAGTCTGCGTGGAATTCTACTGGTCATATCTTCTATCATTTCTTCAAACGTAATTGGACTTTGTGTACAGTTATTTTCCATGCTAATGTCCACGAAAACTTATTCAACTTGAAGAAAACTGCATTTGTCATCCATGCTAGATATGCTAAATATGACACTAGTTGACCGTATTGAAACTTCCTGTCCACTTTAGCTTGGTCTCCAATATTTCGGACACCATTAGTTTCATTACAGTTTCTGCTGCTTGTGAATTGTATACCATTTTTTTTTAACTTACATAATTAAAATAGTAAAGGTCATCAACAACTCACAGAGAGACTGCCAAATGGTTAATTTTCATAAGATTCATGTTTGAAAAAGTATACCTTCCCACTTCTGCAATGTCATCAATTGAAAGTATTTCTAATCGGTTGCATGACGATGAATTCAGCAATGCAGAACTTGGATCCATGTAAACAAGCTGTGAACCTCTTTGCTTCATAGGGATATGAAAAATAGTGTGTAATGTAGTTCATTGGTTTAGTTGTTCGGATGATAGGTTCCCAATGTGAAGAAGTTGATAGTCTACCTCAGTGTTAACTGACGTATCACTTTCTAGCTCTAGATGTGACGGTTTGGTTCAAAATGACGAATTCAACCATTGTGTATTGCTGCATTTGTTTTCAATAATGTGGTGTACAGTACGTGTACTCTTCACCTTCAAAACGTCCCTGTAGCCTTTCTGGTTGTTCTAGCTGCCTAACAAGCACATCTCTTTGCCTATATTTCTTCAGTGACATGCATAGTTATGCTTTCATGGAGTGAAACGGATTTAATCCAGTGAATGCATTAAAGGAGTATGTTACATCTGAGAAATTTGATATGGGATGCTTACTCCTCCTAGGCACCTGATCCCACCTCCAGGGGTCCGTGTTTGCCCAACTATCTATTTTGTATTGCTTGTAAGAGTTATGAGATTGATCACTGTTCGTTATCTTCACCTTGCATATGGATGAAAAGTGAGAGATATGGACAACAGTATTTAGTAAAAAGAATGCAGTTTAGTAGAAAGTAATGTGGAAAAAACCCACTGCTGGACTACGACCCGCGATGAACAGTACAGCAGTCGACGTGCTAACCTACTGAGCTACTCAGATAGGTGATTATTTTAGAAATGAATAAACAAATATTGCTGATATCTATATTTTCACTCATGTTTTAAAAGGTCGTCCGCCGTTATGACAATGTAGAATACCCCATAATGTGTTTAAAAAGGAACTCATTCGATACCAAATCTTGAATTCATATATTTTTGGAACTGATCCGCACTAATCTGGTATGTGTTTTCCCCTTCATTTGGCGAATTTGTTATTCCTTCTGTTTTATGAAAGGTGAAGATAACGAACAGTTATCAATCTCACAAGTTCTATAAGCAATGCAAAATAGATAGCTGGGCAAATAAGACCCCTGAATATACCAGAGGTGGGATCAGGTACCTAGGAGGAATAATCATCCCCTGTCGACCGGTCACACCTGCCGTGAACGCTATATCCTGAGCAGGTTAACGGAGTTATCCGTAGTCAAAATGAGTGTGCCAAGAACGTCCTAACATTCAACTGATATAAGCAATACAAAATACAGAGCTGGGTAATCACGGACCCCTGGAAATATCTGAGGTGGGTTTATCATTTATGATTTTCACCGTCAGACGTGGTAGGCAAGCCTTTTTAACACTGTTCTAGGCAAATCATCGACTACAATTGAAGACTATTTTTCCACATGATAGACAGATGTTTTACTATAAAAATGGAACATGGAAATATTCATATCTTGTGATCAATCATCGAAACCACTCTTAATCTACACAGAAGTACTCCGATATTCATCTTTAAAGATGCTGGAGTTCGTCATTAATGATATATCCGTAGTCTGTGGTGATGAAACCTTCCTAATGTATGTTGAATTTCCAGGGACACGAATCGTGCCCCTTAAATAGCTGATATGTTTTAATATTCTTACGAATTATAATTTCTTAAAAAGCTTCTCGATGGGAAGAAAGTCTCTTACGCGGTCGGTAGTGATGTTTTACGACATCTACTCGATGTTAATTTTAAGCAGTTTATTTGAATTAACTATAATAAAGTGTTTATCAAGTTATTCAGCTATCTAGCGGTGTTGATATATGTACGGGAATGTCTCTATATTTAAATACGACTTCTCGTCCTCAAGGAAAGACGTCCCAGGAGAAAAGAGAAAAGGTTAGGAAGAAACAAAGCAGGTCTCATGAAATATAAATTAAAAAGCCGATTGAGGCCATTTTATACTAAATAGACTAAAGAATATCCGTACCGAGTAGAATTTAAAGAAACAGAAAACGTGTTTGAAAATCAAATTGAATGACGAGACTTAAGATATTTTTTGACACAATTAAATACGTTTTGGTTCAATAGTTTTGATATACCCACATACCAAATATCAAAGGCCTATGTCAAAAGACAAAACAAGTTATGGTTCGGACAAACTTTGCATTAGAAGAAGAAGAAGAAACGGACGAATCCATACTAAAACAAGATGTCCTCATCTGGGAAAGGGGAAAACAATCCATTGATTAAAACATTATATTGAAATATATGAGTTATTTCTGTGCATGCTCCCACATTGATAAAATTGGAGGATCCATGTAACCAAGTAAATATTAGGGTAGAGAAACACCACTTGTAGCATGACGAGTGTCCACACGACGCTATTGAATCTAAAGATAATATGATCGATATTCTACCTATAAGTTTGGTGTCAATTTGTGATATATGAGCCTGTTGGCAAGCGTGACTTGTTTATGTAAATGTTGTACGTAGTGTCGTATGTATCAATGCCATTTATTCTGAATTTTAGTACTATCTGGAATTAGCAATCCAACAGCATCCAATGAAGTTCTGATTTCACAGAGATAATACATTCCAACCTACTCCAGGTACGTTTTTTTTAATGTGAAATAGATTAACTTAACAAGATCATTCTGTTTTAAACATTTATTCAGCATACTGTATGGTATATGCAGTCTAGGATTGGGATTTTTAAATAACACAATCATTGACAGTACGGTAAAATAACATACCATACAATGTTGTAAAACTGCGAGCTGAGAGTTTTTGTATTATAAAACATCTTCAGTATTGTAACCACGTTTTCCTCGTATTTGAAGCTTCTGTTAAATATGGAATACATGTTCAATGACGTATTCTACAGCAAATTCCACTTAGTATTGCAATACAATACTTATACTGAGTCTGTACTGTAGTATTCTATGTATTTAGAATCCTTCACGGTAATTGTATTAAAGTAAAACTTCGTTATTCCCAAGCTAAAGCATAAAGCTAAATTTTTGACAAAACAATAGACAACCAGTTTGCTTCCATAATTTTCATATATTTGAAATGACAATAATTAAGCATCATATAGAAATACTAGGAGGCCAATCCGAACACATATTGCATAAAACAAACTGTATGCCATCAACCCGGGTAGATCACATACATTATATACTTGTTGCCTCCCGGTATAAAATGATAAAACAAAGGCAAAAAAGGTGGACAAAATTATGCCACTAACAATGTGGTATACAAGTAACAAGGTTTAAAACCCGAATTGAAGGCAAAACACTATATTAATCAGATTACATTAAGTTAAAGCATCAGTTTAACATGGAGACATGAAAGTATGCAAAATAAACAAGTCAAAAGTCATGGAGAACAGCTCAGTCATGTGGTACATATAACATTGCAAACCATATACAAAACCGTACCGTTAGAGTTCCAAATTACTGCTAGCCCCTTCGCATTGACAACTATACTTTGCATGTGGGTACCCAACATTTCTGTTCTCGTCGCCCACTTGACAACCATAATTGTCCGATTACCATTTTTCTTCCGACGGATTCGAGTTCTAATATAAACGAAGTTCAGTTTCCAGTTTAAATTTTACCACTTTGCAATACATTACTAGGTATCAAATTTTCCAAAGCGTAACCAGAAGAATTTGAACAACGAAACGGTTACTTCAGACTGATAGTCTTAGACCTGTTAGCAATTTTTTTCATTAAGAAAACTTTGACATGGGTCAATACAACCAAATAACCTCTGAACAAAACTAATAGAAGAGCACTGAAAGGCTATAAATGAAATACTAACACCCGATGAATAAAGGTGTTCAATAAAATTTGCTAAATTAATTGAAGGGAATGGAATGACAATGCTAAGACTGAAAGATTGATCATACTGAATTAATAATTTCTAACTTCTAGCATAAGCAATACGTGTTGTTGGCGAAAGAGATCTACGTAACAGCATTAACTAGTCACTACTTCAATGTTTATTAACTCGGGTGGAATATATGTTGCTTCCAGGTCCAACTATGGAGCCTTGAGGCGTACTTCCTGAAATGTAAATTGAGATAAACCGTCAGCAATCGCATTCTCTTTCACCGGAATATGTTCAATTTTGAAATGAATGTTTTTACATATTCACACCACCACTAGCCTTCTAACAAGGCGCATAGTTGTAGGTTATATTAAAGAATTACTGTTTATAACTGTTTATACCGTTTATAACACATGTTATTGCAGAGTTATCTGTAAGAAATATACATTTGTTTACCAGAATATCATCCCACATCTCGAATGCTAAAACTATGGAAAATAATACTTCGATAGCTATTTCCAAATCACAAAGAGAAGGAGGTCATTCACAAGCAAACCACCGTGAAGCCAAAACAAATGTAAAACCTAATGACCCAGCTGCATCAGTGTATAACTTCAAATGATCTGAATATTTGAATTTATCAGCATTGAAGATATATTTGATATTGAAATTATCAATGAACAATAACCAAGAGTTAATGTCTAGTCGTCTTCTTTGTTAAGTTGGACTTTAAAGTGTTGAGGTTTAAGTTTACCCGAAGTAACATCTGTTAACCGTCGCGAAAATGCCATTCCAGATGTACTAACGGGAGTTGCAACATTCAGTAAACCTAGGAGCGATCTTAACTCGGTCATAATAACAGTTTTTCTTTGTACAATATTGTAAATGATTACTAATCTTCTCAATTTTTTCAATGCACAATTTTGATTCGTTAACCGCTGAATCAATCTCAATGCTATAAATGACAATGGCTGTGGATGGTAAAACAGTTTTTTTTTCATACTTGAATCGAACACCAATTTCAGCACACATGGAAATAAATCGATTCAAATCCCTTTCATAATTGGTAGAACCTTTTTTACCGATAAAAACAATCATCTGTTATATGAGACATTCCACCTACTTGAAACTTACAACACATGACCCACTACAGGGCATAACTAAAAGTTGCAAATATTCTACAACTTATTCTAACCCCAATGCGTAGACATTTATCTTAATGAAACATGACTTCCTAACAATTGTTAGCAACTAGGGTGTATGGTAATTATGCGAAGCACATAAGACATGTTTTCCTTTCAAACCTTTTAACGGAAAGGATGGTATCAAATTGAACCTTAGCTGCCTCATCTAGAATGATATTTAAGAGAATATTGTAACAGAAAACACAAGTCGTGAATTAAGCGGAATTTCCCAGGAGTAGAATTTGGCACAACACCTAATAGAGAAGACACTACATTAGGAAAAGGCGTGTAGACATGGTTGAAGGAGAGGAGGAGTATGGCTGACCATTATTAAATGCAAAGCATGATTTTCCTTCTGTGGCTTACTGGCAGACAAGGCAACAATTACGAGAATCTTGAGAAGATTTTGAAATTGTTGAGGCTCTTACCATGAGCTCCCGGAGTGGCTGCTATCAAGGCAGATAACTACACTATCTAAATTTTCTAATAATTCTCGTCATAATACCGCCAAGCCATATCGCCATAAGCAGCATGGATCCGACAGATGGTAGTCATGCATTTGATCAAGTGAGATACCTCATTTGGCTTTGCCTTAAAATATACTGACACAAAGATCATAAAAAAAACATTCGTCCATTGTCTTAATGAGATCTTTTTACTCCCTTCTGATGCAACAATGGCGCTCCCTTGTTCTACCTGCAGAAATATCTTTTCTTCCTGAAAACTTGGAGGTTAAACAGTGAGATTAAATCAATATATTTGTCATTTTTGTTTTGTTTTACTCTCTTGGGAGGGGGTGTTCCTTAAGGTATACCTGTATAAAGAGACAAGGGGATACCATTGATTAACGAGTTCTTGTCACATGTGAATAGGGACTCGCCTCCAAACAACTAGAGCTATCAAGAATGGTGATTGGGTTGTTGCCTTACTCAAAATGAAACCATTGTCATAATTAACCGCCCCAGTTGACTACCTAGGCTCCGGCACTGAAGAGCGTGATCCTGTTTCTGGTGGAGAATGTGCCAGAGGAAGTCCTGATTCTACACTGGAGGAGGGCATACTTCAGACCAAAGATCCACTTGGTGTAATTATTATGGTGTTGAGTGGGGTAATTGTAAATTTCCAATGAGATTACGTTTCTTTGAAATAGCATCTGCCAATTTGTCATAATCATTGTTAGTAGTAACGATAGTAGAATTTCTTGTTGAGACATGAGTGATGGCGGACACTGTCCTCTGTGAATTCTCAATTATTCTTGATCTCTTTGGTCTGGATTCACTGTCCCTTGTCACTTCCTTGGCATATCTGAAAAAAAAGAAGGGAGAAATACGTAATAGTTCATCCTCAGAAAAACTGACAAACTGAGACCTAAATAGATGTACATGAAGGTCAAAGGTAGGGGTGGTTAATGTATCTCCATGGTTTTTTGTGTTGTTTTCTTTTTCAATGAGAAGTTGTAATGAATAATATGGAAAATACATATCTAACTGCCATGATATCAAGGAAATCCAAAGATTATTGGAATTATATTGGATCTTTGGCCTACATACCCATTGGTCATTGCAAAAAATCTGTTTGATCAAGATACCCTGCAATATGAACAAAAGACCCAAAATGAATCTGATCAATTGATCAAACATAATGGGTTTACAAAACCCTAAATTCTACTTTAACAAAATTGAACCTTTTACAAGAATATATCACAATTTTCAGAAATTGGGTACGATATTCAAGATCGAACAAAGACCGTAGCAGAATTATCTCTAGGAATGTAGATATAACTCAGGTAATAGAAAATTATTAACATGCTGTGGCCTTCAATTCGACAGTTAGATATATCGACGACGTTTTCTCTATTAACAATGATAACTTTATTTCATATGTCGATTCGATATATCCCTGTGAGCTCAAGATAAAAAGACACCACAGAGTCGTCCACTTCCGCTTCATGCTTAGATTTTTTATTGAAAGTAGATATTAACGGCAAACTGACAACTCATCTGTATGACAAACGGGCTGATCTCAGCTTCTCCATCGCCAAATTCCCATATGTATGTAGCAAAATCCCATTATCACCTGCATATGGTATATATATATATATATATATATATATATATATATATATATATATATATATATATCTACTGATTCGATACGCAAGAGCCTGTTCTATGCATAATCAGTTTTAAATCGAGGCAAGCTACGGACAAACAAGTTGATGGTACAGGGGTTTCAACAGTATCGATTGAAATCCGTATTCCGCAAATCACATGGTGGTTATAACGATCTAGTTCGCCAATACAACCTATGATTTGATCAAATGTTGACTGACGTGTTTCATACCGATTATTAGGCCGTTCTTGGCACACTGATTTTGGCTACGGATAACTCCGTTTACCTGATAAGGATATAGGGCTCACAGCGGGTGTGACAGGTCGACAGGGGATGCTTATTCATCCAAGACACATGATTCCACCTCTAGTGTATCCAGGGGTCCGTGTTTGCCCAACTATCTTTTTTGTATTGCATATAAGAGTTATGAGATTGATCACTGTTCGTTATCTTCATCTTTCATTAAGATGATGGTTTTTCTTCAACAAATTGTTCAGTTCAACCACTTATTCATTATAGGAACCAATCCTTTTCGTCTAAAAAAAATGTCCTATAATTACGAATTTCGCTTCACATCCCATCATCAAATAATTTGCATAACTGACGATATCTCCAAATACTGTTCTAATTGGTTTACCCATGTCCAAGTAATTTCCTCCAATCTGAATAAAAACAATTTTGGAATCCATCGCAAACGTCGTAAGTTGTGCATCCCTGGCCACCCGACACACTAATAACAAAGAATACCAGTGTTAAGTTAATGGAGTACAACGCGGTTGAGTTAAGGCTTTTCCCATAAAATTTTTAATACCAGTGTTGTACATAAATCTACTTTACCGCACTGGCACATTGCACGACGTCACAATGAAAAATGCGTCATGACGAAGGTCATGACGTACATATATACAGTCCTTTTGTGGTTGGAAATGTCAAAATATTGTTTCGTTATTTACCACCCCTGTCAAACGGTAAACTGCAATCGCGTAAAAGTTTCTGTAAAATGGGTTATATTAATTGTTTTTGATATTGAAAAAGTTTCATTTTTTTCTTTATATAGCATACATGCTAAAGTAATATCCATATTATATTGTGATCTTGATATCGCCCCTAATCTACACGTATAGTTACTTTCACAATGGACTCATTTGCATAAACAGGGTTTCCGTACATAAAAAAATTCATCATTGACACGACACCCCGAGGTTTTTAAGTGAAAAATGTTTGATTTATGTGACATGTGAACTTCAGTGCCAAAGGAAAGTTAGGAGAGCAAGATCTGGCTTCAACAGAAAATATGTTTTCAGTCTAGATTCAACTTCGTATGTGCAAAATTCGCTGCATCTTGCATATTCAATGCAAACATTAGACATGTTAAAAGTCACAATAAACTGCTTTCAGCACTTTTCAAATTAAGAAATTGATATGCTTTGAAGTTATATTAACTTCAACTTGCATTGATATCTGGATATCCTGCCAATTCAACGATTTATACATACACGCTACGTTTTTATCTTGATATTTGATCACGTGATACAGAGTTGATGTAGAGACTGTCGGTCTGGTGAAAAATGTATAAGAGATCAATCTGCACTTAATGATATATACATATTGTTTTTATATAAAAGGGTTGTGTTTACCGAATTTGTCACAAATTGATCTGTTTATTAACGCCTTTTTTCTGACATATTTCTATGGCCGTACTTAACACAACTGCGAAAACAAATCCGTGTAGAAGCAAGATACCTAGCACAGAAAAATAGCATAAAACAAATAATTATGAAGATCCTATACACTGATTGGTCAGTTGTAACACCTTGAAGGTCATGTATGGGATAATTATTAAGATCCTACTCGACATAACAAGTAGGAGGGACCCAAGAGGGTTAATCAAATAAGTGTAATTAATCAAACAGACTTTTATTTGAAATAATTTACTACCATATTTTTTTCTTTTTGGGGGGAATACGCTTCATTCAAGATTTCCATCTGAAAAAATTAGAAAGAATAGCTGTGTAGTTTGGGTATTTATATCGATTCAATTGCATGTAATTAGTTTGATTGAGCAATCGATTTTAAGAATTAGTTTATCTCATGTACATCAACGATATTCCGAGTCAGGTACCTTGAGATATTGTTCAAATCTGATTGGATGAAATTTTATAAGAGTTAATAGTACTTACAGGTAAAAATAGTTTGTTAAATTTATTTTGTCATAGAATCTGTTGATTTGCTGAAAATATCCCCGTACTGATTGAATTCATAGATAATTCGGTGCATGAATATGTTGGTGGGGGACAACACGTCCAAGTCACCTGATTCCACTATTTGTGTATCCAGGGGTTCGTGTTTGTCATATTCTTAATGTTCCATTTTGGGGGGGATTTATGAGAATAATCAATGTGCGTTATCTTCAATTTCTTCTTGTATGATTTGTTGGGACGTGTACAAAGTACACAAAACGTCATTCATCCACAGGTAACAGATCAAAATCTGTGACTAGTTCTACCTGTAATTTATCCTTATCGGCCGCAGGAATTACGACATATCTGCAGTTGTGTTAGAAAGTACGAATGAGAAAATGAGAAATCACTGTTTATTGTTTCGGAACAAGAATTTCTTATCAATATCATGCATAAATGTTAAGAATAAAATGTTTCTGAAATATAAAATATAAGTTTTGACGTTACACAATGAGAATATAACTGGATCAGGACCCTAGGCACTGCATTTCCATATGGATGCAATAATAATGTATATTATGTGGGAAATTTGACTAGTCCACAAGGAAATAACGTTAATGCGATGGGACTCTTTCCCAATACCCAAAGACGAAAACGCAGACACGGACATCGTTCATATAAAAGACCAAGTATAAATGATGTCACGTTTGATTCACTTTTGCCTCACGTCAACAGACAATTGGGTCCACATCATATTCGTACAAAACTTTACTCTATTCCATTGAGGGTTTTACATACGTTATTTGAAGAAGCTATGGCTAGTCTATACTTGGATTTTTCAACACCTGAATATATACTTAACTCTATGATTATGGATGTTGCCTACCACAGGCTCTATAAACCAGCACGGACCATGGATGATATTCCTTCCAAATCATGCCGTCAGTTCCTTAACGTAGTTCCACACTCCTGTGATGTCATAAGATTTTGCAAAGTCAATGATTTAATGACTGGAACATAAATTGTGTTGGAGTCTTTTTCAATAGTTATTTTAAAAAAGATTGTCAGCCATAAAATATTTCAAAAGTCTTAGTTATATTTGAATAGTCAATGATATGTTTCAAAATATTGAATCCAAGGACAATAACTCCGTTTTAAATAAATTATTTATCAAGTCCATTATGCAATATATTTCCTTTATATTTCACAAACATTTTACCAAGGTGATAAGGAATCATTATCTGTGTCTTTTCGTGAAATTACATAAAATTTTAATCCATGAGTGATTTTGAATAGCTCAGCTGTATGGTGCCAGATTTCGTTTTTTTATGGGGGTATACATACGCTAGAAGCTATAAATTCGAAATTATCAAGGAAAGGTATGGATTTTTTCCCATAAATAACTATAACAGATGTACATCTACTAATATAAACAGAAAAAATGATATGTAAACCATGCTATAAGGAAATTGTGTCCACATTTATTTGTTTTTTAACATTTTGGAGAACAATGCTAATTCAATAATTCTGCACTTATTATTCTAAAACTTGATGAACATATTGAAAACGACATGTGTTTTAATTATTGAAATGTTTCCTGATAAATAAATGCAATTAAACAATTTTCTTGTTGTTTTTATTTTAAAATAATGACAAATAACTGTTTCCAATGAATTTCATAAAAATCTACTAGGGATACATGACTTCAGTAGTGTCTGTAATGAAAATTAATATGGAAATCCTTAACTAATTTGCATTTTTTCATTACTCTGAATGTTAATTTATTGATTACAAACAAAAAAATGCTACCTAAACCCCAAAAATCTAGGACTAAGGACCCACCTTAAGCTCAAATTTACAAACAAAGAAATAGATGCCGTCAATTTAAGCAAAATTCTTCGTCATAAAAGGGTTCAGTCGTGTATTCCAACCTATTTCAAGTTCAAGTCTACACCCTGTATCTCCTACAGCTATACTTCTACTATTGCATCCAAACTTTTTAATTATAAACAAACTTTGCAGTGCTTAGATATAGACCATCTTATACGTAATCCACCAACATGTTCTTGTTCTTCATCTTCTTTCAACTACAGTCCAGCTGGACATGTCATTACTGGTGATGTTGATATAGTTGAAAATGAAGACCTCAAATCACTTATTATTAAAGGTCCTAAATACAGAGAACCTCGGTCTTCTAATTGGCGACAGAACTTCATCTCTATTATGAATTATGTCGAAGATTATGCCAGACGATGGGCTAAATATGAAAAAGAAGAACTTGATACATTGTCAGAATGGGTTAAAAGCATAAGAGGAATATTAAAATCCCGCATTAGACACATGAAAACAAAAGTACATACCATCTATCCTTCTGTGTTTAGTAAATCAGAAGTGATAAAATAATTAGATAGGTTACATGAGGAATATGTTTTGGTTCCAGCTGACAAAGCTAGTAACAACATTGTCTTTGTTTGTAAGGCTCATTATTACAACTGTATTTTAAACGAACTTGGCATTAATTCCACTTTTGGTAACCATACTTATACTCCAACAGCCCTTTCAAAAGACACAATTCTTCAAAACCATGCTTCAGTTTTAGACACATTTAATATTCCAGTCAATGGGTCGAATGAATATGAATTACCGTACCTATATTGGATTCCTAAACTACATAAAACCCTTACAAACAAAGATACATTGCTGGATCCAGTAAGTGCTCTACCAAGCCCCTATCTTTCCTCCTCACGAAAATGTTAACAGCTGTGAAGGGGGGACTTCAAACTTACTGTGCGACTACATATGCCAGAAGTGGTGTTAATCAAATGTGAATTCTAAAAAATTCTAAAGAAATCTTAGTAACCTTGAAATCACAGAATTTTTCCCAAATCAATAGCATTAAAACCTATGAATTTTCAACACTATACAAGACCATTCCCCACGATAAATTAAAGACTAGACTTTTTGACATCATAGACAGCTGCTTCTTCAACAAAAACGGAAAACGGAAATATTCATATCTAGTGATCAGTCATTCAAAAACTTACTTTGTTAAACACCACTCTGATTCCACGCACAAGTACTCTGAAGTTGAAATAAAAAATATGCCAGAGTTCCTCATTGACAATATCTTCGTGGTCTTTGGTGATCGGGTCTTCCAACAGTCTGTTGGTTTTCCCATGGGCACGAATTGTGTTCCTTTGTTAGCTGACCTGTTTTTATATTCATATGAAGCAGAATTTATTCAAAAACTTCTACGTGAGAAGAAAAAATTTCTCGCTGTGACCTTCAATTCGACTTTTAGATATATCGATGACGTTTTGTCTATTAACAATGATAGCTTTCATTCATATGTCGATTTGATATATCCCTGTGAGCTCGAAATAAAGAACACCACAGAGTCGTCCACTCCTGCTTCATACTTAGATATTTTATTGAAAGTAGACATTAACGGCAAGCTGACAAATCAACTGTATGACAAACGGGATGATTTCAGCTTCTCCATCGTCAACCTCCCACATTTATGTAGCAATATTCCATTATCACCTGCATATGGTGTTTATATATCTCAACTGATTCCATATGCAAGAGCTTGTTCTGGGTATAGTCAGTTTTTAAATCGAGGTAAGCTACTGACAAACAAGTTGATGGTACAGGGATTTCAACAATCTCGATTGAAGTCAACATTTCGCAAATTATATGGTCGTTATAACGATCTAGTTCGTCAATACAACCTCGCATTGGGTCAAATGCTGTCTGACGTGTTTCATACCGATTGTTAAGCCGTTCTTGGCACACTGATTTTGACTGCAGATAACTCCGTTTACCTGATCAGGATATGGGGCTCACGACTGGTGTGACCGGTCAACAGGGGATGATTACTACTCCTAGGCACCTGATCCCACCTCTGGTGTGTCCAGGGGTCCGTGTTTGCCCAACTATCTATTTTGTATTGCTTGTATGAGTTATGAGATTGATCACTGTTCGTTATCTTCACCTTGCATAAATATGTTTCATTTTTATCCATTATTGAATAAGTTTGTTTTTACTGCTAGTGCTCCCCGGTAGTGTGCAAACTATGGAAACAACATATCGTGCGATTCCAAATATTAGTTAGATTAATGAATTGATGAAAACAAAAGTCGCCTTGGTTTGAATATGTCAAAGCTGTATACATTTCTACATTTCTACATATGTATTTTGGTTGTTGCTCTGTTTAAAATCAGCGACATGCAAATCAGAGTTGGCAAGATGCACAGTATAGTCACCAATCAAACAATTATACATTGTACCGCTGCTGTGGTCTAGAGGCTAAAGCGTTCGCCTTGCATGGGGAAGGTCGTTCAAATCCCGGTCGCGACAAACCTAATTCGCTAGAGCAGGTAATGACAGTTCCACCGCAAAACGATCAACATCAGGTGTGAATGTCTTTAGAGCAATTGTCTTATAAACATATGTGGACGGTGGTGTGAAAATCTGAGATATGAGGTTTGCTGGTCGTTTTTAGATTCTCAGTTCGCACTGATGGTACAGTTTTTATCAAAAATAGGTCAAACTTCGTAAAATACTAAGGTCTTGTCATAAGGAAAATATAATCCTACCTTAAATAGTTCAGGATATATTGATTACTTAAGATTTTTAAAAAGGTAAAACATCAAGGTCAAATGATTAAACACCATGTTGTACAAGGTCTTGTCATAGAGAATCCATATACAAAATAAAAGATCCACCTAAAATAGTTTGGAATATATTTAATAGTTTTTAATAATGTTTTCTTGTAAAACTTCGAGTTCAAGGTCAGGGGGTGAACGATCATGATATGAAATAAAAGGTCTCCCCTAAGAAATACGTATGCAAGATATAGCAGATCTGCCTTAAATTCTTCAAGATGTATTTTATAGGTTACATTGTCATTAAACGTAGGCCAAATCTCAAGATCACAAGATCACATACTATTGTATCATATGAAAAGTCCTTTCATAAGAAATGTACAGGCATATACAGAATATGAAAGTCGTAGCTTAAGTATTTTTGGAGATTTTCCCATACATTGGCATGTAACACTTTGACCCCCCATTGTATGCACACCCTATTCCTGTGGACCATGAATTGAACAAACGTGTGTCAGAACAAACCCTTAATATAGCGCAGCAGATTTTACTAGCAAAAGGCAATTAAACAATTAACAAGATTTATTTTACAATTGATAAATGAAAGAAAATAGTTAGAATAGTAATGTGTTAACTTAAACACGAAAAAAATGATAATTCCAAAATCATAGTTTCCGGTATAACAATCCAAAGAATAAAAAGTGTCTACCTAGAGCTTTTTTTATGAGAAGAATGTATGCGCGTATATATATATATATATATATATATATATATATATATATATATATATATATATATATATATTTGACAAGATATATTTTCACGTATACAGCTTATCACTTGATAACAGTAGTAAATAGGGACAAAATATTATGACACTTTCCCAGCGAGACAACTATCAAAGCATGCACGCTGTGACATACTTTTTCATTGTGACACCATATTGTGCGGAGTGCACAGAGGTACATTTCTAACAGTACTGTGATTTTTCTCGGATAGCCTTAACTGAGCTGCGCATCATAATCTGTACTATTTGCAAAAATCTCACGGGAATTACTATAATACTGTGTGTCATAACGCAATGTGTATGAAGAGTTTACGACTTCGCCATGCATAAAACTATATATTTTCTCTCCCAGGCGTTGTCTTGTATAAAACCGGCTTGTTTGTATTATTGCGATTCGTACAATGCATACATTTTGTTTAGTTCTAAATTGTTGTTGTTTGTTTTCAAACAATCAGCCTTAATACGGTCTACGGATTTCACCAAAATGCCAAAATGCCATCAGGTTCGGTGACTGTGAGATAACGTTCGTGACTCGAGAATAACGTTTCTAACGTTATTTGACGTGGTATTGGGAATTACCTTAATATATATATATATATATATATAAGATTCAAGCCAAGGCACTCATTCTATGTTCTCTGTGCAATGTTAATCAACGGTATAATCATCCATGCCATGTTTTCTGCTGATAGCAGTTTTGATTTTTAAATCCAAAGTTTCCTTATATTTCATAATTTCTAATCTATTCCAAATGATTTCAATAGAAAGGAATTTGTTAATGTTCATAGTTCCATAGTTTAAGAATGGTAATTTTTATATTTAATTTTCTTCTTTTTTTCATCTTTTGATATGTAAGGAAACTACAGGTAAATTTGTTCTGGTGTGTCCAGGGGACGTGTTCGCCCAACTACATATATATTATGTATCTATATTGTATTGCTTATTGGAGTGATATGATTGACCACTTTACGTTATATTCACCTTTTATCATGAAAGAGCATAATTTACATTTAACTCTCACTGTTCCTTCTACTCCAATTGAAATGGGAAAAAATCCAAAAGAAGTGGTGACATGGAGATATTGTACTTCCATTGCCAAATTTAACGCAAAAGACTATGCTATTTAACATATTAAAACAAATGCATTCAAAAGAAAGCACTTTTGCGTTCCATTGAACAAGGCAGTTATAAATATACATTGAGAAACTTGCATTATGCGAATGAGTAAACACGGGGTTTTAAACTTAAAACAACAAATTTGAATTCAAAGGTTCACCACGCGTTTTCTACACAGTTTTTTTTCTTTCAAGCTTATGTTCATTTAAAGGGATATTGATTTGGGGTTAAAAATGAGAACACACGGAATGTTATACCACTTCAAGTTATCACTGTTTTCATTTTTGTTTAACCCGTATCGAACTAGAATCAGAGAGAGAGAGAGAGAGAGAGAGAGAGAGAGAGAGAGAGAGAGAGAGAGAGAGAGAGAGAGAGAGAGAAAGGTAGAGAGAGATGTATATATATACATAAATATATATAAATAGAGAGAGACACAGAGAGAGAGAGATAGGGAAAGAGAGAGATGGGGGAAAGATAGAGAGAGATGGGGAAAGAGAGAGAGAGAGAGAGAGAGAGAGAGAGAGAGAGAGAGAGAGAGAGAGGGGGGGGGGGAGAGAGAGAGAGAGAGAGAGAGAGAGAGAGAGAGAGAGAGAGAGAGAGGGGTAGATATAGATGTATATATATACATAAATATATATAGAGAGAGAAAGACAGACAGAGAGAGAGAGATGGTGAAAGAGAGAGAGAGATGGGGGAAAGAGAGAGAGAGAGAGAGAGAGAGAGAGAGAGAGAGAGAGAGAGAGAGAGAGAGAGAGATAAAAATACATATATATATAGAGAGATGGGGTTACGACTCTCCAGGATTTGTTCAGCAATCACGCTGAACCATCAGAAATTTCCTTTGTACAGAAATGTAACAGGAAAAAAGTAGAAAAAACACAACTCCGAATCAAACCCATTCCATATCCGTCAATTGTTTTTCTACCTGATGCATATTGTGTTGACAGTCTACACATCCACATGCATAAAAACTATCGTCTGTATATAAGTTAGATAATTTAATCACTCGTACCGCATATAAATCCTAGAAATATCCATATGATTCAAAACTCAAATCACGGATTGAAGAAACGAACAGGCATACTTAATTGATTCATCAGTTATCAAAATCAATTTCTTCTGCAAGATCGAAATAAATCATCGATAACGATAAGCACTATTTACGGATTCATTTTATATCGTATCCTTATCATTCTAAGTTATCATACCGCCACGGTAGGCCGGGGTTCGAATCCCGGCCGCGACAGGCCTAAGTCGTTAACCAGATAGTGACAGTTCCATCGACAAACGCTCGGCATCAGGTGTGAATGTCACGGGAGATTAACTTAAAAACGGATGATCCGTGTCACAGAGGGTGCGGCAAGCTAAATAACCTTCACTGTTCAATGGCCGTAAGAGCTGAGCATAGGCCTAAATTTTAAGCCCTTCACCGGTCTTGGTGATGTCTCCACATGAGTGAAAAATGTTCGAGAGAGATGTTAAAGTTGACATGAATTAATAAATACGCACACCTTTCTAATCTTATCCGCCATATTTCTCTCAGGTAGCCTAATTTACTCTACCCGTATATACCCCAAATGTGATTGTCACACCTGAGTGACTGTTCTAGGTGGATTCGACCAGTGCATATCTCCGATAGTAATATATGCAAGATGAAGATAACGAACAGTGATCAATCTCATCACTCCTACAAGAAATACAAAATAGATAGTTGGGCAAATATATAAGGAATGAGAAAGAACGAAAATCACATTTTAAAACATTATGCTTTGCTCAAAGTTACAAAATATTTATTGTATACAAATGCAACATTCTGGATAAGTTAGACAAAAATAAAATAAAAAAACACCCAAAAAAGCTTTTCTTGCATACTCGTGCTTGCAAGTATTTGCAATTTTTTTATAAAATAAATGCGGAGAAATCATATGCCAATTACCTACTGATGGAATGGAATAATTCTTGCAAAATAAAGGTGCATGCCATATGGGGCTTATGGCGGGTGTGACCGGTCAACAGGGGATGCTTACTCCTCCTATGCACCTGGTTCCACCTCTGGTGTGTCCAGGGGTCCGTGTTTGCCCAACTCTCTATTTTGTATTGCTTGTAGGAGTTATGAGATTGATCAGTGCTCGTTATCTTCACCTTGCATGCATAATATGTAATGCACACGGTATATTCGCCACAAAAAAAAAAAAAACGTATTAAATACGGCCGTCTATTCAACAGGTATCGAAGATGAGCACTTACCGAAAATATGAGATTCTCTCTATTCTGATAAATCCACGAAACAAAATGATAAACTCCATTTGTATCTCGTTAGAACTTTACAACACGTTGACATTCCATTACACAGACTGCGACACACTTCACCCGTGCCAAACAGGGTGTCTTCAATCAGGGGAGATGTCAGAGTTGAAAATTTTTCCTGTATTGAATGCTTGTCTAGTCAAGGGTTTGTAGTTTATAGAAATCGGGAATCTAATATCTGGTTGGATATATTACGTGCACAATTCAAAATTTATCGATGATCATATAGAAACTTGGATATACAAATAAGGGAATAATGATCAAAAATATATATCTATGTGAAAATGCGTGTATTACATTTGCAATCCATAATAAACAGTTGATTACACAAAAACACATGTAAAAGGAAATGTATAAACGAAAATATAGTTTTGTTGTCTCTTTTGGAACCACATAATTATTTACGGTCTCTGTATGTCCATATTCATTGATTGAACAGGTGAGAGAGAGAGCGACCGTCCTACTTTCATGTACAATTTATCATTTCCCAGAAGAAAAGAAAATTGATCACTGACATAAATGTAAGCTTACAAGCATTAAAAATTTCCAGCTATTTAAAAATTTGTGATTGACAATATATTGGAAACTTACAGGAGTTGATGCTTATAATTGAATTCATTACACATTTTCAAAAGAAATTAGTTTGAACTGTGCATTTAGAAAATATTGACTTTGTATGTTAGAATAACGGGAAAAAGTAAATTGTCAAAAAAGTGGGGAAAGCAGACCAGCCTTCCTGCCCACCCCAACCCCTTGTATACGTGGCAGAAACAACATATCAATTCGTGGTGAAAGAAAAGTGCATATCTGCATTTCATTAAATTCCAAAGAAGCTCGAATTTATGTGTTCCCCTATTAATTATTTTTTATGCAAGATCCGTTCCCGAATTTAGAATCAAGCTTTCAGTCAGAGCAGAAATGAATTCATTTTGAAGTACATCTAGTTTGAATGCAAATGTAGGGTTCCTTCTTTTGATTTCATCAGACTCATTAGAACCCCCTCACCCAAACTATGGAGCTTTGGTTTTATTGATATCTAAATCGGTATAAATGAATCCGGATATAAATTATATAATGTTTTTTTCGTGATCATATAGATATTGATACTAATAATAAAAAAAGAAAATGTTTATACTCTTGCCTTTTGCATATCCTACTAATGCATCACAGTATATTGACATTGTATCGTATCAAATAAAACCTCAACACGAATTTTACTGATTTATAAATACTAACAACTTATCGAATACATTTGAATTTGAAATTTAGACGTACAGCGGCATGGCCATTGCGCCAGATCTGCGAAATGAAAATATTTATGAATAAATTAAACTCAAGCCTGAAAGAAATCATTATGGCATGTTACAGAAACGTTAAAACACACATGCTATAGTCCTACAATGCATGCATGCGATTTTTCTGAATACATGTATTTATGTATTCATGAATGAAGTTCCTATGCTTGAAAATATCTTGGTTTTATGCATTTTGTTTTGTGATTTTGGTTTATCATTCTTTACACTGTGTAAATGAAGGAAAAACTTGGTAAAGGGTGCAATTCTACACCATATAATCAGTATACATGCATGTCTTGCAAAGCAAAATGTACATGTAATAACCAGACATGCATCGGCATTTTTCATGAGGGGGGGGGGGGTACAACAGGGGGGAAATGGAAAATTGGATTCTTCAAAATGGCTTGCCATTCAAAATAATAATTTAAAAAGATGAACGAAAACAGCAATAAAATAAAACAAACCACTCAAACAAACCAAAATGTTTTGTCCGATGTTCAAAGTCCCAATATGTGGGTGAAGGGTTAAAGAGTATTTTACTTTGACTGCCTCAATAATTTCCCCCTACACTTCATTTTCTTCAATCGTTGGCGTGGGATGGGGTGGTAAAATCCTCTACTAAGAGCGCCTCGTAATATCTTCATTTTCTTAATTGGTGGTGGTGTGTGTCTTCTACTATTATATCAGAACTTTCAAAGCTCATCCTCTTATATACCATGCGAACCCTGATACAAAAAACAATAGAAACTCCAACTAATATGGCGGATTAGCAAAGAAATATGGCCGACGTATAGAATTATACTATATCTATAATTAATGTCAGCTTTAAGCAAAATACAATCAATCAATCTAATTTGTCATTTTAAAACGAAATCGCACTTGATTAGATCCACCAAAAGCACACCCACGAATTCACTCTTTTTTGCTATTTTAGGTTAGTTTATCGAAAACTAAACTAGTTTTTTTATTTTAAAATAATTATTATATCTTGGAGTAAAATTCAATTATATCTTACGGACTTCACCTAATATATGAACCAATATAAAAAGCGCATGCAGTAACTCTAAAGCAATTTTTTTGAATTTATTGGCAGCATTTAATATTACAAAATCTGTATTTGCCCAACTATCTATTTTGTATTGCTTGTAGGAGTTTGATCACTGTTCGTTATCTTCGCCTTTCATTCAGTATATATACAATGTACATGTACATGGATTGTGGTCGGGATCGTTGTTTCGGGAATGTGCGTTCACCAGGACATTCAAAACCCAAATACCCCGAATAGACACTCTCCACACAGAAGGAGCGGCGAGAAGTAAATCGGAGATCGTTGAAAGTAGGAAAGGTGCAGGCCAAATCGAAACCACTCAAACTCAGAATGTTGGACGTCTAGTTGGATAAATGGTAAGAACGGTATCAAACGGCAAGAATTCCGAATTATCGGGTGATCAGTAAAGAAATTAACGGTAAGTAGGTCAACTTCACGTGGGGCTTTACGCACACGGATTAAAATATAAACAAGGAAGTGAAGTAGCATCCAGTATTTAACTTTTAGTCTTTATTTTTTAACACTTGAAAAGTACTTTGATTGGAAATGAAGAAATTTGGTATATCGTGACTTGTTGGTCTTTTAAAACAATACAGTGATGTTAAACTGTAACTTTGATTTCTCGACTTTCCTTTTAAACAAGCGATTTAATAGCGGTCCTTCCGAGGCTGGGATCAGTGGAGGTCAATCTTGCTCTAGTTACCACATACCTGAGCTAATATTGCGGTAGGGTTTGTGTAAGACTGACAACATTGAATTATACATTGGATATTACATACGTTTGGATATTTCTATATCTGATCAATGTTATGGTAACATGATAGATTGTGACAACAAAACATGACGTCGATTTTGAAGTGGAATGTTGCAGGACTAATTCCCCGTCAACGCCTAATCTAGACAGAGTTGGTTTGTGAACAAAAGTTTGGGTTACAGGATTGTGGTGTGGAATTCGCTCTGCTGATACAGTAAGTCTGAAAGGGGTACACCTCAGTAAAACACTTCAACCTTTTTATACATTAAGTCTGAAGGGGCTACACCTTAGTAAAACACTTCAATCTTCTTATACAGTAAGTCTCAAGGGCTACACCTTAGTAAAACATTTCAATCTTCTTATACAGTAAGTCTGAAGGGCTACACCTTAGTAAAACACTTCAATCTTTTTATACAGTAAGACTGAAAGGCTACACCTTAGTAAAACACTTCAATTTTCTAATACGGTAAGTCTGAAAGGCTACACCTTAGTAAAACACTCCAATCTCCGTATACAGTAAGTCTGAAGGGCTACACCTTAGTAAAACACTTCAATCTTCTTATACAGTGAGTCTGAAAGGCTACACCTTAGTAAAACACTTCAATCTTCTTATACTGTAAGTCTGAAGAGCTGTATCTTAGTAGAACACTGTAATCTGCTGATACAGTATGGCGGAAGGGGCTACACCTTAGTGGAATACTTTGATTAATATTACAGGGTGTCAATATTTTAGACTTATTCAGGTTGGGAACACCTCCCCTATAGCGAGAACGTGATTATTCCCCTTTAGAAAGAAAGTGAACATGACCATAAGTAGGTGTGTTAGTGTCTTTACAGTGATTTTTATTTGGTCTAAAATGCCACTGATATTCGGCTGTTCCCCTCACAAAAATTGGCTATTTTTTCCCAGTTATATATAGATAGTTTGACCTATTTTTTGAAAACTCATAGGTTAATAATTCCTAATCCGCTTTGAACAGTAAGTGATAGAGTTTTTATATTTCACATGAGTATTTTTTTATGAAAAGATCATCCCGTGGGTATGAACATTTTTGATCCTGTGACCTTGACCTTGAAGTTTGACCTACTTCTTGAAAACTTTAACCATACTATTAACTTTTTAACAGTAAGGGATAGAGCTTTGATATTTCACATGAGTACTCCTTGTGACAAACCTTTCCATTTGTACTCAACATTTTGACCTTGACATTTGACCTACTTTAAAAAATGGCATTGGTAATAACTGATAAATGGTAAATATTAGATCTTTCATATTGTACATGAGCATTTCTTGTGTCAAGATTGTTCTACTGGTACCAATATATCTGTCCTTGTGACATTGGCTATCTTTGGAATTGCGAATGACCATTATCGGGGGCATTTCTGTTTCACAAACACATCTTGTTATTTACTATGAATGCTTTTTTTCCAAATTTGAGGAAAATGTCACTATATTTTCCCAATTCGAAAGGAGCGGGTGGTAGTTTGAAAAAAACAATCACTGCTTAATTGAAAATAATGTCCAGTTAAATGTTTGAACAATATGCATATTTAACTTCATCTTGATAATTATCATTCCAATTCTTTTCAAAGTTGGTGTGAAACATTTTTTGGACAAGGGGACATAAATTGTAAATTTCCGGATTCGTGCATCCTTGGGGCCTGAGGACGGGGGGGGGGGGTGACCAATTTTCAAAAACCTTCTCAACTAAGAACCATACGTTTAAAAAAAGTAAAACAAATGCATAGTGATGTACAGCAGGAAAGCCACTACTAAAATTGTAAATTTCATGATCACCGGGGTAGGGGTTCTAACTCCAGGGTGGGACCAAACTTGGTATATAGTGTAAATGTATAAAATACTTAAATGACATCTTCTTTAGTGTCATTGATACTAAATTAAAACTAAATAGATATTCACTGGGGTAGGGGTTTTAAATCTAGGGTGGAACAAAACGTGGCATATATTGCTAATGTGTAAAACACTTAAATAATATCTTCTTTAGTACTATTTATTTTAAGTTGAAATTAAATAGATATTTAGAAAGAACAGATAGTCCTTAACTAAAATTTTAAATTTGATGATCCCAGGGGTAGGATTTTTGGCATCAGGGTGGGACCAAAATAGTCAGTTATTAAGTTTGTGAACAGTAGACATTTCAACTTGTTCTTGATAACTATGATTCTGATTCTTTTCAAATTTGGTATAAAACATTTTTGGAAAGAAGGGGCCAATCAATTGTAAATTTCAGGATTCCTGCACCCCTGGGTCTTTAGGGGTGGGGCAAAAACTGCCTAAAATTGACCAATTTTCAAAAATGTTTCTTCTCTACAACCGCATATGTTTAAGAAAAACTAAATGCATAGTATTGTATAGAGCAGGAAAATTGCTTACCAAAATTGTACATTTGATGATCCCTGAGGTAAGGGTTCTGACCCCAGAGTTGGACCAAACTTAGTATATCGAGTCTATGTGTAAGTTTGCTAATACTATATAAAATCTAAATGCATACTAAGGAATAGCAGTATAGGATGTACAAAAATGGTGAATTTCCCAGCTCAGGGTTTTGACTCTAGGATAGGTTAGTCATATTTTAATGTTTCAATGTTAATACACCTATCATATTATGTGAAGCCTTTCATCAGTGTATGCACTTTTGAGGAGATTGAAGTTGTAAGAACAAATCTTGGTTTATACTTTTGATGAATGTTAACATTTAGCTTAAATATTCAGAACCTAGATTTTATAGCCTTTGGGAGTAGTGATTTTTTTTTCATTAGTACTCAGCTGACTGATAAGTCATGTGGGCCTCTTGTTTTTCAATTGTAAACGTCTAGGTCCACATATTAAAATATCACTGAACTTTAAAATAAATTATCAGAATGTGATGTATTGTAAGATACTGACACCTGATTTGGGATATTTTATTAACTTACAGACTAAAAATTATATTTCATGATATTGTTGGAGAGTTAAAATGGTGTTGATATTCTGTGTAACTTTATATTCATTTTATTTGCAACAGATTGTATTCCTAAAGACCAACACCCTCCACATCATGGACACACTAGGACTCAGCACTCAGTATAAAGTACGACATTGTTCTCAATGTCAGGGGGACACTGAGTTCTACTGTAACTCATGTAAACATGATCTGTGTTTACAGTGTAAAGAGAAACATGTCATTGATCTAGATACCGTATACCATGATGTTGTGATTTACCGTGAGAAGTTTGAATATTTACCAAAACAGGAACCTGCCTTGCTTTATGATGCAGGAAAACAACAAGTAGGAAATGAACAACTGAAACTGATGTCCACACCTGTATTACACGCATCTGTCTGTGTGAAAGGTGTTGGTAGTGTAAGACACATATCTCGTGTGATGTCAGACCGGGTCTGGGTCTCTCATATATGCAATATCATATTGACAGACACAACAGGAGGCACTATACACCGTGTGAAAGGTATAGCACCACTCTATGGGGGAGGACTACACACAGTGAACAGTTCTGGTGAACTGATTTATATAGACAGCGAATATAACATCAACAAACTGTCTATAGACAATGAAACAGTCACCAAACTCTTACAGAGACCATCACCATGGTTTCTATACTGTGTGTACTGTTCCCTGTCCACTGAAGATCTGATGGTGGGGATGTGTAACTATAAAACAGGCAAGGTAACCCGGTACAACAGTAGTGGTCAACACATCCTGACCATAGAACACGACAACACAGGACACATGCTGTATAGTGAGCCTTATTGTATTACAGAGAACAAGAACGGAGATATCATTGTGTCTGACTGGATTACATTATACTGTGGTGCTGTAGTGGTGACAAATCGCGGGGGGAGACATCGATTCTCCTACACAGGACCTCCATCAGGATCATCACTAGATCCACGTGGAATCTGTACAGACGCGCTGTCACACATCTTGGTTTGTGATCTAAACACCCGCACAGTACAGATGATTGATAAGGACGGTCACTTCCTATCAATTTTACTGATACAAAAACACGGGATAAACGAACCATACAGCCTGAACTATGATGATAAAACCCACTTTCTCTGGGTCGGATCATACCGCACCAACACAGTGTCTGTGTATAGATATCTACAGAGGAGGTACTCTCTGACTGGTAAGTACTAGTAGTACTGTAGTCTATTGTACTATATCAGGTATATACAGAGGAGGTATTCTCTAAATGGTAAGTACTAGTAGTACTGTAGTTTATTGTACTATATCAATATATATTATGGAGGTACTCTTTGATTGGTAGGTACTAGTAGTACTGTAGTTTATTGTAATATATCAGATATATACAGAGAAGGTACTCTCTGACTGGTAAGTACTAGTAGTTTATAGTAATATATCAGATAAATACAGAGGAGGTACTCTCAGAGTCTCTAACGGGTAATTACTATTAGTAGTAATAGTACTGTAGTTTATTGTAATATATCGAGATTTGATTGAGTTTCGATACACCTAAAAATATTTATTACATAAAACTAATACAATTTAGAAGTAACAATGTTTACTGTTAAACCAATTCTCATAAACTGTTGATCGGGCAATGGTCTGCTTTATTTCTATTGGCTATGTAAGTCACGTGGTTCTCGGTCTGCTGCTTTGTTTACGTAATGCCGAGGTTCACTGATCTGACTGATGATAAAATACAGAATTTATCAGATGGAACACAGCACGGAAACACGAATAATGCAATCATAGCGATTATTGATTATCAATTAGGATATTACGTAGGTTTTCTTTTGAACTAGTGGATGTGATGAGAAATGTATACAATCCCTCTGCATTGTTCAAAGTTCAAAGTCAACAAACCATGTGTATCGAGTAACATACTGTTTCCTCGGCTTTGGGCAACAGACCCTGGGTCAAACAAAACAACTGTTGTCCTTGAACCCCGTCAATAACTTTATACTATTAGATCCTTCAATAGTGAACAAGAGTATATACGCTAACACCCCACCCCACCCCTTTTCAACAAGCTAGTTTATGTTTTGAAAATATCAGATTGTGGCTGACTTCTTAGTTGACTTAAGTAAATGATTGGAATTGACAAATTGACCAGCAGGCTGTGAGATGAATTAACATAAGTCTTATCATCAAAGATGGATTTTAAATTTGAGTTTGAAGATACGTATAATATCATATTATGTTTCAGGTGATCCCAAATTTTGTATGACTAGTTACTTGGAGACAAAAAAGAATTATTTAGACAATTCATGCTGAATTGTAAGGCTGTGATTAATTAATATTGTATGATTGACTTGTCTGTGTCGTTATTTCAGATAATCCAGTCGATGATGATAAGATGATCTTCAAATCCACTGATGGCACGAACATCTGGGAAGGTACCAGCGAAAAAACCGAGTTAGAGTTGATGTTATCTCGAACGGGAAAGGAAAAGAAAGATAAGATCCCTGTTTCAGCAGAAATTATTCCAGGTTAGCCTTAATGTTGTTATAGTTTTAGATGACATGTTATTGTAGGGAAGTATAAGATTAGGACAGGAAGGCATTTTATTATCTATATGAATGTTTTTCTATAGTTTTAGCTCAGATGAACTTTTCTAATCACATTTCGTCTGTCATCTGTCTGTCCCTTCGTTTTGTCGTCTGCCAGCTTTTCACATTTTCCAGAACCACTGGGCAATTTTCAGTGAAACTTGTATAAACATCTCTGGGTGTACCTACAAATATGTTGCTTTCTGGGAAATTTTAAGACAGACCAGAAAGCTACAGAGCCATCCCTCAAAAACATTCAATTTTCAGTGCAGAAAAAAATGGACATGGAAAAGGCCTTGTATATTTGTGTCCCTGCATCGCCGTCTCAAAAGTTTCATATTAAAAAAATTATAACACATCTTCCCACTATACTTGATTCCAAACATACCCTCAAACAATCATTAAAGCTGTTGAGCCCCACGCAACTTGTAAACTCTAAGCTTCAAATGTTTCATTTGTTGACATAATTAAGGCCTCAACTGTGCTTATTTCTTCTGTATCGTTAATCAAAAGTTTTTTAAAAGGATGGATGATCCCAGAACGAAATTTAGTGCAAAAAAATACCAAAAAAGTACCCCCCAAAAAGTATAAAAAGGTACAACGGAATCATGCTTCAACTTCGACCAATCGCGTGAAAGTACGAAGACGGCCGAAAATTTTAGTCTTGTATCCATCTTTCGTACATATGCTGTTCTTACCTCGTTTGTTTAAATTTTCTACTATTTAGAAACTAATTCATTATTCATAGTTGTTTTTTAAAACAAACAGAAAGATTGTAATAGTTTAAAATTAACTACGGAGTCACCTGGACTCTATCTATTGTCACTTCCGCTTCAGATGTTTGAAATCTTCGATCTGTGAAGATTGAGAAAAGGAAAAAAAAATAAAGGGGAAACAAATACGTGAAGGGTATAAAATATATTATGTGGATAACTTGGTAAAGGCTCCTAGAGTATTCTTATGGGATATACGACATATATGACATTGTAAGAAACAGTCCTACCTAACTTGAAAAGCCACGAGGTTGAGTGGTACTGATAGTGATGGCGCGCCCGTGCCGATGACTTTGCACGTTGTTTTCACAATGCTCATATTCTGCACAACATATCTCTCGGTGACATTATTTCTTCGAGACCAAACTCTGGACAGTTGATCACATTAATGTGTAGGATCTTACTGATTTTTCTGTGTGTGTAATAGCAAGTGTCATCTGCAGTGAACCCAAACAAAGTGGAGAATTGATTTGTTGAGTTCAGAGATTACAACTTATAAAATGTGCAGATTGAAGACTTTTTTCAATGTGTTTTCTTTTTTGGGGGGGGGGGTGATCATAATATAGATCTGTCTATAAATACCCTGATTGATATCGTTTTACAGAGAAAAAATAGTGATATGTAATTTTTCAATTGTTTGTTTTGTTTAAATTTCAGATTAATCAATCATCAAGTTAGAGTGAAATCTTTAATGTAAATTATTTTAATATTGTTTCGCACTTCGAATGTTACATTATTGAAATAACAATTTCTGAAAAATATGAAATTTATTTTCTCTCTTTCCCTTTTGAGAAATAATGGAATTTATTTATTTTGTTATGGCAGTGCAAGAAATGTCATCAAATATATCAGTCCCATAAAAAGTCATTTTTATGACAGTGTAAAGTGACTAAGTCGAAAATGAGTACAAAAAAGTACATCCTTTATTTGACTTATTTTGCCAAAAAGTATAAGTTCCAATAAAGGTCATTTTTAGTACACAGGGGACAAAACTAAGTTAAGATTTAGCACAGAAAAAGCATAATTTAAAAACTAAGTCCTAAATAGTACAGAAAAAGTACACTGGATAAAAACAAAGTAAAAAATAAGTAAACAAAAATGTCATCAGCTTTCAGAGGCAACTTTGTCTAGTACAAAAAAGTATACTTGTTCTTAACTACGTCTAAAAACTACACTTTGATATGGTTTAAAAGTATCCTTAAAGTATACAATAGTTTATTTGTTTGGTATGGGATAGCTCTCTCATGGGTCGGTCCCATTATTTTCTAAGAGAGATACAGCTCTGCAGATATTTTGAGTGGAGGGGATTCAAGTTAGTTCAAATGGAGGTCATTGCCCCTTTCAATCGGATTGAATTAAATATCTTTTAATGGTCATAAAAGGCAGTTCAGGTGAGTAGTGTGCGTCATGATCCCCTTGTCATCAGTTTTGGGCATTTTCAGGGGCTTTTATTTTGTTTTTAAAACAAGCGCTTTTTGTTTTACACTGGTGCTAACTATATTGGGACATTTAGGTCATTTTTTTTAATTGGTTTATGGATTTCAAAATTTTCAAATCCGTTCGGAAGAGGTAAAATGATGTTCAAATGACAAAATGTTAAGTAATAAAAATGAACTTGATTTGAGGTCAATGTTTTATCATCAACTTTAAAGAACACACCGCATGTTTTTAAGCTTTTTTCATTTTTTTCAGCAAAATCAATTCTTTCCATGCCTAAAACTACTTTAAATTTGTTTTAAATGAAATCTTTTGGGAAGTTTTCGAGTTTGAATGCGATGAAATTCATATCTTGCGATATGAATATTTACTTTCGATATCTTACACTCAATTATGTGTGACGTCATATGCACCCTCGGGTTTGAAAACATCTATTAGCCATTTCATAAACAGATTAGATTTAATCGACAAAAAAAAACCAATTATCACGTTAACAGCTTCTAAATAATATTGTATTAAGATGTTTTGTGCCGTGTTCGGGTGTACTAGGTGACGGTAGAAAGGATTTAGATTGAGTATTTTTCAATTTGTCGAAGGAAGATGTGGATATTTTTTTTTATTGGAGCAAGAACTGTACCTGAAAACAAAAACCCAGTTATTTTTTCAATAACGCTTAGACAGGGACGCTGATAAACTGCGAGAAAATTGATATACCGAAGCTATAAGCACTGGTAGGCCTGTGTGTGTGTGTGTGTGTGTGTGTGTGTGTGTGTGTGTGTGTGTGTGTGTGTGTGTGTGTGTTACTTGTGAGTTTCAACCAACTGGTAGAACATATTTACAAAAAAAATTAATGATACAAAATCATTGAACTTTTAGTTATATAAGTAATAGAGTACTGTATTTCCTTACTTTAAATTGAATTATGAAATTATTTCCTCATTGAAGTCGTAAAATCTTCCAAGAGCTAGTGCGTCAGCATAACGCCCGCTTCCACTTCCTAACAACGTGCTGATCACAAATCAAAAATGATAGTAAGATTGAATTATAAAGATAAAATAATGTGATTTCCACTTTAGATTATATTAGTTTTATTTATTTATGTGTTTTTGTTTCTTATTCTTTCTTTCTGAAATGCACCCGTGACAGTAGCTTGGCCTAGGGCCTAGTTGTCAGCAATGTAACGTATTATAATTTGTCTTATTCAAAAATAAATAATGATTGCACTGTTTATTTTAGAAAAAAAAGCACCAATTACAGATGTATAAAGGAATAACATTACCAAACAGTTTGTAGATAGCGACCCATATAAACATTATTTACTCTCAATATTGCCGATTTCATGCTCGCTTTCCTCGCTATATTTGGGCATTTGCATCGTTATTTGTATGCACTGGTGGCGAAAACATATAAAACTCGGGAAATTTGTCAACATCGATTTAAATATTGCCGATGGGGAATAAATTAGGTCCCTAAAAGCTGAGTTTTTAATGATATCTCACAGTACTTTCACAATCCGAAGGGCACATGTGACGTCACTGTACCACGTGGCTACCTACCTAATTAACTAGACTTTTTTTTAAATCGAGGCTTGGATTTAAGTCTGTATTGTGGTTAATTATCGCAAAATTTCGGCGAACGAACTATTAGAATTAATTTCTAAAAGCATAAAGAAGGCAAAATGCATGCAATTTTGTATACTTTTAAAACATGACATGTGTCCTTTAATATTCTCTTCACAGTCAACTTCATACGGTGGTATATAGCAACTATTGTGCACCTCAGTAACAATGCTTTTTCCTTCAAAAATATTATTTGTTTATTAAGTTAACATTCTATCATTATCAAATGTCGATTGCTTACCGCTTAGTTATGTAAATTCCAAATTAAAAGAACCACATCGTTTGTCCATTCCAAAGATGACATTCATGACGTATATAGGGACGCACTGGTCACCTGAATTATTTAAATCCTGACTGACCTTACCAAGCATATATTTTGTCTAAAACAGTACTTTTAAGTTTTAAAGTCTTATTTATGAATTCAAGTAAATTTATAACTCCGTGATCCCTATCAACATTTATTTTAAAAATTCTGAATTTTATATAGGTCACATCAATTCATTGTTGGTAGTCAACCAATTTTATACAATGAATTCGTGAACTCCATAATGTTAAATATGTTTTAAACCTCCTTCAATATGTGAAGGATTATACATATCAATTATGAAGAATACTTCTTTAAAATTTATTAATAATATTTTAAAAGTGTATCCTCGGCAAAATGTATGCATGGTAAGGTCAGGTAGAGTTATACTTGTTTAGGTGATTAGTGCATCCTATCGTACGTCATGGATGCCATTTGAAAACAAGTGTTCGTTTTTAATTTGGGATTTACATATCTAAATGGTATGCAATGCATAACAGATAACTTATTGGAAGCAAACAGCATTGTTACTAAGGTGCAGAATAATTGTTAGCACTGGCTGAAGTTGACTGATATGACACATGAATAGTATGGACTGTCCCGGGATTTCGAGGGAGGCGTCTGTCCAAATATCCAGTCCAGCGAAATCTATTTTCTTTCTTTTTTGTGAAAAGGAAAAATAAAAAATTAAAACGTTGGAAATATATAAAGGAGTGAAAAACCATTTCATTTTTTTTCCAACATCCCAAAAAATCAGTGCAGCGGATCCGTAAACCAACTCAATATAAATAAAAGGCCTTAGGTTATATATGCTTAACTGGAATATTATCCTAGATTATGTAATCCTTGAAGCTAGTGATCTTTTTAACTTGCATAGGGAGAATATATATTTTGAAAAGAAAAGTTCAAGTAGCCAAGAATATTTTTAGAAATTAATTTCTCCATTAATTTAAACATGATGATATCTCTATTTCAAACGTTTACACATGCAAGGAATTATATCATTTTTGTCGTATTATATTGTCTTATTTAAAGGTTTTAGTGTGCTGAATACCCAAAGTCTGAGGAGTACTTGTTAGGAACTTTTACAGAACACACATTTTGAAATGCTGTTTACAGAACACACTCTTTCAAGCGTTGTTCACAGAACACACATTTGAAGCGCTTTTCACAGAACACACATTTTGAAGTGCTGTTCACAGAACACACATTAGAAGCGCTGTTCACAGAAACACATTTTGAAGCGCTGTTCACAGAACATACATTTTGAAGCACTGTAGATATGTAGTCATATTTGGTTTTCTTCATTTTCAGATGATCTGTCTCTCTTCACCAAACCCACAAGCACTGCACCTGAGAAGAGACCCCCATTATCCCATTACTTATTGAAAAGTAAAGTCGAACGAATCGTTCATCCATCCTTACCAAGTAAAACACTGAAAATTAGATCATATTTAACAATTTATATGCTACACCAATTATTTTATCAGGTTATGTGACTGTTTCCATGGTGATATGATTTTGATATTGAGAATGCCGTCATGTCATGATATAAACGTTGAATACTGTAAAGCTTGTCCCCAAAATGTATTCACAGATAAAATCTGAAGTTTTGCAAAAAAATACCAAATAATGAAATATCTGCATGGAAATCTTTCTCAAAAATCCCTATTTGGAATGCCTCCTTGCTCATGAAAATAATTTTCATGTGCAAGGAGACATTCCAAATAGGGATTTTTCTTTAAAATTTTATTTTAAGTTACTTTATTGATGCAATATCTCAAATTGATATACACCCCCCCCCCATTTAGTATATTGTTTAATGTGATTAAAATGCAGCAATGTGCCCATTAACCTATACATTGTTCAGTTTTAGATTATCCGTCTCCATTCACCAGAATCGGACCACTTGAAAAGAGACATGCAATATCAGTAGAACATCGTGGACTTCATAGAAACAAACCACATAGTCATTCTTTTACACCAGGTAAATTGTATAAAACTTTTATATTGACTTAAGGTTGTTAAAAGCCTTGTTTTATGCGGCAAAGAGTTCCAGATATTAGAAGCTCTGTACATAAATAATTTCAATCAACACCTTGTCCTTACACTGGGCACAACAATAATATTTGTATATGTGAAGCTGTAAGAGTGATCTTTAAGTGTGATGTCTTAAAGAGAGGGGACTGAATTTGTTTACAATATTAAACGTTTCCAGACCCAGTTTGGAGTGATTCATTATATATAGATACATACTTATTAGATATGAAACGGAGGGACTTTTTCTCTAGTTTCTCCATATGTATGGTATTCTTTTCGGAGTAAAACTGCCGTGTAATAGGGCAGTAATTAAAATTTGATAAAATCAAGGTAAATGGTGATTATCCTCAGACGACTAAAATTGTGTCGTAAACTTTAGCTGTCTTCCTACAGATGTCGGCAATGTGGGACGTAAATCATTAAGCTATTAACAACTATGCAGGAAATACTTCAAACGTACTATGCCACACAGCATATGCTAGAAAAGGTATAAGGTGTAAATCAATTCTGGATTCTAAATTATTTTAAAGAACTTTTAGTAAATTTGAAATCACAAAACTATTCTGACCTAAGATAGCTCCACCTTCATTTGGCTTATCAATAATAGTGGTTGAAAGTAAAAAAAACCTATTAATTTTCACTCAGTATAACTTATTTTGATTAATAAGGAAAGAAAATTGTTATATTACCACCTTTTTAAAGAAAATCTGCTAATATATGAATATGTATAGATTAGTTGTGAATATTAGAGAAATCATTGTATAATGAATAGACATACAGTTGGGGGAAAACCATCAAAGGATTTATTGCCCTTAACAACATGTCTTCATTATAAATGATTGGTTATCTATGGAAAATATTAACTTTTTCACTATCAATAGTTTACCTTTTTTATATATGTGCAGTGAATAAAATTCCTCAAACAGTTATATTTCTATCATGCACAAGGTTTAATTTGATACAAATTTTTGCAAAAGTCTATGACATCACAGGTGGATCGACCAACCTTAAATCTAGAAAATCCAAATGAGTGACTTTTAAACACTTTAAACGGCGATTCTTCAAAACAAACTAAAGACTAGACTTTCCCATGTCATAGACAGTTGCCTTTTCAACAAAAATGTAAAAAAGGAACTTTTGATATCAAGTAATTAGTTATTCAAAAATTTACTTTGTTAAACTCCACTTTGATGCAGCACACACGTACTCTTAAGTTGATGTTAAAAAGATGCTGCTGTTCCTCATTGACAATATTGTCGTAGTCTTTGGTGATCATTCTTCCGACAATTTGTTGGAATTCCAATGGTCATGTGCTCTTTATCAGCTAACCTTTCTTAGCTCACCTGAGCTGAAAGCTCAAGTAAGCTATTCTTATCGCCTGCTGTCCGTCATCTGTCAGTCTGCCCGCCTGTCTGTAAACGTTTTACATTTTCGACTTCTTCTCCAGAACCCCCTGGCCAATTTTAACCAAACTTGGTCAAAAGCATCCTTGGGGTGAAGGGCTTTCAAGTTTGTACAAATGAAGGGCAATGTCTCAATCAAAGGGGAGATATTCACAAAAATGCATACATAGGGTGAGATCATTTAAAAATATTCTCTTCAAGAACCACTGAGCCAGAAAAGTTGACATTTACATGAAAGCTTCCTGACATAGTGCAGATTCAAGTATTTTTTTTAAATCATGGCTCCCGGAAGTAGGGTAGGGCTACAGTAGGGAATCAGAATTTTACATGCAAATATATAGGTAAAATCTTTTATAATCTTCTCACGAACCACTGAGCCAGGAAAGCTGAGATTTACATGAAATCTACCTGACATAATGCAGATTTAAGTTTGTTCAAAACATGGTCCCACGGGTAGGAAGGAGCCACAAGGGGGATCAAAGTTGTACATACAATTGTATAGGGAAAATCTTTATAAATATTCTTCTCAAGAACCACTGGTCCAGAAAAGTTGATATATACATGAAATAGCTTTCTGACAAGCTACTGACAAACAAGTTGATGGTACAGGGGTTTCAACAGTCTCGATTGAAGTCAGCATTTCGCAAATTATATGGTCATTATAACGATCTAGTTCGTCAGTAAAACCTATAATTGGGTCAAATACTGTCTGACATGTTTCATACCGATTGTTAGGACGTTCTTGGTACACTGATTTTGACTACGGATAACTCCGTTTACCTGATCAGTCTCACGCCTGGTGTGACCGGTCGCCAGGGGATGCTTACTCCTCCTAGGCACCTGATTCCATCTATGATGTGTCTGGGGGTCCGTGTTTGCCAAACTATCTATTTTGTATTGCTTGTAGTGGTTATGAGATTGATCACTGTTTGTTATATTCACCTTTCACAGTGCAGATTCAAGTTTGTTCAATTCATGGATCCCGGGGTGTAAGATAGGGCCACAAGGGAGGATCAAAGTTTTACATACAAATATAGTGAAAATCTTTAAAATTATTCTTCTCAAAAACCATTGGGCTAAAGAAGTTGACATTTGCATGACAACTTTCTGACATAGTGTAGATCACGTTTACAAAACGCATGGCCTCCAGGGGTGGGATGGGGCTATATTAGGGACTAAGGTTTTACATGCAAATATATATGGAAAGTCTTCAGATATGGGCCAAGGTGACTCAGGTGAGCGGTGTGGCCCTTGGGCCTCTTATTTATACACATGTTGTTAGACGGACAGTATTATGATACAGCGATGTCTGTATGTTAGTCTGTTGACCATCTGTTCGGGGTTTTCGGTTTCTAATTTCATTTCTCTGTCACATGTCTTTGTGGATCATTCTAGATCATATTGCAATTTTGATCCATTTTGACCTCTTATGCAGGAGTTGTGTCCCTTTATTGAATATTATTGTTATATGGAGAGTACATAATTTGTCCGGTAAACTCTTCCCACTATTTTAAAGTGAGAACTATATTGTTTTACAGAGTGTTTATATGGATATTGAAAATGTGCATGTGGCAAGGATTTTAATTTTCTTTAATCTTTGAGAAAAATACAGGTTGTTGAACTTAGTCCATTTTGGGGAAATATTACAAAGAGAGTGCAAGATTTCTTTGGTGAACTCCTCCAAATTTTCAAGTAGCAATCATCTTTTTACAGAGTGTTTATATGAGTATTGAAGGCGTCCATGTGACGAGGATTTTAATTTTCTTTAATTTTTGAGAAAATTACAGGTTTTTAAAGAGGTATTACATGGATAATGCATGATTTGTCTTTTATATTTCCGTCCACAGTTTTCAAGTGAAGATCTTCTTATTTTATAGAGTATTTGTTTGGGTATGGACGATGTGTATGTGACAAGGATTTTTATTTATTTTTTTAATTTTTAAGAAAATTGCATGTTGTTTAACTTGGTCCATTCTGGGGAAATATTACACCTCTGGTGTGTCCAGGGGTCCGTGTTTGCCCAACTATCTATTTTGTATTGCTTGTAAGAGTTATGAGATTGATCACTGTTCGTTATCTTCACCTTGCATAAAAGACATGGTTTATCCGTATAATTGTTCTCACAGTTTAGAAGCCATGGTGTTTGTAAATAATTCGAAGATGTGCATAGTGGAAGGATTTGTTTTGATTCTCAAGAATTCTTAATTTTCTTTGACGTTTCGAATATTGAGAGGTTGTTTAACTTGGTCAAATTTGGGGAAATATTCTACACACAGAACTCTTGGTTTGTCTATTTGCCCCCTGTCTCAAATACTACCTGAAACAAATTTGAACAAATTAACACCCTATGTAAGCAGTCCCACGAGCGTAGCATGTACAGCTTGTAGTACTCTTGTTATATTATCTTCAGACAATATATTCATTCCAAAGTTTCTACATCAAAAGAAAATATTATTGCCGTGTTCTTTAACTCGATATTTGATAATGTTTATGATGCTTATATATTGACAATTGTCATTTCCATCCATATGTTGATTTCATATACCCCAGTGGACTTGAACTTAGTCATCACAGGGCCATCATTATCACCTGCATACTCAACTGATTCGATGCACAAAAGCTTGTTCTATATTTGATAAGTTTTGAAATTGGGGGAATTTGTTGACCAATAAGGTGATGTTACAGGGGGTTCAACCATTTAGCATGCTAATACAACCTGTCATTGGGTCAAATGATGTCTGACATATTTCATGTCAGGTTTTAGGCCGATCTCTGACGTGTTTCATACCGATTGTTAGGTCGTTCTTCGCACACTGATTTTCACTATGAGTGACTCTGTTTACGTGATCAGGATATAGGGCTCACGGTGGGTGTGACTGGTCGGCAGGGATGCTTACTTCTTCTCGGCACCTGATTCCACCTCTGGTATATCCAGGGGTCCGTATTTGCCCAACCCTCTATTTTCTATTGCTTGTAACAGTTGTGAGATTAATCACTGTTCGTTATCTTCTCTGTTGATGGTTGTTAGGAAATGAGGACCTGCATTCAAGGAGAGATAACTCATGTTGATTTGTGAAAATATATATCGTTAAAATTAAGGTAAATTTAATTTTGTTTTGTAACTGTTATAGATAGGGTACGAAGCACTGATTCAGGAATATCTATCTCAGAGCACACAGTGAGTGTTGACATGAAGGAAAGTGAAGAGGAGGCTAAACCTGGTATGTCATATATATATATATATATATATATATATATATATATATATATATATATATCCTCAGGATTAATTGTCTTTTATACGTGTTGTAGTATTTGATTCTAGTTTATGTTTGGTAAATTGTGAACTTCTTCATATGATTAAACACATTTATTGAAACAAATTCAAAGTATGTTGAATACTAATACTAGTAAATCCTTTAGTAGTGAACAAGAGTACACAGGCTAACATACCCCCCTCTCCCATTATCATGCTAGTGTATGATTTTAATCTATCATATTGTGGTTGAGTTATTGGTTGACTGAAGTAAATCATTGAAATTAATAATTTGACCACCAGGCAGAGAATTAAATTAACATCAGTCTTATCAAAAAGATGGATTTTATATTCGAGTTTGAAGATTGGTATGGTATATTATTATACAATTATTAACTGCGTTCGAGGACAACAGCTGTTTTGTTTGACACCAGAAATGATCTGCTGCCCGAAACCTTTCGAGAGTCAAACAAAACAGCTATTGTCCGATGACACAGTCTATAACTGTTTTGTTATTCACTTTCAATTTTTAGGATGTTTTACTAGATGAACATGGTTTGTTGACTTCAAACTTTTGACATGAAAGAGGAATTGTATACATATATCAATGTATCCACTATTCAACTTTAAATAATTCAGAGTGATTGAGAAAATTTATCAATGTATCCACTAGTTTAAAAGCAAGCACACCCAACATCCTAATTAACAATCAATAATTACATTAAAAAAAATATGTTTCTGTTCTTCATCACCTCCTTATAAATTATGTATTTCATCATTTGTCAAATCAATAAACCTCGCTATTACGTAAACAAAGCAGCAGATTGAGAATCACATGACTTACGTAGCCAATATAAAGTTGTAAACCAGCACAGCATATTATGTTTCAGGTGATCCCAAATTTTGTATGACTAGTTACTTACCTTTAGACAAAATGGAATGATTTAGACAATGTTCAATTGTAAGGCTGTGATTAGTTAACAGTGTATGATTTACTTGTCTGTGTCATCATTTCAGATGTTTTAGTTTATGATGGTGAGAGGATCATAAAATCCACTTATGACACGGACATCTGGGAAGACACCAGCAAAACATGTGAGTCAATGTATTATCTTATTGCCAAGAAAAAAAAAGAGATAAGATCCCAGATTTTAGCAAGAGCTAAACCTAATATCCCATGTGAGTTTTTAAATGTTGTCGATTAGGACAGAATCCATTTTGTTATTTACGTGAATATTTTCTATAGTTTAAGCTCACGTGAGATTTTCTAATCACTTTTTCTCTTTCATTTGTGCGTCTGTTCGTCGTGTAGTCCGTAAACTTTCACGTTTTGCAGAACCACTGAACCAATATCTTTGTAATCTTTGGTGATCATGTTTTCAAACAGTCTGTTAGAATTTCCATGGGTACAAATTGTGCTCTTTATCAGCTGACGTCTATCTATATCCCTATGAAGTAGAATATATTCAAATGTTTCTACAAGTCAGAAAAGAAAAATAATCATGCTGTGACCTTCAACTCAAGATTTAGTGTATCTATGGCGCTTTAGCTATGAACAAGTATCGTATCCATCCATATGTTGGTTTCATATATCCCAGTGAACGTGAACTAAGACACACCAGAATCTTTTTTTACATGAGCTGCATATTTAGATATTCCATTGAACATAAATGTTAAAGCAACCCAACAATTCAACTTCATCTTCTCAATTGTAAACTCTCCATATTTGTGTAGCAATATCACAGTACCTGAATATTATATTTAAATCTCTTAACTGATTTAATGCACAAGAGCTTGTTCTGCATATTATCAGTTTTTAAACCTGGACAGCCTGCTGTCAAATAAGTTGATTTTTCAGTAGGTTCAGCTCGATTTAACTCACCATTTCGTACGTTTTCCGGTCATTATAACGATCTAGCTTGCCAATATGACATGTGATTGTGTCAGTTCATGTCTGACATGGTTCATGTCAATTGTTAGACTGTTTTTACACATGGATTTTGATTACGGATTACCCCATTTACCTGATCAAGATATAGAGCTAACGGCAGGTTTGTAGGGATGTCAACTTTACTCGGATATCGTAGTCGAATACTTGGAGGATTTAGTCGAGTAACAGTCGTGTACTCAGTGAAAAACCCACTCGTACTGACAGGGTGGAAGTATACATAAGTCATTAGTAAATTTCGGCCTTTTTCCATCATTTAAAGTAGGTCCAAACATTGGACTTGGAGGCATTTTTACAGAAGTACAGCCAAACTCAAATGATTTTCTTGGACATAAACTAATTAAAAGCGGTTTGACTTTATCCTTACATGCCTTTTACTCACAAAACACTGATTCAGTAGCGTTTAAAGTTTCTGAACATTACTAAAAAGTTATTTTATTGAATACCCCACTATGAAAACAAATGTGGATGATCTGTTTCACCAAGCGATAGTCGAGTACTCGTTGACATCTCCTCTGGTTAGCAAGGTATGCTTTTTCCTCCTAGGCACCTGATTCCACCTCTGGTGTGTCCAGGGGTCTGTGCTTGTCCAACTCTATATTTTATATTCCTTGTGAGAGTGAGAAGATTTATCACTATATTCTTCACCTTTTCTTTGTTTCTCTGAGCCAATTTTGTTGCTGTTGGTTTTTCTATGTAAAATTTATACGGTACCAATTTTGATGCTCCAGATGCGCATTTCGACAAATAATGTCTCTTGAATGATGCTCAACCAAAATTTTTGAAATCGGAAATAAACAATAAACTTGTAGCCCTATGAGCTATTTTAGGGAAAAACAGAGTGACAAAAAAGCGGAGTAAAATTTCTCTAAGGATAAGAGCTATGCATGAGGGAGACAATCCTTAATTTTGAAATTAATTTCTAAATTTTATCACAGCAATGGAATATATGAAATATATGTATTCCGCCTTTGTGCATTATGCTATAAGTATTCTGAGGGCGAAGATATGTTCAGTATTCTGTGTAGGAATAGAGATATATTATAACTTGAGTAATTACAATGCATGGTGAACTGTGCATTGTAAGATGATTTATACAAAAAAAAACATTCACACGAGCAATATAGATTTCAACAGAAATATTACATTGGAGAAAGAGATTTGTCATACTTAACATGTTCCGTTCATTGCCAACTGATGTACGTGTTTATTTGAGTCGAATGTGAGAAATGAAAACAGGTTGATAATATATATTCATTGGTTGCACATTTTATTTCTGGCATATCTAATCGTGTTTGGTGTATGGACCAGATAAAATGTTGCTCACAAGTAATAATGAAGAATTGCCGATATCTTAAAGACATCTTAATCTAAAGAAGCCAATGACTACTACAAGAACCTAAATTGTATGTAAAAATGTTATACAGTTAACACACAAATACAATCAGTGTCTAAAGTTATTGTACAATCAAATAATAATAGTTTACCAAGAAAAATTCCAAAACAGTCAGATATAATAATTTTCCCATTTACCTCTTATATTGACACTATGAAATGAAGACCACTAATTTCTAAGTGGAAATGACTACTGTTGGATTCTGGAAAATAAATTCCATTAAACGCCAGGTACATTTCATTTTGTTTTGTAGATGACATAACTAGGAAACCAAAGATTTACACCTCAGGTGACGCCTTTAGCACTGAGCATTCTGTAATGTCAAGCTCAGAGTACAAAGTGAGTGCTGATACAGAGGAAAGTGAAGAGGAGGCTGGATTTGGTACGTCAATAGACATGCAACTGAATGTGTTGTATCCCTTGATATAACATACCCATGTATGTATGTATCAATATGTTATGATTTTGTAATCTTAAACAGATGAGATGCCATTAGGCATTCTCAGACAGATCTTTACCAGATATGCTGAATGAGAAAAGTAAAGGCTTGTTTAAAATATTCGATATAAAAAAGATTCAAGTCTACTCAAACCATGAATCCCAGTGGACCCAAACGTTTCTAGCAGAATAGAGGGGAAAATTCACTAACAAGAGTTGCATTCATCAAGATACCTTCGTGAGGAGTAGATTCAAATTCCATCACATCATAATCCCTAGGTCCACAATTGAGGTTGACAATTTAGGAATATTGTCTACATGAAAATACTAAAATATTCTTTGCAACCACAAGGACACAAATTGTCAATTAGTATTTAAAGTGTAGTATAGATTCCAGCTTGTGTACACCTTGATGACAGGGTCCATAATAAAGGTTCAAAGTCTGATATAAAAAAAATCTTTAAAATGTTCTTGGGAGCCATATACGTACAATTTGTCAGATTCGAAAACAAGCTTATTTTCAGCTTACCAGGACAAAGGTTCTGAGAGTTATTCTTATAGCCACAGTTTCAGTGGTGGCTACATCGCACTTTAAAGAAACAACTTTAAGATTGCCTTTATCTTTTGAACCAGAAGGATTAAACCTAGATCTTTACCATCATATACATGATCAGAGCTATCATTTCACTTTTGACTTAGTGACTGTGGAGTTTGAGCTACTTAAAGATATTTATCGTTTTGAATCAAAGGGAATAGGATAATCTGTGCCTCGTTCCCCGGTGAACTCTGTTGTCATCTCACAACTGGTTTAAGAGCCAAACAACTTTGCTTAAAGATATACTTAAGATGCAGAAACTATTAATTAACTTGGAAATGTCGTAATGTAATATCATACAAATTTTACAATTAAAAGGTCACAGAAAGGAATCAACCTTTTTGTGATTTATTCAACCCCCTTCCCCACAAGGCAAGCTTCAATTGGGCGAAGTGACATATGAGCCTCTTGTTCAGAGTGTTTTAACTTTAATTGTCACTCTTAATCATTTTATAACATTCGAACTGTTGGTTTATTTCACTGGTTGCAGGCAAAACCAAGGAAGATGTGCTTAATATGTCGGAAACGTTGATGACCAAAAGACGAAAACAACCGAAAGAAAATGGAGAGGCTGATATTGGAAAAAGTTTGTCAGTTAATTCTCTATATATCGACATAAAATATCGTAAGCTTAGAAGAAGTCAAATCATAAACAATGCTTACGGAGATATCATTAGTAGCCTTGATTACTTAGACTGTATAGGTCTCAACTTGATGTATAAAGTTAGCCAGGGCACGACTATTAACCCATTCTTACAGTCTATAGAACCATTCTCTAAGTGCAGCGTACAAGACTTTCTAGAATGGATGGAAGACTGCAAACAAGTCCTCAGAAAAACACGATCCACAACATGGGGCCATGTTTCTTCTACTTTGTTTGCCGTGTATACAAAAGAGGCCATCTTGGGATTCAAGGAAAAAGATCTTGTTGAAATCATTGATCACAGTATACGATGTGCAATAGAGAGCGAGAATTGCATACTCGTTTCAGAGCTTGTGAGGACATACTGTATTGATCTCGATATTCAGTTGCAAAGAAATTTTGAAGATATCAAGAATATCACTACTGCCATTATTGACACAATCTTACAAACAGTGAGACATCTAATTTTGAGAAAATTGCCGACGCTCCAAAACAATGCCATCCTACTGTCTTTCTGTGTGGAGTGTGGACAAGAAAATAATTTAGTGATGATCATGTCATACAAAGGTAATATAGAAATGAAAGACAGACTTCCAGACCAAGTCATGGGATTAAAACTTGTTCTGTATAACTTTACACATCTCTCTGATGAAGCATCGAGTGTCTTCAATTCCATTCCAGTTTCAAATAAAACCCCATTACCAACAGTCACAGAAAGTGAAGCAAGAGAACTATTTAGGAAACACTCCAATCTCACAATGATATCAGCCTCACCATATAAATCCATAGGATATTCCAAGGGGAGACACAGAGTTGTAGAGACTCTGTGTATCAGTCTATTTTGTTTCCATAAAGGGTATATTCCCTATGGAGAGGAAATATTTCCAAAACAATTAGGAGGCATTGAAGTGGATGTCCAGGACGGATACTGTTACTTCGGTGCTGGAAGATCACTCGAATTAGGAGGACATCTCAAGCGTTTGGTGAATGGGAGTATCGGGGGATTTGTAGATCTCCCCAATAGTAAAGTTGGGTTGATAACATGTGCACACGTTGTATTTTCACCGGAAGAATTGATGAATAGGCAGTTCAAAGGTATTAAAGTCGAGGCATTTGATAAGAGATGTCATTCCTACAATGTGTGCGGAGAATCTATAGATGGAATTTTTCCGCAATGTGTGCAGATTGAACAGTTCAATTTGGAGTCAGCTTCTAAAGATCCTAACGTTGATGCTGCTTTAATTGAACTTGACCAAGATATTGACACCTTTGAGTTTCGGGCTGTGACCTCAGAACAGCTGCAATCTGCAGGTATTTTGTAAGCAATTCTTGTCCATGACCTGTTTTCTATATTGTCATAGTACACATTTATTGAAACATGTATGGTAACTCACTTCAACCGATTATTTACAGCTTAAAATAATATTGATTTGTTTACATAGCCATATTCAGTTGCCAGTCAATTCGAACTTTTTTTTATTCTTGTTTTTGTTTATTTTTCCAATACTATAATCAAAATCATAGGTTCTGATGCTATGACATGACTCTATGATCATGTGGCAAAATCGTTGTCTGTCAAGGTACGTTATATATCCCTGGACATCAAACAATGAAATGTAGTACATAACAGTAAGAACAAGCGACGCCTTAATCAAAAGACCAAGTGTCAGGCTATCGTGTGGAAAGGTCAGGTTTATGGGTCTTTTAGTAAAGATGTATTATTTCTTTTTCATGGAAATCAAACATTCAAACTGAAAGTGACACAGGTCGAATTTGTAGGCGTCAACAAACATTAGAATACATTATCACTCTTCGTAGAATTTAGTATGAAATGTATATAATAAAAAAGAAACACATATTTTGAAGTTCATGGGCCTAGACCTGAGGGATGTGATCAAAAATTTTGAAATTCTTGGTGAAGGGGATTCGAGTTCCTTCAGATGAAGAGTCATACTCCTTTTCAAAAGGAATGTAGTCATGAGAAAGGCAAAAAGGTGCACTCATTTAAAAATCGTCCTCTGAAGAACAACTGGGTCACAAAATATGAAATTTACATGCAGCATTCCTGACATAGTCCAGGTACAGGTTCGTTAATATCATGATTCTCAGCGGTATGATGGGTTACTTGAACTTTTAAAGCTAAGGTTTCATATTTTGTATACACATTTTTACAGCAAGACTTTTCGTGTGATCCAATGGTGTTTGGCCTTCACGCTCCTTGAGATTTGATCTACGTGTAATAAAAAAAATGAGCTTGAGCTGTTCAATATCTCCTGAACTGTTCTGTAAGGAAGATCTCCCATATTTAGTACCTATATTTCTTACGGCGATACCTTATATTTCATGCCAAGGCTTTTATTTTTGTGACCCTGAACTCGATGCATGACCCACTTTTAAGATAGCATTACCTATTAGATATATCCGGAACTATTTAGGTAGGGAATTTATATTTTGTGCATACATTCTTCATGATAAGACCTTGTGAAAAAATGGTGTTTGATCTTTTGACCTTGGAGTTTGAACTACCTTTTGAAAAACTTGACCAGTGAGCTGTTCGCTATTTCCTGAAGTATTTGAGGAATGGTTTAAAGGGAATAAACTCAGGTGACCTATTGCAATTTGTTGTCGTGCGTCGTCCGGTAACAATTCAACATTTTTAACCTCTTAATGATTACTATTCCAATTCTTTTCAAATTTGGTATAAAGCATATTTGAAGCAAGGGTGGCATAAATTGTAAATTGCAGGACTCTTGCACTCCTGGACCGCAGGAGCAGGGCGAAAACTGCCAAAAATTGACCAACTTTTATAAAAAAAAAAAAAAAAATTCTTTACAACCGCATATTTGTAAGAAAAACTTTATGCATTGTAATGTGGACCTCTACCAAAATTGTAAATTTCATGATCCCTGGGGCAAATGTCTGATTCCAGGGAGAGTCCAAACTTGGTATGTATAGTATGTATGTGTAAACCATTTATATAATACCTTTTTAAAACTATTGATATTAAATTGAAACCAAATAGATATTTAGAAGGAGTGGGTAGTCCTTTAGCAAAATTGTAAATTTCATGATCCTAATTACAGTTATGTCATGATCCTTTGGTCCTAGGTTGAGGCCACAATATGGAGTTAAAATATTTCATTGGAATAAAGATGGATAACAATTTATATTTTAAAATCGCAACAGCTGAACAACGACAGAAGCAATGTGGCCTATGATCATATTGTTTATTGCTTCATCTCGAAAACACCATGTTCAAAGTTTTACATAAGGTTAATTCGAAACATTCTTTTGAACAGCTAAGATAAACTTTGCTGTGAAGACCAGTTTAAAGTAACTTATTTAACAGAAGTTTTGCAAAGAACATGACCCACAATATGCCATTTTTGGCCTACCAAATTTGGAAAAATTGAAGAACACTTTAGAATAAATCTAAGATGATATTTTTTATCCATAACATGATCCAAGTTGTATTGTGCAATCGTTTCCTCACACCGTATGTTTAAAGCATTCAAGTAAATGCCCAAACCTACCGCAGTTTGACGTTTTCCGGGAAAATCGCATAAATTTGCCAACTTCGGTCAATAAATTCACATGGGCCGCATTACTCACGACTCAATTTTGTAAACTAAAATTAAAATGCAAAGTTAGATTAACGCTTTCCATTAAAAAAATTTACTCGTAATCAATGCGGCCATGTCGAAAAAGAAAATAATAATAGCAAAAGTGTCGTCTGGAAACGTCAGATTCCAAGGAAGTCAATAAATACATCTAACGCAGTTGATACGACTAAAAAAGAAACAGCAAAGAGGTGAGTTTTTATGTTGTTATATATTTTTAAAGTAAAAAATCAATATCTAAACAAGTAAATATGAGAGGCATGGCCTATGATAAAAAGGTGCAGAAGGGGGGGGGGGGTTACACCTATCGTGTATGTTTGATTCCGAAGTCCGCTCTGATGGATTTAAAAGTTCCGATTTCCCTACCTTTTTGTTACTTTAAAAATGACATTGTTCGAAACAGAATGAATGTTCGAATCAAACGTACAGCACAAACTTATACGGCCATACGGAATACCCCAGTAAATATTTCAATTACACAGACCCAGCATGTACATATGTATTACGCTTGGAGTATGTTCTATCGTATGGATTTGTCCATTGGTTCTCACAATTTTACAAATTTTGTACGTTTATTATAGGCTACAGTTCAAAGTTTCTAATAAAATATGAAGTCTGTCAATCGTAACTGTAAAGTTGTAACAACGTGTTACACTAACAAATGTCCGCATATTACGGTAATGTCAAACACGACTGTTAGCTTTATCTATTTTACATTTGTACATGAGAATCTGAACGCACAATATTCATACATCGAACGGAGATGACACAATTGTGGTTTTGTTTTCAATTTCAACTATTTAAGTTCGTTAATTCATACGTCCCTTGTATATAAGTGGAAAGAAACCTACAAATACATACAGAGAGTTTGTTTTTAATAAAGTCGGTCAATTTAAATACATATCAAATTATATCTTGTTAAATAATATTTGACATAACTTGTGTTGAAATGTAGAGTAATCACTTAATACGAAAGTTCCGAGTTCCCCAAGAGTTATTTCCCTTTGTTGAACTCTTCAGTAAATTATGACGTAAAATATGATGACAGTGGGTACATTTGCTAATTACTATCGTTGTATTATTTCTTAAAAGATGATATCCAGAGTTTCTGAGACAATCCTATCTCAGGGGAAAGGCAACTTTAGTGAGTTTATGAGTATTGGATAACAAAATGGCTCAAACAAATACTGTTAACTGCCATCTTTCTTTGATAAAAGCGTCACTCATGTAGAAGAGGAAATGAATATTGATTTAATAGCCAATTTGATGATCTTATTCAAACAGATTATGCTTGATATGGCCAGAATATACATACCAGTGATTGATATAAACAAAAGTTACGCTTTTATTACATTAATCGTACGTAATCGTTATGTACAACGCCAGTCTATGATATAATGTATACATTGTGTACCCACCATACATCATAAAATGCGAAATAGTTCGACAAAGGGAAATCCTTTTTGTGTAAATCGGAACTTGCGTATTATATTTATTTACTTTTTTTCGATTGAAGGGCAATAACTCTAAATGGAAAACATAGCTTACTAATGGTGGATCCTAGTTTTTTTTTTCTTTTGTTTTGTTTTATATATACACATGTATATCAAACGCTTTAATTGATTTTAGAATTTTTATTTTGTGCTGTGGACAAAATTGATATTGAAAGGACATGTTTTAAATGTTAGGGAAAAAACCATCTATAAAGGTGAAACAGCACCACCACCCCCACCCCCAACCCCCCCCACCCCACCCTCCACCCCCAAATGTATTACAATACTACTGATAATTTAATTTTTCTATTATCTATATTATTTCATGTTTGGAGATGTGCATGGTTTTTGCACCAGTTTCCTTTTTGGTTTAGGAAAATGGTTTACTTTTTCCTTAAAAAAGGACTTTGGGAGAGTCCATTAAACAGACCCAGGTTGGGAGATTTCAGGCTCTCATGGACTTAATTTCCGTGGAAACGAGGGGGTTATTTATATTCGGTCTTTCCTACCCCGGGATAGGAAAGACCGAATATAAATAACTTCCTCGTTTCCACAGAAATTTTCATGGACTACATATAGAAATAAATTAACCATGTAATATACATTGTTGTAAACCCCATACCCCTTCTATATTTCACATTGACATTAATCAACAAAACATTTTAAGATACACATTTTCAGTTTATTAGTGAAAAAAATAATTCCAAGTTTTTGAATACAATTTATTGATTCACCAAGCATTAATTAACAAGTTAATTGATTTATAATTAGATTTTAGGAAAAATAACCTAGGGTAATGGGTTTTAACATGAAGATCAGATTTTCATCCAACCCAAATTGTATAATTTCAATTACATGTATTTGACATAAATATTTCAGATATGCCAAGGAGTGGTCCCAAATTCTTTCTCTGTTTCAACTGTCCATGGAGAATAAAACCAAAACACAGATCCAGAATTTGAAAGAAATATAGGACAGTGATAACCACTCTGATAGGGAGGGCACCATCTGATGATGATTTTCTGTGCCAGAGTGTGTGTGTTACTTCCATATTAAACAGAAGAATATCAAGTCGGTTAGGCCACAGATTCAAGACAGTCCGGCACCATCACCAGCAGCAGAAGCTCTTCCAATTAGTCCTCCTTCTGTATCACTCCCATTCCCATGTACATCAATAGGGCACACTTCATGCTGAATCTGCAAGCGACCAGGTCCAAAGTTAGTTGTAGTCTCAGTAGGAGTAAGGCATGAAATCTTCATTTCAAAAGAGGCCATCATTCCTGCCGGGGCTCGCTTCTGTACAAATCACCTACAACAAGACATAGAAGAACTTGAACCTATTGCTGACACCATGTTCAACAAAACAGGAGTGACACAATTAATCAATCAAGGTTTTGAGAGCTGACGTTTTGAGAAAAGAGAAAATAAGGTTGGATTTTGAAAATAGTGAAAATCTAACTAACAGTGAGCATCAGAATCTCCTGGGAACCCCTAAAGCTGCTTTTAAGGACTTGCTGACATATGTAAATCTGTAGAATATGGAAACTTGTGCTAGATAAAAGCTTTATAACCTTTCTACCAGTGATGTATTTGTTGACAATAAAAAGGGTAATTGATTTTAGCAGAATAATTACTTATTATAAACCACTAGTATTATCATTATGATACTTAACTGACGAATAACAAACAACAAACATGATTTGTAAATGTTATTTCCTGTATAGATCTATTTTGGGAACATTATGAAAATATAGGCCAATTTAAATTATTTTTCATTCTGTGGCATTTACAAGCATGTATACATTACATGTAAATGCAATATAATCCAAACAATTTAAAACTACAGAGCCTTAGGATATATTCATTTCAAATATGTATCTACATCTAATTCTATTTAAATCTATATTAATGCTTGAAAGATTTTGAGATCATAGCTCATGAATTACGTTCTGTCAGTCAATAATGTATTGTACAAACATTTGAAATTGTTGGTTAAAAGACCTCAGCATCTTTACCTGATTAATACGTATAGGAATATATAATTATTGATAAAGATAAATACAGTAAAACTTGTACAGTATCATTTCTCAAGTCGTATTTTCAGAATCAATAATATACTGATTCTGATCCCCTATATCAGTGTTGTGTTGTTATTATTAAAGTATATATAGTCTTTATTACTGTGTATCTACATAAACATGGGTCCCGCGGACTTAACTGTTCTGCCTGCTGTCGGGTCTAAGCTTCGGGTAGGTCTTGTTGTACGTCTGGCATGTACCATAACCGCGGGAAATCTCCTCGTGCTGCCGGATGTTGATCCTCCGCAATCCGGGGATAAACAAGTCGTACTGGGGAAGACTCCCCAGATACTACACTCCCCTCCGTTTCCTCTGAAGGACGGGTCCAACCAATTGTCAAGGTGGGCGCGACACGCCCCCTCGGATGAACTATCCGAGGACGCCGGAAAGGGTTCAAGCAGGAAAGGTCCGGGTAAATGCCCTGGAGAAAACTGACTGGGACTAATCTAATCCCAACCGGTGTGGGCCAGGGCGAGCCCTGGATCGCACATCCATTACTGAAAAGGATCTATAGATTCTCCCACCAGCTCTAAATACAGGTGGGGGCCAAGGCAGCCTGATGCCTATGAACTGTCGGACTTGGGTCCTGAATGAGTCATGTCCCACAAGATTCGTCTCGAAGTCAAACTCAGCCCCTTGAGTCCAACCTGGGAACCCGAGAGGTTCTCGGGATACATAGTTCCACGACACCTCGCTAACAGGGTTGTGGTAACCATCCCGAACACCTTCACTGGGCGCACAATGAGTAAGGCCAACAGCTGAATCTTCAACCACACTAATTTCCTCAGCAATGTTGGTCGGCTTAGGGGGGAAATCTTCCCACTATCCAACATGGCCTCCTTGGAAGTTGACCAAGTTCCAGGGCAAGCTAAGTGGGCAACATTAACTCTTGCTGTAAATGTGCTGAGCTTAGTCCCTGCCTCAGTGTGGGGGTCCACACTGTTCACATTCTCAACGACCAAGTCAGGTGCCAGCACCCATGGTTCGGCCTCCAAGGCTGATCCGATCGCACTGCCTCCGGAGATGGACACTTCCTCATCTGAAGCATTGACAATGCTGGTAACCAATGTTTTCTCCCTAGCATAAGCGTGCGGCACCGACAATACGTCCGAAGTCTGCTTGATCTGAGGGCCAACTACAAAGTCTTCCAACTCCTTATCCAAACGACAAGGACATAGGACGACTGAAGCAGCTTCGACCTGCTTAGACTTCGTTACTGAAACCTGGGTCTCCTGTCCCCCTACTGAGCGTCTGAACGTCATAGGGACCTTTTCCTCTCCCAAGGTCATCGTACCATGCTCCAAATCTATGTGAGCCTTCTGCTGATGGAGAAACTCCATGCCTATCAGCATTTGGTCCTGCAGGAGGGCCACATACAGGTCGACATTATGTTCCTTGTCTCCAAGGCGATCTGCCACAGGGCCAATGATGAAGCCCCTCATCCTGGCATTTCCCCCTGCCTGGACCAAGGTCAGATGCTGCTTGATGGGAGGCTTGGGGTCGAGCTCCTCGTAGACCCGGGTGGACAACACACTCACCTCCGCCCCAGTGTCTACCATTGTCTGTAGTCTTGGTCCCTGGACTACCATTTGGACCATGAATCCGGTGGTTGGGCGTATCTGCCCTATTGGCACAGGCGAGTCTTTGTGGGATTCTCCCGCATGCCGGAATGGCATATCCGCAGTCCTGTTCTCCGCTTGGCCACTGACCACCCCCAACCCACATTCCTCCTTGGGCTGAACCTGTGCCCTATCTGGCTCCGGGCACTCGCTAGGCTCGGACGCGGGGTCCGCGCCTACCTGATGCTCCTGAATGGACGAGGGCTCCAGATCCGGCAAGTCCTCCGAATCCTCCCCATCTCCCTGGTTTTCTGCCCCAAAACCGGGCAGTTCCGGCACCATGATATCCTCAGGGAGCCTGAATCCCGACAACATATCCCTGGGAGAGGGCTCCTATTTGTCCTCATCCCATCCTATGACCCAATCCTCGGATTCCTCCTCCTCGGGTGCCTCCCTGAACCGCACTTGGAGCGTGCCCTTCCTGGAGCGGCGCATACAGGAGAGCGCCTGCCTGTGTCTTCCTACAAACCGACTTGTCCCCGTACAAGCCTCGCATGGTCCTGGCCTGGGGAGCCCTCTGGAGTTAACATCCTCACTTCCCGCTGCGTAGGTCCTCCACTACTAAACTGTGGTTGACGGGTCTTGGCTCCCCGCCCCCTTGGTTCTGATAAACACGGCTGTGCGGCTTGGCCGTCCCTATGCTTGACCTTGGTCCCCTGGTCCTGGTTCGCCTCAGTTTTCCCCCGCCATTCCGGGCATTCCCGCTTAAAATGTCCCATGGCCCCACATTTGAAGCAGACTGCTGGCTTTCGGTTGCCGTTTGATGGTGGCGATGAAGGTCTCCGAGAGAGGGTCCGCCCTCAGATTTCCTTCTCTAACTCCCCAAGTCGCTGACGCATCTCCTTGAGCTCCTTGTCAGGATTGGGAGCTTCAACCTGAGCAACCCGCCTCACATCCCTCATGGGCTTTGAGGATTTCATCTGCCGTGAATGTTGATAGTACTGCATTTGGTCGACTGCTTCCTCAACTGTCTTGGGCTGGCCGTCCAGGGCATAAAATCCCGCATACCTGTCCTCAGCACCATAACACAGCCGTGGGATGGCATAGACATGTACATATGGCACAGACGGAAAAGCCTGGGTGGCCAGGGTAAGCACCCTGTCAGCCCAATGTCGCAATGACTCGCCCACATCCTGTGATGCTGGCTGAAAGTTCAATGGATGCGTGAAACCTGGTGCAGATGACCCAAAACGTTTCTCAAACCGCCCAATGATGTCAGCCAAAGAGAGACCGCGGTCTGTTTCCATCAACAGGGTGTAGTAGTCACTGGCTGTCCCCTCCAAGGAGAAGCAGAACTGGTCGTGTTGTTCCATCTCAGTCCACTGTTGCCTGCGGGCCAGGTGAATGAACTTGTGCAGGAAGGACTTCGAGCTAGAATTTCCATCGTACCGCAAATCCTTGTACTGGGGTGCGTTTCTACTGAAGCCTATCGACTGCTCCCCTCTACAAGAGTACTGGGAGACCTGGTACGTGGTGCGAGACGCTGGAGCTCATGGTAAGGTAGGGCATAGGTGTGCTAGCGTAACAGCCAGGCATGGGAGATAGCAAAGGCTGGGTGTGGGGGGCATTCCCCCAACCCAAGGGTCTTGCACATGAGATGGGTAGGCATGCGGGACTGGGAAGCCTGTAAGCAGATCATAGCTCTGGCTGGGCTGTGGGGACTGGTAATCCCCGTAGGTAATCCCTGGCTCCGAAAATGGGGCAACTGGGGAATACGGTCCAGTAGTGGGGTGATGCAAGCGTGAACTCAAGCCCATCTGGGGCAAACCCTGACTAAGCTGGCCTAGGGCCTGATCATCAACCCATGAATGAGGGGGTGGGGCTGACCTTGACACTGGAGTGTAGGAATGCAGAGTAGGGGCATGATATTCCGGGAGACTCCCAGAGCTGGGTACATGACCACTCTCCTTGACTGGAGTAGGCCTCACCGGGACATTAGGAATAACTGAGCCCCCAGCAGGGGACAAGAAATCCTCGTCCCACCTATCCCAATCGCTAAACCCTGGGGTGTCATGTCCAGACCCTTTCTTGGGCGGATCTAATCCCATTAAATTCCCTGGGAAGTCACACCTACGTTGCACATCCCAATCTAAGCTATATCCTTCATCAGAGCCAAACTGCGTGCCACTATGCCTCTCGCCCTCTCTAGAACCAATCTGCGTGCCACTAAGCCTGTCGCCTTCTCTAGAGCCAAACTGCGTGTCACTAAGCCTGTCAACCTCTCTAGAACCAAACTGCGTGCCAATAAACCTGTCTCCCTCTCTAGAGCCAAACTGCGTGCCACTAAGCCTGTCACCCTCTCTAGAGCCAAACTGCGTGCCACTAAACCTGTCACCCTCTCTAGAACCAAACCGCGTGCAACTAAGCCTGTCACCCTCTCTAGAACCAAACTGCGTGCCACTAAGCCTGTCACCCTCTCTAGAGCCAAACTGCGTGCCACTAAGCCTCACTTCCCCACCTGTGGCATCCCTTAACCTACCTCCCCCTCTCTCTCTCAAACAGAAAGCCAAGGACGGCGTGAAATAACGTTCGCCACCGCCTGAGGATACCTGGGAGTACGCGGGTACATTCCGCGTGACCACAGGTGTGTCCGGGTGAGGGCACAAGCCCAACCCATGTAACGCCTCATCTATAGACATATCCATCTCACAAGTAAATAATCCACAAAAATGTATCAAAAATGCAGTCAAGTAATGTCTAAATTGATTCAGTAATTAATAAAAATCCCTGTTAATCACTAAAATCGAAATCTATTCCCGAGTAGAAAAAAGAAAAATCCCAAATCTGACACTACCCACCAATATGGCGACCTAACAACGTGACTGGGGAAAGCACAAAAAAAATGCAATAACCCACCCAGGTAAGTCCGCGGCCTCGAGTTGGGCGCCAATAAAGTATCTACAGTCTTTATTACTGTGTATCTACATAAACATGGGTCCCGCGGACTTAACTGTTCTCCCTGCTGTCGGGTCTAAGCTTCGGGTAGGTCTTGTTGTACGTCTGGCATGTACCATAACTGCGGGAAATCTCCTCGTGCTGCCGGATGTTGATCCTCCGCAATTCGGGGATAAACAAGTCGTACTGGGGAAGACTCCCCGGATACTACACTATTCACGCTATGGGATCTACATGTACATCTAACAAAAAAGATCATTTGACACTTACTATTAGGTGTCTACAGTACTTTTCCTTTAATCAGGTTTCACAGCAAATGCTCGTTGAACGTGTAATTCCGAGTAAATTCGAATTGAACATGTTTTGACAAGACGCGGTGTCAACTTAGTTCGTTACCATTGATATCGATACTCGGTCGTTTTAATACATAAAAAAAAGAAAAAAACTATGGAATATGATATGAAACAGAATTGTTCCAATGATTCACTTCTTTTCACCATGTAAATATATTACATACTATATTTATTCTTCTTATTTCAGTATTTTAAAATTAAAGTAAAAATAATTTAAAAGTAAAGTTGAACAATCACGGCTTTAAAAATCATTTCTAAAATATTTCTTATTTCTATTTCCCAAATTTGGTCAAAAATGCTTATTATGATAATTGAATACGCCATTCTAGCTATTTGAGTGCATATAACTTGATATATTTAGAAATTTATAGGTTTATGTACATTGTACATGGTCATTGGAGGTTTATTGTTGTGACTTGTATCCCGAAATGCTAATTTTTAAACATTAAATATCACAATATTCAACGTCATAGTAACAAAAAAGTGTAGAATATATGAAAAAAAGAAAAACATTTCCAGAAAGCCTATATCCCGAAGATTATTATATACGGAAATTATCAATATCCCAGGCTAGGTCATTTTTCATGGTTCGTAGGTCATGTTCTTTGCAATACAAATAGTCAGGTGTATCAAATGGTATATGATATGAGTCTTGCTGTTTCAGGTTTTGACCCCAGTAATCCCCCACTGTTTTCCGGAGAGGTTGTATCTCTTCCTGGTCCAGATCCGGATTTTGATGATGATTGCATGGATATCGACAATGAGCTACCCAATCCGAATCCTGTGCGCAAAATCAGTAGGAAAATATCTAACAAATTAGACAGTGTTGTGAAATATGGCGCTGTAACTGGATTAACCATTGGTAATCTTTATCATAGTCCTGTACATGTTCGTTTTGTTCAAGAGAAGCTGGCCCTTCCAGGGAAGTTTTGCTGTGCTGTTATGTGCGATCAAATAGAAATTCAGAATCTGCCCCAGGGACAGTTTTTTGTGTGTGGTGACTCGGGCTCGTTTGTCTTTTGTATCAATCCTGATAAAACACTCAGCTGTCTCGGGATGGCCATTGGACTCTCCACACGAGAATCCTGTTTAGTGACTCCTATTGACAGAATCTTACGCAGTGTATCTCCTCCTGGTGCTCGTTTAAAACCTTGCAGTTCTTTGATTCAGCAAACCAGGACCAATACACCACCTCAAGCAACATTAGACATGATTTTGGCAGCTATACAGAATTTGCAAACTGAAGTTCGAACTCTACAGAGCCAGGTTCAACAAATCGAAGATTCCAAAATTCAGTCATCGTCCAACCAATCCAGTGTCAATCAAAATTAAGACTATATTTAATAATGAGACACATTTTTAGAATTTCATATTAAGGTAAAGGGTCACTTGTAACACGTCATGAACCCGAATCATAGTCAAAATAAGGTCAGGAGTGGTGTTGGAAATGTTCATCACAGACTGTTTTGCCATGCATAAAATATTAGACGTTGAAATGTTTATCGCAGACCGTAACTTTGGAATACATTAGACATTGAAATGTTTATCGCAGACCGTAACTTTGGAATACATTAGACATTGAAATGTTTATCGCAGACCGTAACTTTGGAATACATTAGACAATGAAATGTTTATCGCAGGCCGTAACTTTGTAATGTACAAATACACTGACACTGTTATGCTGTTATTTTGTTTGACCCTAAACACTATCATTTTGTAATTGAAATGTTTCCTTCATGCTCATCATGTCCCTTCCTAAAAACAGGGCCTTCTATTACTTTTAAATGCGGAAAATATTTTACTGTAAATGATAACATGTCCTGCAAGCCGAAAAACTTACTATACTGCATTATTTGCAACGGGTGTGGCGAGGAATATATTGGACAAACCGGAACACAACTAACAGCCAGGATGTGTGTCCATCGCCAACAAATTAACGATCCCAGTACAAGAAATACCTCATGCAGTGAACACTTTGACACCTGTGCTAGAGGCAACTACAGCGTATTTCCATTTTATAAACTTAAAACAGAATCAACGTCCATGAGACTTGCTAAAGAAAATTATTTCATTAAACTGCTTTCTCCTAAACTAAACAAACTTTAATCAATGCACATATGACAAATTCTGATTGTTAAACCTCTTAATTCATCAACTTTTATCATGTAAATGTTTATGCTTATTTTGTCCAAGTCACCTTTCCCGAACTTTTGTATTATGACGTCATGTATCTATTCCCTCCTCGCAAAGACTATCATGACGTCATGACGTCACAATAGACGTCTCTAAGATAAACAACTTTGTATTCATTATTAATTTGTATTCACCTGAGGATGGATGTTAAAATCCAGAAAGAGCTAGTCATTTAAATATATATTGGAACTGTATATATTCCTGCTTTTTTTATTGAATTATATATATATATATATATATATATATATATATATGTATATATATATATATATATATATATATATATATATATATATATATATATATACAAATATGAAAGCCCAACTAAATAGTTCAGGAGATAGTGTCTAAGTTGGGTTTTCTTCAAGGGTCAATGTCACAAGTTTTGAAACTGGTACCAAAAAGAAATGTCTTGTCACAAGAAATGTGCAGCCATATCTCTTGGCACTCAAAAGGGTTGGATGATGGCGAGGATGAAAACAAGATGCCCATGGACCACATCGCTTATTCGAGTTACCTTGTCCCTGCATGCTGTTCTGTAATTTTTAAAATAATTCTTGCAAAATTTTACTCCCATCAAGAAAGGTTTGACCCCATATTGTGACCTTAACTTAGCCATGATGCATGCCACGAGGAGGAAAATCATGGTATGAAATTTTCTTTGACCCTTTATATTCCCATATAAAACTTTAATATGTTCCTTCATTTGAACAAACTTGAATCCCCTTCATCCAAAGATAATTTGTATCAATAATGATTAAAATTGGCAAAGTGGGTGAAACAATCCCACGTGTCGGAGTGGGCCCCTGTCATACCCTCGTAAATACATATACAGTACACGACACGAGTTTTATGCCCCCCACAGCAGAAATACCGCTTTTGAAAATCCACGGAGATACACCGTGTCCTCCGTGTTCCACGGTGCGTGCTATTTGTGAATACACAGAGCTTCTAGCAGCTTTGCTGTGACTATGGGAGCCTTGCAGGATGCGTTAATGTGTGTCACAGATAATCATGATAAAGGAGGAAGTTTGATAAAAGAAAAAAGTCAATATTCCCCCCCCCCCTGATATTTATATTGTTTTTCAACATTTTGAGCCAATTTCAACGATACCAAACAATATATATTATGTTTTTGAGTAGACCTGGTTTTGAATTTTTTTCTTCAAATCTTTTAATCTCTCTCTTCATTACAATATTCTTAAATTCTATCCTTAATGAGTATCCTAACTGCAGGCGATTCCTGTTTTGAATGTGAATTAGTAAATGAAAAGTATATATGTAAAACATGTAAATAAAAGGGATCTTTAATAATTACCGATGCTCTCTCTCTCTCTCTCTCTCTCTCTCTCTCTCTCTCTCTCTCTCGGGAGTGTCTTGATAATGCAATGATTTTTGTATAACAAGTTTGAGAGGGTCTTTATCACAATACCTGGAACTAAATTACAGTTAGCTAGTTTTGTTATTGAAATTGAAAGCAGTTTTTGACTTCTTATATATGAAAAGTACGTGTGAAAAATATTGGGTAGGCGTGGTATAAGATCTAGTCTAAGATCACGGGTATCTTGTGCCGACTCAATATATTTCACACTTTCCACAAGAAGCCAAGTACTTCCCTTGATTTCAACTACACAGATTAGCTGACCCCCAATTGTTCATCTGAGGCGCAAACCTCTTTGAATTTGCATGGAATGTACAAGTTATACACAGTTCATTGTTATCGTCATAAATTGTAATCCTGCTAACCCGACACACATTTTTTTTTTTTATCTAAAAAAAGTTATTGAATGACAAAGTGTGACCAAACTGCAGATTGAATTTTATAGAGGCCCATGCTAACATTACTTATATTTCAATGTATCAGAAGGGGTATGTTGCCGGTGGTTAATTTATGTAAAATTCTTGACAAGCAATAACATAACACCCAAAAAATGGTCTTTAAATTGTTCAATTATGAAAACCTTAAATTGTGTACATGTGTGTGTGGGTTGGGGATAGTAGTCTTCATTCCCCATCCGCTCAAACGGTCTCAATTCCCCCTTTCGACTTCAATTTCATAAATTATGCAGTGGGTAAGTCGCTACTAGGACAAATTTTTAACTTCTAAGCTTTCATATTACCCCCCACCCCCACCCCCCTCCGATTCTAGGTGCATGTAATCAATATTTAAGAATTTAAAATATCGGTGTCAAATGTACGGTGGTATATTTAGGACATGCATTTTTTTTTACTTCTTATTTTGGGAAATATTATGTCGTTCGCACGTATGGAGCGACAAATTAACATAAACTCAAATAATTGAAGATATCTTCAATTATTTGAAGATATCATCAATTCAATTATTGCTCCCTTTAATTGAATTAATGCACGCACCAATTGAATTAATGAGAGCAATAATAGATTTGATGCGCGTTTTAATTTAATTATTGCTCTCTTTAATTCAATTGATGAGAGCATCAATTTCGTAGAAATAATTAACTTAGAGCTCGGTATAAATAATTTGATGATAGTTTTAAGAGGCCGTCCACGGAGATATCAGGCAATAGCTATAATACGGCTGGCACATGCAATTCCCCAAAATTTTATTCATACCCAATAAAAGTTAAGGTCATACGCCAATTTTATCGTATGTAAAGTGAATTTCACAAAAAACATTGTTAGATGCCAAAACTTGGCCTATTTCATAAATTGGAGGACACTATATAATCTATAGAAAATGATCATTTTGTAAAGTTAAATAATACCCAATACAATAAAATTTGTCCAGAAAGTATAAACAATATTTGAAGAAAATTCCTTAATAATTAAGATGAAACAATAAAATTGCTGGGAAACAATGCTGTTGTTGAGCATTTGCTGACAGAAGTAGCCAAAAAGCCAGTAATTTGAGTTACCTCCCTTGGCGTAAAAAATGTAAAATTATCCGAAACTTGCCTAAATTGTAATTTTCGAAGAAAACAGTATTTATTTAGAACATTTTTCACTTATCTCGATTTTTTTTATCAAGTGTAAACGTGGAATTATTTTTTTTCTTAATTTGATGGTGAAAAATAAATATTCAGCCCGGACCTTATCAAAGTTTCGTGGGTAAACAGATATGGCTGACAAGTGATAGAAACGTGAAGTTTTTCTTGGAGTGGTCCTTATTTTAGGGACTTGTCAACCCTTAATAATTGTTCAAAAGACATAAGTGGATATTCAAGATATTTTAAAGTTGCAACTGCGTGTAATATTCAACCGAGATTGACCCCCTGCTGTACAGATCGGGGTACTTCGAATTCGACGTAAAAGTTTAACTGTTTAAACTATCGTGCACGGTACAGATGCTTACTAGTATGCCGAGGTCATTGCGATTCTTTGGGGATTTACTGGAGGCAACCACCACTAAATGTAGTTATCTACTACACAAAGGAAAGTGTAAAGCAGACAGAGCAGTAAACTTCAATGTTTCAAGGGAAATATTTATTCTCGTTGGAAGTGGTAAGTATAGATGTCGAATTTTCTCTGTTATTTTTCTTTGAACACTGTCTTTGATTGCTAGACAATTTTGATGCAAGTTCTCATGATGTGTCAATGCAAACAATTCATTTGATGAAATTATTCTTTTTAAAATAATGATTAAAATAAATCCCCACAGTAAAAAAAAAACATTAAATCAATCGGGGGGTGGGGGGGGGTTAATGTAGGGATTTTTAAAATCTGTACTACAACACAATGTTTATCCACAAATCATTGAATTAAGAAACAATAGAAGCACACAAAAACAAGATGAAAGTGGTGAAAAGTTCAATAAGTGTTTATAAAAATGTTTATTGTCCTTCAAGCTATGTACATATCAGCATGCATGCATAAAAAATAATATATATTAAAATTATATCAGATTATTTACTAGCTACTTTTCACATGTGTTTGTTTTTTGGATTCCTAGATTTAATAACTATTAAAGGATGAATGAATCAGTGTGAGAGGGTAGTATATGTACATGTATGTATGTGACAAAAACCGAATAATAAATATTAAAAAAATAATGATATATATTTATTCATGTAATTATGCAACTATAAGAACCATTATGGGGGTGGGGGTAGTGGTGTTAAAGGTTGATGTATATCATTAATTTCTCTTTAATTTCTCTAAATTTAAGCTGAATGGATTATAAAATTCAGATGGTTTAACATGACACAAAATCTGATGATTTATTTGCATGCACACAGGTACTAAAGTGTATTAGTGTGACATATATGTATATACCAATTACCAAAGCTTGATAATGAATACAACGCCCATTTCATTACATATTTGGAAAATAATTATAGTCAAATCACCCCTACTGCAAGCCAATTATCAGACTGTATCAGTGAGTATATTTATTTATTTCAATGAAAAGATTTTAAATTCAGAACATGGTACATCTGACCTTGTCATAATTCATAAATTATGTAAGTTTAGAACTATTACAGATAAGAGCTTTTAAGTTAAAATTAGAATTCCACATTTGACATGTATATTTCTTGAGACAAATCCTGACCAAAGTCATCCAATGTTATGATGTCCCAATCCTTTTGTTTTAACTCACTTGGCAGACATACATGTAGAATATAAAAACTTTAACTTTGACAATAACATAAGAATGGTTAGAGATGGGGATTGGATATTTCAGAAATGTGTGTTCCTTATGTCATATGATAGAAACATTTTTACCATACGACCTTGACCCTTCATATTGCAGTTTTATGTGATGTCACCATGCCACACACAACACATACATGCATTTTTAATTCATGACTGTTATCAAAGATTTTAACCCACTCGACAAGTTTTAAACTTTCTTCAGACAATTCTTGTTTAGATAATTTCAAATACTAGCTCGTATATATATATATATATATATATATATATATATATATATATATATATATCAGAGGTGATGTTTTGAAATCAGAATGTGGTTTAATTTTTGAATCAATGAATATATAGTTTTATTTTTTTTTTAGCTCACCTGAGCTGAAGACTCAAGAGAGCTTTTCTCATAAAAATTTGTCTGGATTCTGTTGTCATCATAGTGGTAATAATTTTTCCCATTTTCATCTTCTCCAGAACCAATGGCCCAATTGAATGAGATTCATTTTCGTTTAAATGAAAGGTCATGCCCCCTTTGAAGGGAGATAATCAAGAAAAGGCAAAAATAGGATGGGGTCATTTAATATAATGAAAATATGCAAGCAATCCCAGGTTGTGTAGATTGGAGTTAGTTCAATTCATGACCTGGGTGTAGGATGAGGCTATAATAGGGGGTCACAGTTTTATAAGGGATAATATAAGGAAACATCTTTAACAATCCTCTTCTCAAGAAGGGTATGTCAATGATTAGTCATATTCATATGCAAGGATCTTCAGGTAGTGTAAATTTTATTTTGTTCAATTCAGAGGCTAAAGAATTAGGGTATGGAGGAGATCAAAGTATGATGTGGGAATATACAGGAAATTAAAACAAATTCTTTTCAAGGTTAACAGGACCACACTAAATCCTTTCAAACTGCAAATGTTCCTAATTTGTGTTGATTCATTTTTCCTTTCTATGCGCCCATGACTAAAGTCGGGGGGGGGGGGGGTCTGGAACTTGCTCATGTTAGTAATAAGGCTCTCATATTTCATATCTTTATTCCTTATAATAAGACATTTCTTTTGATATCAATTTTTTTTTTACTTTTGTGTTTGGCCTACTTTTAACAAAATATAACCTACAGTAGGCAATTCTCCTGAACTATATATAAGATAGTCTAGCCTTTTATGTTTAGTATTTAGATATCTTAAGGCAAGAACTTTCATTTGATACCATGCTGTTTGATATTGTGACCTTGGTTTTGAAGTTTAACCCAGATTTTATTATATTGATATTTTACATAAAGATATACACAATGTGTATATTCTTTATTATCAGACTTTTAATTTAGTACCTGACCTTAGTCTTTAAAATAGCAAGATTTTCAAAAACTTTAAATTGGTATATAGTTTCTCAGCCACTTTGGATTGGTCTTTGATATAGATTTCACATATTATAGATTACTAATGAAAAGAGCTTTACTTTTGAACTTCTGACTTTGACCATGTTGACCTACTTGCTCATGTTAGTAATAAGGCTCTCATATTTCATATCTTTATTCCTTATAATAAGACATTTCTTTTGATATCAATTTTTTTTTTACTTTTGTGTTTGGCCTACTTTTAACAAAATATAACCTACAGTAGGCAATTCTCCTGAACTATATATAAGATAGTCTAGCCTTTTATGTTTAGTATTTAGATATCTTAAGGCAAGAACTTTCATTTGATACCATGCTGTTTGATATTGTGACCTTGGTTTTGAAGTTTAACCCAGATTTTATTATATTGATATTTTACATAAAGATATACAAAATGTGTATATTCTTTATTATCAGACTTTTAATTTAGTACCTGACCTTAGTCTTTAAAATAGCAAGATTTTCAAAAACTTTAAATTGGTATATAGTTTCTCAGCCACTTTGGATTGGTCTTTGATATAGATTTCACATATTATAGATTACTAATGAAAAGAGCTTTACTTTTGAACTTCTGACTTTGACCATGTTGACCTACTTTTGAAAAACATTATTACCAGATCTGTTATATCTTGAGGGATAAGGTATTGGGTTAGTTTGTTTCACATGAAATGCCTAATGACCAGAATTTATTTCATATCATGACCTTTGACCTTGTGACTATATCAAACATATGATCTTGACTTTCTTAATGCATTGCTTACAGTGCTATTTAAACATGTTCATCATTTTATTTCCATTAATTTACACAACTCTTGTTATTTAGATCTCAGCTGAGTCCAAGATAGGAAGAGGCTTTGGAGAGAACACAGAATTACTACAGACAAAAGACTTGTGAAGTTATAAGGGGAATTGCAGAACTCATAGCTCCACTTCAATCTAGATATGTTGACAGTTATTCACAGAAACACTTTGCAGCTGACAAAGATAATCAAATGATGACCACTACTTTAACTCAATGGTTGCAGCATATTTCAATTTTTGAAGTGACAAATTATATTCCTGTTTGTGAATCAATATTCAAAAGAAACACTGCTATGGCATTAGACATAACTTAGAAGAGAGTGGTGGGGTGGCAAAATAAGATTCCATACTGTGAAATGTATCAATTGTTAATATACATATATCAATATAAATTCAGTGCCAATTTTCATAATTTCTAGGGGAAAAGTTTGTTTGTAACAAATGTCAGAAATATGCACTAGCTCTTTCTTTGCAAACCATGCTACTAAGTACCAGGCATTAAGACATGATTTGTTTATTGTCATTTGTTAAACATAGACAGATCCAGTGATTTGAAGGGGGGGGGGGGGTCCAGAAAAATGATCTCAAATCTGCATTAGGTCATATCCGATGAATTGATAAAATAAATATGTTTATTATTGATTGCTAGTTACATGTAACCTTTTATGCATCAGTTGAAGATACTTTATGAACATTTTCCGTCACTGGGTAAAATTCAACAAACATTTTGTGTATCTGGAAGTGGTCAATATATATTTCAACATCAGAGTAAACATGCATTAAAGCAAGTCTGCCAATCTGATGTAGGCAGAAAATGGAATATGGCATGTTATTTCATGAATGCAAAGGGAAATGCTTTACAAGAGAGTCAAAAAATGTCTGGTTAATGCTAAATAACTATCTAGATGTCCCAGAGAAAAGGAGAGGGTGTGTTCTACCCCCCCCCCACCCCCACCCCACCCCACACCCCCCCCCTCGGGATCTGCCAATGTCAAGTTTGGAATGTGAGTGAATGAATTAAGATTCTTCATGATAGGCAATTGATTAAAATTTGATTTACTGATAATTTTAACTTCATATATGTGTGTTAATTAATTGACTTTTATCTCAAATCCTGTGTCAGAAATGACCTCTAAAAATCAACATTGTAAAATTTTATATAATGAATTACATAGGCATTTTTTTTGCCTTTATTATATAGAATGTATACAAAGACATGAAATTTATTTCTGAATGTTCATATGTTCTAGTAATTTTTCATGAATTTTAATCATTTAATCATTGATTGGTTATATCTACTTCATATTTATTTCTATTTATGTAGTTCAACAATCTTCATTTAAGTAGTTGACCTTTTTGCACTTATTGACAATTTTGAGATTTCAGTTCAACTTTTCACCATCAAACCTTGCTTTTCTCACTGAATTTATTTTTGTAACTTGAAATACACCTCTTCAAGTTTCTGGTTATACATAATTTATTTCTTTTGAGACATTGTATTGGGTTTTATGAGATCTTATAATTTGATCATTATTTTGTAAATTATATTGGTGTGAAATATGTGCAATTTTAACAATTAATAAATTCATTCATTGGATGAATATACACACAAAAACCCTCTTAGTTATTGCATATAGTGTATATCTAACATATAAAATATTGCTTTTCTCTATTTCTTTGTTATATGACATTTTAGAGCTGTTCAAACATAGCACTTTTTTCCAATATTTCGTGACCTTTTTGCACCGAAAATTATCTCAAAGTTGTTTTTCCATGTCGAACCCATACTAAACATGATAGAAACTTTTTATTTGGCAAATTTCATATTGGGGTCAGTAGGAACCTGTGCACAAAGTTTCATGAAAATCTGAGAGATAGCATGTGCCGACCTCTGCCTGATATCATAATGGACACCCTCTTAATTCAATCGAAGATATCTTCAATTATTTGCAATACTTTTGTGCAAGGAATTAATGCGCGCATCAATTCTTTTAAAGAGAGCAACAATTCAATTAAAGAGATAATTAATTCAATTGTGAATATTTTGAATTGAAGATATCTTTAATTATATAGTTGCTATCTCTAAAAGGATTATTGGTCTCTGCAAATGAACTAAATATATCATTATTTCAATTGAAGAGAGCAATAATTGGATTAATGCGCGAATTAAATCAATTGCTGCTCTCGTCAAATGAATTAATGCGTGCATGAATTCAATTATCAAATTCACAACTGTAAGCAACAACGAAGTGTTGTCAACTTCAGAGACTCTAGAACACAGTTCTAAAATTTTTGGAACACCAGAGTTTGCACAGAGTATATCTCAATCCACGAGGTTGTTCAGGAGGTGACTTGGTATTGTAGCCATGTGCAATAACGTTTTCAGCTGAACTTCCACATATCTTCTCTCCTCGGGGCACATACTAAGTCTTGGGAAGGGAAGTCTTGAGAACATCAGATTGAATGAATTTAAGGTTTCTAGATTCCGTATGTACCATAGTGAATAGGAGACAAGTAACATGACCCCAGTGTCCCGACTGTCAAATAGTGCAGGTGCAACGGCTAATCTCTACGCATGGTCCATCTAACAGAACAATCTACAAATAGGACAATGATAACATAAACAAAATACTTCTCCGAAAAGTATTTACTAATTCCGTCAATCAAATAATATTATTATATGTACACTGGTAAATATTGTAATATATTTGATATATCTATCACTAATGGAGTGTGTTATAGCTGGCAGGTAGAATACATTTTGACAACATTGATTTTCCTGAATTTCCATATGCAAATAAATGTATATTCTGTGATCACCCCTCTCTTCCCACGTCTTTAGTGGTATCAGTATCAGAATGTTACCTTAAGGGTTTACTTACGTGGTACTTTTACCGCGAGTGAGTCTCCATACTTTTTAAAGTCGTAACTATGGGGATGCGTGTGTTTTATTTCGTATGCACAAAGAAAAACATTAATATCTGTTTTTAGTTGTAAGTAATGTTAATAAACTAACAAAAATTAATTAAAACATGACAATTTTTTACATATTTTCTCATTTTACGACATTCATGATGACGTTACGATTGTAAACAAACTCGAGCTCGAAGACGCACAGTGTACGATGTCGTATTTAGTTTATTCTAAAGCAGTTCAGAAATATACATGGGCGATTCTTTAGAAGTAAAACGGCAGTTATAGATCAGTCTGCATCCGATATTTTCACAAGTGAGTGGCAGACAAAGAAAATTACAGACAAGCAGGCACAACCACGCACATAGTCCTATTCCACTACGAGATCACCATGTTGTTACAGCTAATTATATATGCATGTCAAAGGTCAATCGGGGATAGCCGTGTTAACGTAAACAACAATGGATGCCTGCGTTATTCTTGAAGTCGTACACCGAGGATCTTTTTGATTGGCATTTTTTGAATTTTGATATATAATATATAGATATATCTTTAAACAAAATTGAGACTGGCGATCAGACTTGTAATCTGGATGATTTCTCTCATTGGAAAATAAAGGCGTTGCGTTCATTTCTGAGCAGCAGAGGACTGTCGATAAGAACTTATAGCTCTCACTTTTGCTGCAAGTAAACTGCATATGCCTACAGCTGTAGAAATAAAGAAATCGAAGTTAGATTCCTACAAATTTTCTTAAGAGTCGGTGAAGTTGTATATTGCCTGATCCTTTGTTAATTTTTGATAAGTGTGTGTGGGCGGGATGTTTCTTTGACCACCATATTTTATAATTGATGTAACTTACCCCCATGCCTGCCAGGAAGGGTCAACAAGGTGGCATGAAGAAGTGTGGAATCTTGGAATAATGTACTAAAACATTTGTCTGCCATTATGCAGTCAAATGGCTCTAAAACATCCATTAATCGAGATTGTAGGGTACATTTTTCTCACTGGTCCTTCCACCCTAACATTCTTTTTCAATTTATTGTCACCATTATTACATTCACTGACATAGTGTCCCCCGGGCATATTTGTGAAAGAATTTACTTCTAAATGTGTTGATAAAAATTGCAAAATTTGCACACAAAACCAAACAACAAAAAATTAAAGGAATGGAAAAGGTAAGAACTGTCAAAATGTATGCATTTCTTACTATCATGAGATCTAACAATTTATTTTGCAAGCAAATGATAAGAATCAGTAATGAATATCTGAAATTCTTACCGTAAAGAACTCTCTGATAATAAAAGGGTTCCCATTCCATGTTTTTTTTCATCAGAGAGCTATACTGTAGCCTACAGTACACAGTGGTGACAAAATGAGTTGTTTTTTTCTCACTATATACTCATTATTTTATTGAAATCCAACTTTTTTCAAAAACTTTTCTTGATATCATTTCTGGACTAATATTGAAATTTTTATTGACTTGCAGAATTCCTTACACTTTCTTGTCATAATATTGAAATAATTTTCAGACCATCCATCCTAAGAAATGACATTTAAAACACAAGTATAAAATTTCAGAACTCGTCACTACTATATATCCATAGTAAGCTGAGAGCCGAAATGCTTCATGTTAAATCAATATAAACTCATTTCTGAACTGGATAATTGAAAAATTAAATGTAAGAAATTCTGCATCCATTTGTAAATTTCCTCAAAATTGAACCAAAAGTGACACCAGATTAAAATTTGGAAAAAAGATGGATATTGATTAAATATATATTGGAAAAAATAAAACCAAACACTCACATTTTGTCACCACTCCAAAATACATAACACGTAGCTGAACTCCTTGTTGGTTTACCCCCCCCCCCCCTTCTCCACAGAAAAAAAAGTCTAGAGAACAACAATGCTGAAATGCGGTTACCAATTTAATTAAAGATACACAGTGTCCTACTCAGGATTAAAAAAGATATATATACATGTATATATAAATTCACGGTGAAACACGGTGTGATGAGAAATAAGATATCACAACAATGTTGGTGTGGGTGGCACACAATTAAGAAAGATATAAAATAACATTGAATGTAGCTTAATCAAATTCTGTTCCGATCGCTATCCGCATACTTAGACCTTACCAACACTGATCGTTTAAACTTTGTATGCACCCAATTTGATTTAAAATTCACTTGTTTTTTACAGACAAGTTTTTTTTCGTTTGACTCGATGTTTACTGCAGAGCGAGGGCCCGGATGTTCAATCTATCCCCGATTGACCTTTGACACGACATGACGTCGGAGCGTGCAATAGGGTCTATAAGTCTCGTTTGGTTTCACTTTCGGTTTTCCTACTTCCGGGTACAGCAACGTGTGGAATATATATATACAGTCGTAACAGAGAGTCCGCGCTAATATGTAATTAGGTGTATTGTTAAACGATCGGCTGCATACACGAGACTGGGAAAACACTGCCATGTAGTTTATTTAGGTTCCTAGTCAATGCTACAGTAAGGAAGCGGTGGATACAAAGATGTAGGTACGTAATATTAACATAATTCACCGAATATTCATATCAAATTAACACACATGTGTATAAACTAACAGAATATACTGGACGTGTTGTATAGATATTTCAGAGGGGGAGCAGGCCTACAAAAATTTTGACAGACAAACTGATGAAAATAAAATAATGAGAGAAAAAAAATTACATGTACTACAATTTCATAAATGGGGGGGGGGGGTTAAGTTTTTCTTCGTTATTGATTTCAACATTTATTAACATATTTTACTACATAAATCCCTTCTGCCTGAAAAGGGGAAGGGGCACTAATTACTAATTTATTGTATCAATATAGAAAAAATAACCTTGCTAGGAAAAGGGGAAAGGGTTGACAGGACACCCTTGATACTACTTGCCTTTATATAGGCTACTGCAAGATTAAATTTTGTATTGTGTTTCAAGAGAACTGACATATATCTTTATTGTATAATTATGTAAAAGTGACACATGGCCTTAATAAGAATTATTGTAACACTCATATTCTGTGCTTATTTCAGAAACTACAAGTTTGTTGTGTAGTGGGCCACTTTAAATCAATAAAAACAGCAACTTATGGTATATTACTTTTTTTTCATAGACACAAATTTATAAAAAGCATCTGCTTCAAACGTACATGTAGGAACCGAAGTTGATATTGCTACCAATATATCTGTACCATACAACAACGAAGTGCATCTACATGATCACGAGTATACAGCATTAAACCCTCAACATTTAAAAAAGGTACAGTGTAAGATACAAGTATTGTCAATACCAGATACTAGTACATCAAACCAGGAAGTTACAACTGTTGTTAAGTTTAGTGTCAGGTGTTTTTTCTGTATTTTCTTCGTTCTCATTTCAGTGTTATCTAAATTTATATGAACACCAAATACTATAATGGTATTGCTTTTGTTCTTACAGATTCCCTTGAAGACTAGGATGTTGTGAACTTGCAGTGAGAAATATACCTGCTTAATTAAAGGAAACCATCCATGAAAATTGGGAACATCATAACTGAAAGACCCGGGAAAGGTATGTTTTAGCAGATCTTTAAAGAAAAATGAACAATGCACTTTCTATACACTGACTAGTTATCAATTTCACAGGTCAGCGCAGATTTCACAATATTCAATTACCTAGTAATTTTTGGGGGGTATAAATGTTGCTGTATACACCGTTTTCTGTGGATATTTTTCATATGTTCGTGACATTTTGTTTGAAGGGATCATGAACACTGTTGGGAGTGTCCATTCAACTGAAATATCAAAGTCAGAAGAATTGAAGATTGCAATGGATGCAACAGAAGTGACCTAATATGACCAAATTGATATGAAAAGCCAGTCTTTTGCTTACAGTAATTACAAGAGTCGCCACAAAGAAAAGACTTAAATGTGTATTACACCTAATGCAGCTCATTTCCAATCTGTATGCTGGATACAAATCTGATATTGTGAACCATTGTGGCATTTTAGAGAAGTTGCAAGTTGGTGATATATTCCTGGCAGACAAAGGATTTTGTATATTTGACAAACTTCCAAATGACAATACACTTAATATCCCATTCTTTCTTACAAATAAATCCCATTTCTCAAAAGAGGATGCACAACTTTCCTATAAAATTTCCAGATGCAGAAACCATGTTGGATGGGAAAATGAGAGAAAAAAGTTTTGTTTTTTTTTAAATTCCTTAGCCATATTCTATCATAGTATAGATATTGATCTGACAAAATATTTCAGCTTTGTGCGGCCCATGTGATTTTGAAGGTTCCCCTTTTGAAGGAGATTGCAGATAAATCTTACAAACTTATTAGATTAATTGCATGTATATATATACCTTAAATCTTCACATACATGCCACATTGAATTTTTAAAGTTAAAAGTAATGAATACCATACATGTAATATAACTTTTCTCATTGTTTATATAAATATAAAGCCTTTTATATTAATATGAATAGAAAGCCTTTTGGAACGTCTTCATCAGAATGAAATATTCTCGAGAGGGACGTTAAACAATACACAATCAACCATAAAGCCTGTTGTTCTCATTCTGAAGCTTTTCAAATCTGCATTATTAAGAAAGAAGTAAAATCCATTGTTTTTAATAAATGCATGTAATTTAATGATTTTTGTAAAGCTGGATAATGTGTCTATACATATTTTGGTTCATCTAAAATAAGAAAAACTCTGTCTATAATGTTTATTCATTAAACATACATGTAATTACATAACTTTGATATCATAATAAAGTATGTACATGTGGTTATGTGTGTGTGTTTTAAACTGCAAATATAACCCATTATTATAATTAAACTCTATCACGCTTAAAAAGTTTGTTGACCATAATACATCTTTGTCAATGTGAATTATTTGAGTATCACTAGGAATCCACGTTAGCAAATCACAGCATTGGGTGTCTTTCAGGTGTTGTCCTTGAATCTGATGCCAATATTCATATTTTGTTTTGAAGTGCAGCGAACCACCCCTTGCATCACATTCTAAAATGACAAATGTCATTACATGTATTGATAAAATATCCATGATTTACAAGGGCTCTGATTAGTGGTGAAAGTATTATACTACAATATGCATACTTATTTTGACATAGATGTACTTCAGTATTCAAAACTTGATGCAAGTAAAGTTTATGAAGAACATTAGCAGTTCAATATCACAATGAAGCCTAAGTAGTATTTGTATTTCATTCATAAAATGTTACTTTAAAGTTATAATAAAGTTGGATACATCCGTAATAGTATATATGAATACATATATGTACAGCTAATGCACATGTATTAGGTACACATACACATAATTGTTCAATCTATAATGCTGACTTACTGAGAGGGAAATACCAACAATTGCACAGGCCTCTTTAATTGTCATGGTTCGAGCTGAAAATGGGCACTTAGCCTCAATTAAGAATTTCAGGGGTTGCTGAAAATGGTCTGTTGCCCTGCGGAATGGGGATGCATGCAGTTAATTCCTCCATTGTTGTTGTGACCTTTGACTGTGCCGACTCTGGATGTGTTATCCAACTACTGGCGTATTTTACATTGAACAGTTTTATATGCCTTCTTATATATGAAAAATTCCAATATATCTTTATGTAAAATTTTTATCTTCACAGTTCGAACCCATTCATTACATACTTTGGGTTTAGATAAGATAAGATAAGTTTATTTCAATTTTGGGCCCAGAGGGCATAACAGCAAAACAGCTTATAAAGAAGGAAATTTCTAAAAAGCAAGAAAGTTTACAACATATAAACTTATAAGTATTATGATCATAATAGATATAGATCCAAACATGTATTGATATTATTTTTATCTTTAAATTGTGTACCTGTCTTTGAAAATTTGCTGCCATATGAAGATCGACACTTATACTGCACCATTAAGGGCATACTGGCATCAGACATCCACATTAATGATGACTGCACAATGAACACCTTTATCCTCAGATTCAAGGCATATCTTTAAAATAATTTTAAAATATTAAACAGTCTTAACTCATCTGTGATGTAACTGATATAGATAGACACATTTAATGCGCTTTGTTTATTGAATATGTATACAACTGTACACTGCAGGTACGTACATGTAGTATCGTTCTTCACCCCCCACCCCCACCCCACCCCACCCCCACCCCCTTCCGATCTCCCTAGTACCTTCGTATAAACACAAAGCAAGTTTCTATGCATAATCCGTTTTTATTTTCAAGTATTAATATATTTTCAATTGGAATGATTTGAGAATATGAAAACGAATCGTACATCTCTCTAGCTCATTGATTACGCTTTTACCAACCTGCTCTTTATCTGCAAGACGTACCTTCGTCGATGCTAGTACACTGGCGGTTATTACACGTAATTCGTCAAACACGAAGCAAAGAATCCTCGACGACTCCACTAATGGTTCAATTCCCATGTTTATCTCGTTAAAACCTCCTCACAATCGATTGATAACACTATATCTATGTATACCACTCTCTACACAGTGCACTCTGAGATGTTGATGTACCCGGAAGTTAATAATCTCGCTAAATCTCGGCAATCACATGACGAGACTTACAGACCCTATATGACTATGGTGACACAATACAGTACAGTACTGTACAATGTCAGATGAGAGGGGGTAATGGAAGAATGTTAGCGATGTAGTACCCGAATCAGAGGCTGCTGATATAGTATTGAATGCATTTGTAAGTTTTTCAATATACAAGATTTTTTTATGAAAATAAAATCTACAAACTATGTAGATCTGTACCTTAATTGATCTGCGATCTTCTCGATCCCGCCTAGTCGGTCACGAGCGAATTTCGCTCCTAACGTTCAATGTATCATTATTTAAGCATCATTTTGATTAAAAAGTGTAATCTATATCATTGTTTTAAAAAATCGCCAAAGTATACAGCGAATTTAATTCATTAAAAAGAGTTCAAAGGGAAAAGGGGGGGGGGTCTCCCATCTAGAGAATTATGACGCGCCATTCCTGTACAAATTAGTTAAAAGATAATTTTGTTGACTCTATATACAAGTATAGATATGGTGGGTTTTTTTTGGGGGGGGGGGGGCTACTAGATCGATAATTTGTTTCTAATCAGTTCTAGAAAATTAAATTATTTTGTCAAAATTTTATTTTAATTAATCCTTCAAAGTGTAATTGTCAAACAAATTTAATAATGTTAAAATTTGTTTATAGGGTATTGGAAATGCACATTTAAAAAAAAATCCTGATTAGAAGTTTAGCATATATTTCATAAATAGTAATTTATTCGCGAACAAATTCATATACATGTAAATCATTTTGCCTAAGAAATTATTTTAGAGTAACAATTTGTTGGGCAAGGCATTAAAACATAATCCCTGACTAGACAAAAATTGGAGTTAGTTGAAGTTGGTGTATTAGCAGTCAGGTGGTGAACCCAATAGTATATTTTGTTCTATTGTTAAGAATTTACAGTATTGATAGAAATTGAGTTCCAATATTTGCTTTTTAGCTACATCCATTTGGTAACCACAGTGAGAGGGATGAGTTGTGCTCTCATCATATGAAGAACCATACCAGGAAGTGCAGATTTCTTCCTCATGGCCACATGGAAGTTGACTGTTAAAAGTAGTTTCTGGATAATAACTCAAATACTTTGCATTCTATTCAAACCAAATTTGGACATATGGATACATACAAAGACGGGAAGATGCCTATCAATTTTGGGGTCAGAAGGTCAAAGATCAAGGTCACAGTGCATGGAAATTAGAAAATGATGATGCGGGGGCATATGTTTTACACATTCTGTAATTATAAATGAATTAGTTTTGTATATATGCATATATTATTTATGTTTTCTGATTATTTATCATATACTGAAATAAATATATAGAATTTGTAAATATGAATTGAAATATACACATTTTATAACATATCGTATATTGTTATTGTTTAGAATGTATGTCAGTGTAAGAAGGGAGTGGGGACACAAAATGGTTCAAATCTTTGTTCCAATGCACACTACCCCACACATTTTTTTCATTTAAATTAAGCAAAAATATGATTCAAATCTACATTAGTAATTAGTAATTTCAGAAAAAGTTTGATACAGATATTCTCCCTAGGTTGAATTTTTTGATGAAATAGGTCTTCAGATTTGTGCCTATATAGTACAGAGTACAAAAGGCTATCATATCACAAACAAGTAATTTTCTCTTCCATATTTACCTCGACACCGTGAGGTGATTCATTCTTGCGCTGGGATCTCTGACATTTCCCCTTCACAACACATTCATTCACAGCACTGTGAGCTAAATTGTTTGAAAATACAAATTTGATGAGTTATTTGATTGATGGTGATGGTGATTACCGTTACATTTTAGAGGTTTTTAAAGATTAAATGACAATGTTTTTACATGGACTTAAATCTGCATGTATCACGATTTGGGATAGGAATATGACATATAATTTTGTTAGGAATTGGACAGGGAACAATTTCTTATAAAGTTTGTCAAAGTATCCCATGACCTCATAGAGGTCTACGGGGTCAAAGGTCATATACGTGCACATTTTTGCAATCTTTTTTCTGTGAAATATATATATTACGACCCCTCTCATTAGATTAGAGTCAAAAATAGGAAATTATAAATGTATGAGCTGATGTGCCTTTTAAAATACTACAAAAACATCACAATCAAATTAATCAATTTTATTGAAAAACAAATAGTTTTGGTTGCTAAGTAACAACACTCATAGTACACCTTTGACCATAATTTGCCTTTCTGCATACATTCGACACAATTTGAACATAATTACATTGAATGATGATTAGTAAATGTCACATTATTTTAAAAATATAATCTTTAAATAAATCTTTATCATTTTAAAAGGTTTTTAACAAAAAATATTATGAAGATAATTAAGGTCAAAGGTCATAAAATGGAAACGTTATACTTGATATACATATCCATCATTTTCTAATAATATGATGTTTTGCCATTATGTTCCACAAAGTAGAATAAATATTGCAACATTAAAACAACGATCTTTATTGTTAATCTAAAATAATTTACGTTTTTCCATTCAAATATATTTGGTTGCTAGGCAACAGCACCTTATCAAATGTTATCAAAAAGTACCACCCATTTTTCATCTCCAAGTTCAACGAGGACGAATGATCAAGTACTTACTTTCAATCGCTAGATTTATATGTACTTGCATCATATTTAACAAAAATGTTCTTATATTCAACCTCTTAAAACTTATTTCTAGACATCATTCTTGATACACTGTACTGGGTTGTTCCGATAGGGGCATGCATTGACCAATATCTGTTTATCTACTAGAACTTCACAGTAATCATGCATAAGATACTGCACAAAAATATGGGGAAAAAATTCTCAATACTTAGCCCTAAATACTAATTTACCGTCAGAACTTTTGAGTGCTCAATTGGCTCTGTAAATGTTTTATATCGTCAATGCCCCCTGAAAATTACTAGTATGCATTTAATTACTTATGAAATTTTATCAGAGGTAATTGTAGTACACATCTAATAAATGTGTTAAACGCACAGCAAGATTAAATTTGGTAAAGATAATATTTTATGATGTATTTTATTATTCGTTTTAAACTTGAAATCACTGTCACAATATCGGTACTTTAAAACTAATAATACCTTTACAATTCCTCTTCAGTGAGAGGCTACGAACTTCCTTGGGAAGCATAATGACAATCCTTCCCCCTAGATTTGACCATCTCAGCATAATGGTTGGTGGCAACACAGATGGAGAAAACCAAATCTTCTGTCAAAAACAGCTTCATAAAATCTGCAGTTCTCTGAATAACCAGGTCCTGTATCTGAAAGGAAATTGCAAATAAAATCAGTATTGGCCAACATACCTTATTTGTCAGCGTTTAGAAAACTTGTCATACCTTATAATTAGAAATAGAATGAGTTTCGTGTTTTGTCTCTTTTTGTATGTATGTATGTGATACCTAGTAATGCAGTAAAAAAGAAATAGATTGGTACAACATATCAGTGTATCATGATGCCATTATTACATTTGTGAATGCATTATCTGGATTTATTGGAATGTTTACCAAATGTATATTGATTTAACCCTATATTCAACCTCAAAGAGTCATACCAACTGAATGCCAGGTTGTCGCTCCGAATGAAATGCCACAGTTCTTGGGTCACGTGTCCCTGTGTCCTTCATATCAGCATCCTTCCAATGCATGTCTGGCTTTGCCAGTAGATTGTCACTAGCGGACGGTACCTGGGAACTTCCCATTAAATATTGGGATGTCAATACACTTTTTAAAGATGGAAAGAAATTACAATTAAGAATTGTTGGTTTATGTTTTAAAGCAAATATAAGTTTCTTAGTAGCAAGGGACAGTTTCAGACTTAAATACAGCTCAAATTTATTTAAAGATTGAGATGTCCTGTATTTGAAGTGACATTTGGTAGGGGATTGCGTACATGTGTTAGAAATGAATGGAATATTTTATTATACATCGCGAGTGTAGCAGAGTGCGTAATGAAAAAAAAGAGAAAGATATGCATCATGTAGGTGTCAGCATTATGCATAGCATATACATGGGGGGAGGGGGATACTGAAGAAATTTAGGTTAAAACCTACAGGGTCCAGCGAAAATACTGCAACTCTGAGGGAAATAATTGAATTGGTTCTTCATGGCGCACAGTGTCTAAATCCCCTTGCATGACACATGATGGGGTCTGGATTTAGTCGAAATTAGAGAAATCTAGGCAAGAAGGGGACACATGCCCATCAGCTCATATCATACCAGTACCAGCATGTATGGATCGCATGTAATTTATGGTCATAAGCTACTAAGTGTAAATAAAATGCATGCATTTGCAATTTGGATAAAAGACAAATCTATATGATTTTTCATCAATCTGACTAAAGTACAGACCTATATATAACAATATAGGTCTGTACTTTAGTCAGATTGATTTTTCATTAGCCTGCCATAATCAGACTTTAATGTTATGTACTCCCCCCCCCCCCCCCCCATTTCGGCCCCTTTCACATTTCATTTATATTTCTGTTACAATATGAAGAAAATAATTCAAATTATGACAATAAATTCTATCATTACAATGATACATGTAATATGTGTTTTCCTAACAGATTGTGTTTTCTTTTCATAGAAAGATATTTTTTATCAACATGGAAAAATCCTGGAAAATAGCCTTCTTACCAGCGGTCATGAATGGCCAGTCTGATTACAACCATCCCACCCCCCTTCTCATTGTACAGTAAATCCACCCTCTCAGACGGATTAACAGATTAAATGATGTCAGCTCTTAATAAACAATTGGGTGTTATTCACTTGGTTTAGATATCATAAAATATTTTCTTTCATGAAACGACAAATTATGACATTAAATCGCGTTAATTAATCGTGATTTTTTTTATAAAATGACACAACTGCAATTTTTTACTAGTCGGCCTATGTGGCTACATCAACTTACATGTACATGTTTAAACTGAATGCGTGATCGTTTGGGTCATCCTGCAACAGGAGATCCAGGGCTTCTTCTTCTGACATCAGGTCGTTTTAAAGATGTAAAATACAAGCCTTCGCTGTGACAGTCACAGTGAAGCTGTGTTGTTTTCGTTGAAACGGAAACACGTGTGTTAAACATGCACACTTTCAGAAAACCCCGCGGGGCCCGTGATCCTGATCAAGGAAAAATAAAAGTATCGGCATATAGGCTATATGCGAACTTCTTTTTAGTTTTCTGTGTTTAGCAGGGGGAAATATTACTATTCCGAACAAATATAACGTTTATATCTGAATTTGAAGTATTTTATGTATCTTTGTTTTTCTTAATTTATTTTGTCGATTTAACATTCTAAATTAAATAGGTGTTTATGAAGTTGCATGTACATGTAAGTTGTGTAACTGTTATATACCAATATTGGTTTTATGCTATTTTAAAAAAAGCAGAGAATACCTGGCTGATTATTTCATACATATGTGTATATTGTTTTAATGTATCAAAAGATACTGAATTTACTAAAAGAGGACAATACACATTTTAGTTTTCACCACTTTATTGTGCGACGCGCGTCGATCGCTTTTAGCGACGACGTTTTGTCGTTAATTTTATAGAAAACCGCTCAGCATGTCCTAATTTCATTTTATCGTAATATAAAATTCACCAAGAATTATAACACGAATAAGGGCCCATCAAAAAGAAAATTTCCTCTACTTTTACAGGCTGTATTTACTTCTCCATATTTTCATATATAAATATAGGTAAAACGCTGATATGTTTAAAGATTGAGAAATAAGATGGTAAGAAAACGAGCATGTGCAAAACATTGCTATTTTTTTATAACTTTGCCAGGCGTTAACAATAATTTTTATATCTTCTGAAAGCAGGGAATATATGCTTTTCAAAAATATAAAAAATATTGAATTCATACGGAAGATGAAAAAAAATCAAATCGAGGAGGAAAATGACCTTGCGACAAAGCGTTGCGTCATATTTAGACGAAGCCATCCTTCACTTTAAATGCTTTTTTTAAATCTAATGGCTTTATATACTTTATTGATTACATAGTCAACAAATAGAGAAAATTTCCAAAAATATGATATAAAGATTATATATCTTATGGCCGTAGTTTTAAAGATCAATAGAAACTTCTTTTGCGTAGTCCTGCTTTTACGCGCCACCGGTCAAATTGACCGGTACGGTAGAGAAGGGGTTAAACATGAGATTTAATGTAAAAATCTCTTTCTTTACGTTCATCGTGTATTTTAACTCTTGATTAGCAATTCATAGGGAAAGTCAAATGAAGGGTTTTCACTTACTTGTAATGTTAGTTACATATCTCTCACAGAAATACTGATATCATTTGGATATTTCCTTTTCTCCAAGGCCTTGGCTATCTCTTTTGACAAATGTATCAACGACGCCGAACGAGAGGTCTGGAACGATACTTAAATAGAGCGTAGCAGACGCTTTTATCTTCTCCATTTTCTATTTTTGTTTTCACTCGATACGACCTTAGCCTCGTTGTAAGTTTGATATACATATTCATAACATTTCATTAAGAGAGGAGTAATACTTCATCTATCTGATGACGCAATGCTTCTCGTTTTTGCGGTGGGAGGATAGGTTTATGGTGCTTTGACACTGCGTTTGGTTTCAGGTAAATTGTGCGTTGCATTACCATGGTTACACTAATATCGGGATTGTCTTTAGTAACAAAGACACTTTTGTTACTGCACAAAAGGTTTTGGAGGGTTTCAAGGTCATCAGATTTTAATTGCGGGTTAACAGAAACACTGTCAAAGAACTCTCCCCATTCTGTTTGGTAACTACTCGAAGTAAACAGTTTCTTACTATACACACGATCCACATTCAGACATTCTTTGTCATCAACATTGGATAATATGCGATTAAATAATAATTCAAAGCATGCTACTACATTCTTTTTACCAATATTGACTCATTTGTCCAACAAATTCAGAAACTTAACAAGAACAAGAGCCTCCAGTTAATCCAGCCTGTCGTGATCGTCTGCATCATTTTGAATATGATTACTAGTTTCTTTTATACGCACTGCTGCGACGGCTGTAAGGTCAGTTTGGTAAACATAGGGTTCTCCTAATTTGGTCTGTTGAAGGGTGTCCTTAAAGGACCTCAACGAGATGGTCCTTACAAAGAAAGTCAATTGATGCAGAAGTTCGTTTACGAATTTTATAATCAAATCCCTTTCAGGTTTCTGCAAATGGTAACTTTTTTCCATTATTTTGCTGTGGAAATCCTCTAACGTTTGAAATGCTCTCAGACGTAAACTTTTAAAAACTGCACTCTCAGCCACCGTGTTTGGGTCAAACATATCCTGTTTAACATATTGCGATATAAATGCCGATTTTAAGGAACTTCAAGTTGTTTTAACATCTGGGGCATTAAACCACACAAGAGCTGGTCCTTTTAAATGTAAATGGAAGGCTGTGCTGTTTCTTTTGTCATCTGTTCAAGTTTGAAACACGCAAAATGAATCAAACTCAGACAGAAGTTGTGACCGTTTTGGTTGCTAAATCCTGAAAGTTTATGAATGGAAACTTTGTCAGACACTGATGATGGTGATTGTTGAATTTTGCTATACGTCTGACTGTAGCGATGTCGAGAAACTCACGTTTCGTTCAACTCTATATTGATAATAGTGACTGGTGTTGCTGTAAAAGTATCGTTTCTTGGTGTGTACTCTCCCAATGTTATGAAAATTCAAAATATTGTCCAAAAATCACCAAAAACAATTATTTTAGGTTCTCCACCATGTTGTAATTGTGGGTTATTTGAGAGTTCACTGAAATCTGGGGAATTCTTGTGTTCGAAAAAACCACACGGTTGTTAAATTTAGAATTTATTGTCACCGACAATTCAAATATAAATTCAGTTTATGATTCTAATATACAGACCGAAAAATAAAAGCTTACTAACAGTTTGATTTAATTTTTAAACCTATCCTTGCAAATTCAGGAAAAAGGTCTATGCCAAGAATTTACAACCGTAAAATGAGTGAAAAACATGCATAATCAGAGTAAAGAAATGCGATCCCGAGATCTGACCATCAATTTGATATCTGCAGAATCCAGTTTCCACTGCGATCGTGAAACAGGAAAGAGGTGCGAAAATTGATAATTTCTATCACGTGTAAACATGCTTACTCTAAAGGTCAAACATCAAGTAAAATATTTAAATTTCAATCATAAGTTTGGGGATTCTTATACCAAATCTAAAAGGAATGAAATAACAATGATTTAATTTAGAATCCCTAAATATACATACATACAAAAAGTAACTTAAAATGTTCATATTCTATACTGAAGAGACATAATTTGTCGAAATGCGCATCTGGTGCATCAGAATTGGTACCGTATAAGTTTTACATACTGTAAGCAATACCACTGATATTTTTATTCATAACTTTAAAGGGCACATCATGTCATGGTCTAAACATTTCTTTTGTGATTTCCTAAGCAGTGCCGATAGACACTTAAACTTAACAATCGATTCCAACAATATTAGGTATTTTAACCATTCTTCATTTAAAAGAACACACACTAATGGATTCCAGTCAGAGGGCAGACCATGGATCCGTCAACAGATACCATGAGTTAGAGATGATGATTTACCTGTGACAGGTAAGAAAGTTTTTAATGCGACAGAGAAGCTATGTATTAATGTAAGTAAATCTGTAATCTCAGAATAATCACTGCATATGAACATAATGGTGTTGTGCTTTTCATCAATATGTACGAAACGATGATCTTTTATTTTATTTTCTGATTTATAGCAGCATTTGGGATTTGTGCTTATACCAGGACACGGTATCTTTTAATGCACAATTTTACTCCTTTTACCCACCTTAATGAATTATGATAAGTGTGGTAAAACTTCAAATACAATTGAACCCTTCAACATACAAATTAAAATATAGCTGGTCAGTTTTCCACTGAAGTCAACAAGACTATTCCAAAGACAAAAAGTTATCGCTAGACGCCATTTTTCATTTGCTAGAATTTTTTCCCTTGATTTCAAAGAGCACTACATAGCACGGAAGGTAAAACATATAAAATGCTCTGGACAAATGTCTCCGTCACTGCGGAAATGTCATGTGTTCCTCACCTAACATTCGCTACAAGTACACCCCATGAATTATGCAAGTTTCTAATGTTTTCCAAAATATCGAATCTTGAATGGCGTACTTCATGTATCACTTAGGGTCTGACACAGATGCTATAGAGTTTCGAAATGTATAACGCCACGATGTACACTTTTTTCTTATCTGAAGCATCATAAAAATTAATTAGATTCGCAAGTAATTTTTTCATGGCGTGTAAATCTAAGTCAGACAAGTTTACTTATACATCCGTTTGTATAGTTGATGTTGACAGTTGAAGGAAAATATATCGAAGCTAATTACTTGAAGTTAATATAAATTTTATATAGCAAAACACACATTTCTTATCATAGATTGCCAGTACCTGGGAGCGTTACGAAACACGTTTTACATCAACTGTGTTAAATTCCCCGCGTTAAACGAATAAGAGGATAAAATCCCTAAAGCAGGTTTGCAAAATGTTTAGTACTAAAGTAGTCTTGAACGATGTTTAGTGTCTTCGCTTGCCTCAACGGTCACACTGTAAAACCTATATGATTATCAATCATTTCAGGGGGTAAATCTAGAAAGAAGATGTAGAATTTCAATTGCACCTAGTATTGAATTTGCAAATGAACATGAATCTTTCAATATTGGGTCAGAATTCAACAGAAAGTGTAGATGGAAAAGATATATCCACGATACACTTGCGCAAGTAGCACGTGTTTCATACAATTCTTCATCATCTATTTTTTTTTAAAAATGTTTGCTGTCTTTATAAATAGAAAACATTAACTATGTTTCTACAACAATAGTGCATAGTTGCTTAATGATATATCTGACTGCTTTACCGTCACTTTGCTGACGTCATCACAGACAGTGTCGTAGTACGACGGATACTATATGATATTTCTACTGATACATGTTGTACATAGATCTGATAGGTTCACTGTATTGTTGACATAAAGTTTAACTTGATAGATCAAAGGTTAATATACAATGTAGGTTTCTAACTTTAAAATCTCTAAAACCATTTTAGGGGTATGGTCATACATATATATAGCAATCATCTTGTGTTCCAATGATTGAAGCTTTCATGAGACACACGGGTCTCATTACAAACTACCTTATGCGGAATAAAAGTACATTCTTCATTGTCTTTTATTAAAGCACAAGAGCGTATGACGTAGCCGTTGCCAACATGTATAATGTTTAAAGAAATATATACTTGATATTTCGGATTTCGAAATTTCGGCTTGAGCATCACTGAAGAGACATTATTTGTCGAAATGTGCATCTGGTGCATCAAAATGGTTACCGTATAAGTTTTACAATACTTACATACAGTTCATATATGACACTACTTTGATATGTCTATTCCACAGCACTTTAAAATTACGAAAAATTGACTGATTGATTGTATATTGTTTAACGTCCCACCCGACAATTTTTCACTCATATAGAGACGTCACCATTGCCGGTGAAAGGTTTCAAAATTAAGGACTATGCTCGGCGCTTGTGGCCTTAGAGCAGGGGTTGATTTTTATTGTGCCATATCTGCTGTCATACGGAGCTTCGGTTTTTACAGTCTCATCAGAAAGACCGCCCCATTTATTCACCTCTTACGACAAACAAGGGGTGTTAAGGACCTATTCTAACCCGGATCCCCAAGGAACTGAAACTGAAGAAGGATAAAATGTATAATGCATGTTTTAAGAGGAAAACATCGATGTGAAGCTAGCGGTAGGGTTGACAAAAACTGTTGTCCTAATCGCATACCGATTTCATCGTGTTCTCACTCCACCAATTTTAGCAACCATTAAAAAACCTGCTTATGTTTGGTATCCAACATTATATTTACAGCGGCTATTCACGGGACATGTAATTATTTAAAGGTATGTCTGTAGATTGCATCTATGCAGATGATAATTCCTTGTTTGCAAAGTTCGCACGAGATCCACCTTAAAGAGAGAGCTCAGAATCATAAATTCAATATTTTGAATGAATGGTCAAATTCTAGTGAAAACAAAGTTAAATTTGTAGTTTTAATTCGTGTAATATATGTATGACTAATGATATGGTTATGTATTAGATGTGGTTCCAGTCTAATGAAGAAAAAAACATACTCCCTACTATCAAATATTTAATCAAAGTCCACGTAATTATGCAATGTACCTTTTTGTTCTTTAGAAATATTCAAATTCGATTCATACTGCGAGATGGTTGCAGATAGAACTCGAGAAGAACCCTGCAAGAAAAAACAATTAACAGTTCAAAAATATACGCATTTGAAACATACAGAAAGCACCCCATCATTTTAAGGAAGGAAATCGTCTTTCAAATATAACACGCATAATTCTATTTAAGCTCGATTGTTATTGTCAGATGAAGAATTTTAGAAGAGGAATATAACAAGAGTTTTGTTATTGTTCAGAAAAGGCGACGACTACAAGCATTTATCGATCTAAAACATTTAAAACGAAAGCAAATGAAGAATAGGATAAACACAAAGGTGGGATCAAGAACCTACGAAGAGCATGCAGCATCTGTTGACTTGTCATATCAGCCGTGGACCTAATGTACCGATAACGTAAAATGAATAATCCTCACTTAAATTTGGTAGGTAAAGAACGGTCAAGCAATTGGTTTAGAACAGGGCAAAGTACAGTAGACCTATGATTATTATAAAGTCCATCAAATTTCCGAAATGTTGACATTCAATTATACTTGAAATCCTTGCTAAAAGAGATGCATGCTAGGGTTGTTCTAATTTTACTTGAAACTAGTGCACGAATATAACATAGTTGAAATGTAAGTGATAAAGAAAATGATAATTTCATTGTGTTCCTGTCTATTTATCAAACGTGTATATCATATGATTGTATTTTCTCTAAGGGAGCGCATTATTAAGTTTGGGATATTGTATTCAATTTTTTTTTTTTGGAAATGAAATATGGCCTTTAAATGATACCGATATAAATGATACCGATATATTGACACCCGTACTCTAAGGAGGTCCACCATTCTAGATATCTACCATGATTTGATGCAATTGCTAAAATCGGACAGGGTTTAATTCAGTTCGGACTTTACACGTCATTCAACTATAATGAACAGTTTCAAAGATGCATACATGTTATCTCCCATGCTTTTGTCTTTAAAGTACGACTGCTATTCGTTGTCTTTTTATCGCAACTCCAAGGCAATGTATTTTGTTTGATTCTTGATAAAAGAGCTATCAATGGCAAGAATCTAAGTTGGCCGTTAAAATTATAATACGCCCTGTGACGTTACAGACATTTAAATGGTTTTTCTATCTTCAAAAGTATGTGTAGTAAAACCCTTCTACTCTTATGTTAAAAATAAATATTATATTAAAAAGTTTATTTCAGATTGTTTTGTCAAAAAGATAAACGTTAAACGCATTTGGGAAAAAGGAATATATTTGTTTTTCTACCAAAGACTCAACTATGTTCACCAATGTGTTTTATGTATATGGAGATGGAAGTGTACAAAAACATTGTAGTACTCTTAGTGGCAAGCACTACAAATATCGGCCAAATGACCGGGAAAAAAAACAACAGCAACAAAACGCTAGCTGCCTATCAAGATGTATATATTATGAAATGACACGCGAAACTTTGCATGGAGTGACGAATAGGGTAAAAATAGAACATAAGAGTAAGGTAAAATTAGTCCAATTTGCATCATAATATGCACGTTTTGATTATAAGATACCACATCTTAGGATCGTCAGTATTTCTATATCAATGACATATAACAGAACCCATTTTAACCCTAATCTTAATTTTTGCATTCCTTGTGAGCTGTATTACACTGACCAGTGTTTTAATCGTCATGCTTTGATCACATCAAAGTTGCGGTAATACATGTACAAATATCAACAGCATTACAATCTGATTATTTTTGAGGATGTTATCATCACAACCTCTCAAATTGTAGCGCCATTATATATATATATATATATATATATGCATTTATATAGTTTGATGTCATATGTACATGCCAAATGCCATATATATATACACGTTTTTACATATATGCATATGAACTGTTAGTATTTAGTTTGTCATCATTATACATATCTCATATTGTGAAACATGATTGTATGCCAACATGCTTGGTGAATCAATAAATCAATTAAATCATATCGGTACGGTCAAAGCTTACAAACTGCATGGAACGATTACATAAATCGAAAGAAGGATGAGATAGACAGGAAATCTACGTGTTTCAGAGAAATTATCACAAGAAAAAAATCAAAAGAAAGAGAGGGGGTAGGGTAAGTACATGTGATGTCCATCTTTCAGATGCCTTTGGATTTTACTGATACCTACCAGTACTCATGTTTATATAAATAAGAAACAACGGGTACCATTTGAGCATCAGTTCTCTAACATATAGGCCTGTCTTGCGTGTGTGCACCTAATGCTAGGCCTATACACATCGGCTACGTGTGACGTCTGCAGTATGTAAACAAAGAACTATATACTACCTCTAAAGTATTGTGTCAATGTATAAACCACAGCAAATGTTGTCTACTTTCATTGTTGACAACTTTGATTTCAGGTATTCATACATCATTATTTCAATTACAAGAATTTACTTTGATTTTTCCGATTTCAAAGTTGTGCAGGTGACATCTTCTGAACGTCGTCTTGTCATGTGCGTAGTAAGCACATTTCAGACGTTGATTCCAGCCATACGGCAAACTTCACCGGGGTATTTCTCATCATAATGCCTTCTGATGTGTTGTCAAATCAAGAGAAATTGACTTATTTTAAGCGTAGAATAAAGACAATATTCCGACAAATTTTTATACGATCCTAAAAATAGAGTTTGTGTATGTGTATCCAAATATGGACTGATCAAGGCGGAGCAACTGTCATGACGTATCAGCTCATTATGATCTCATTATCATACCAAGTTCATCCGTCACCTTAAGTGTTCTGCGTTGGACCCGCTTGTGTTTTATTTCTGGACTTTGTACCTCCCCATCGTGTCCTATTTTTGGACTTTGGACCCCCCCCCCCCCATTGTGACCTCTTTCTAGACTTTGGACCCCTTGTGTTCTATTTCTGGACTTTGCACCCCCCATGTGCCCTATTTCTGGACATCGGACCTCCCCTGTGTCCTGTTTCGCGACTCTTGACCCCCTCCCGCCCTTGTTTCCTATATCTGGACTATGGACCCCCTTTGCGTCCTATTTCTGGACTTTGGACCCCCTTGTGTTCTATTTCTGGACTTTGGACCTCCCCCCTTGTGTTAATTTTTTGGGCGTTGGATCCCTTGTGTCCTATTTCTGTACTTTGAACCCCCTTGTGTTTTATTTCTGGACTTTGGACCTTCCCCTTTTTGTCCTATTTTTGGACTTTGGAACCCTCCCCCACCTTGTGTCCTATTTCTAGACTTTGGACCCTTCCTGTGTCCTATTTCTGGACTTTGGACCCCCCTTGTGTCCTATTTCTGGAGTTTTGACCCCCTGTGTGTCCTATTTCTAGACTTTGGACCTCCTTGTGTCCTATTTCTTGTCTTTGGACCAACGTTGTGTCCTATTTCTGGACTTTGGACCCCAATTGTGTCCTATTTCTGGACTTTGGGCCCCCTTTTGTCCTATTTGTATACTTTGGACCCTCCTTGTAAAACTCATACGGTACCAATTTTGATGCACCAGATACGCATTTCGACAAATAGTGTGTATTCAGTGATGCTCAACCGAAGTGTTTGAAATCCGAAATAGCAATGAAGTTTTAGAGCTATTATAGGAAAAAACAGTGTGCCAAAAAAGTGGAGTCAAATTCGTGTAAGAATTAGAGCTATACGTGAGGGAGATAATCCTTAATTTTGAAATGAATTTCTAAACTTTATAACAGTAATTAAATATGCATCCGTATTTTCAAGCTAGTAACGGAGTACTTAGCTACTGGGTTGTAGAGACCCTCGGGGACTGACAGTTCACCAGCAGAGGCCTCGACCCAGGGGTCATAATGTAAAACTTATACGGTACCAATTTTGATGCACCAGATGCGCATTTCGACAAAGAATGTCTCTTCAATGATGCTCAACCAAAATGTTTGAAATCCGAAATAACAATGAAGTTTTAGAGCTTTTATATTGAAAAACAGTGTGCCTAAAAAGTGGAGTGAAATTCGTCTAAGGATAAGAGCTATGCGTGAGGGAGATAATCCTTAATTTTGAAATGAATTTCTAAACTTTATAACAGTAATTAAATATACATCCGTATTTTAGCTAGTAATGAAGTACTTAGCTACTTGTGTTCTATTTCTGGACTTTGGAGATTATAGTGTGAACTAACATGGTTCTACCAAGAAAAATCATCATAAACTAACATGTTGGTTGTAGATTTGACACCACTCCTACAGTCCCATTATCAACCTGTGGATTATATTTTGAACATGAATTTGCACTAACTAAAATTTTTCCTGTAAGTATTGGTTTATCATAATCATATTACCTTTAAAAGGTGATATGATTCATTTACAGGAAATTTAATTCCTTTTAGCCAATATGCTTTGTGCCAAGTTTGGTTGAAATTCATCCAGTAGCTCCAAAGAAGAAAGTGAAAAGATTATGATGACAAAGAATTCGGGTCAAATGTTGTAAATACTTAACAAACTTTCATGAACAAAATAACATTTCCCTTTATTTCTGTAACAAATATCATGCACTATGTGCACATTCAAAACAACTGTACACATAGTATAAATGTAACAGGCATACGATGACAAAACAACTCTGGTTTGGCTATAATACTGAACGGGACATAAATCACATGACAAAATCACGTGATCACACCGTGCAAATCACTTGGTACATGTACATATACCACATGAATGCAAGGTGAAGATAACGAACAGTGATCAATCTCATAACTCCTACTAGCAATACAAAATAGATAGTTGGGCAAACACGGACCCCTGGACACACCAGAGGTGGGATCAGGTGCCTAGGAGGAGTAAGTATCCCCTGTTCACCGGTCACACCCGCCGTGAGCCCCATATCCTGATCAGGTAAACGGAGTTATCCGCAGTCAAAATCAGTGTGCCAAGAACGGCTTAACAATTGGTATGAAACACGTCAGACAGCATTTGACCCAGTGCGATGTTGTATTGACGAACTAGATCGTCATAACGACCATAGGATTTGCGAAATGCTGACTTCAATAGAGACTGTTGATATATCTGTACCATCAACTTGTTTGTCAGTAGCTTACCTCGATTTAAAAACTGACTATACCCAGAACAAGCTCTTGCATATCGAATCAGTTGAGATATCTAAACACCATATGCAGGTGATAATGGAATATTGCTACATAAATGTGGGAAGTTGACGATGGAGAAGCTGAAATCGTCCCGTTTGTCATACAGTTGAGTTGTTATTTTGCCGTTAATGTCTACTTTCAATAAAATATCTAAGTATGAAGCAGAAGTGGACGACTCTGTGGTGTCCTTTATTTCGAGCTCACAGGGATATATCAAATCGACAGATGAATGAAAGTTACCATTGTTAATAGACAAAACGTCATCGATATATCTAAAAGTCGAACTGAAGGTCACAGCGAGATTTTTTCTTCTCACATAGAAGTTTTTGAATAGATTCTGCTTCATATAAATATAAAAAAGGGTCAGCTAACAAAGGAGAACAATCCGTGCCCATGGGAATTCCAACAGACTGTTGGAAGACCTGATCACCAAAGACCACGAAGATATTGTCAATGAGGAACTCTAGCATATTTTTTTATTTCAACTTCAGAGTACTTGTGCGTGGAATCAGAGTGGTGTTTAATAAAGTAAGTTTTTGAATGACTGATCACTAGATATGAATATTTCCGTTTTCCGTTTTTGTTGAAGAAGCAACTGTCTATGATGTCAAAAAGTCTAGTCTTTAATTTATCGTGAGGAATGGTCGTGTATAGTGTTGAAAAGTCATAGGTTTTAATGCTATTGATTTGGGAAAAAATTCTGTGGTTTCAAGTTTACTAAAAGTTCTTCAGAATTTTTTAAAATCCACATTTGATTAACACCACTTCTGGCATATGTAGTCGCACAGTAAGTTTGAAGTTTCTCCTTCACAGCTGTTAACATTTTCATAAGGAGCAAAGATAGGGGCTTGGTAGAGCACTTACTGGATCCAGCAATGCATCTTTGTTTGTAAGGGTTTTTATGTAGTTTAGGAATCCAGTATAGGTACGGTAACTCATATTCATTTGACCCATTGACTGGAATATTAAATGTGTCTAAAACTGAAGCATGGCTTTGAAGAATTTCGTCTTCTGAAAGGGCAGTTGGAGTATAAGTATGATTACCAAAAGTGGAATTAATGCCAAGTTCGTTTAAAATACAGTTGTAATAATGAGCCTTACAAACAAAGACAATGTTGTTACTAGCTTTGTCAGCTGGAACCAAAACATATTCCTGATGTAACCTATCTAATTCTTTTATCGCTTCTGATTTACTAAACTAAGAAGGATAGATGGTACGTACTTTTGTTTTCATGTGTCTAATGCGGGATTTTAATATCCCTCTTATGCTTTTAACCCATTCTGACAATGTATTAAGTTCTTCTTTTTCATATTTAGCTCATCGCCTGGCATAATCTTCGACAGAACTCATAATAGAGATGAAGTTATGTCGCCAATTAAAAGACTGAGATTCTCTGTATTGAGGACCTTTAAGAATAAGTGATTTGAGGTCTTCATTTTCAACTATATCAATATCACCAGTAATGACATGTCCAGCTGGACTGTAGTTGAAAGAAGATGAAGAACAAGAACATGTTGGTGGATTACGTATAAGATGGTCTATATCTAAGCACTGCACAGTTTGTTTATAATTAAAAAGTTTGGATGCAATAGTAGAAGTATAGCTGTAGGAAATACAGGGTGTATATTTGAACTTGAAATAAGTTGGAATACACGACTGAACCCTTTTATGACGAAGAATGTTGCTTATGTTGACGGCATTTATTCCTTTGTTTGTAAATTTGAGCTTAAGGAACTGACGGCATGATTTGGAAGAAATATCATCCATGGTCCGTGCTGGTTTATAGAGCCTGTGGTAGGCAACATCCATAATCATAGAGTTAAGTCTATATTCAGGTGTTGAAAAATCCAAGTATAGACTAGCCATAGCTTCTTCAAATAACGTATGTAAAACCCTCAATGGAGTAAAGTTTTGTACGAATATGATGTGGACCCAATTGTCTGTTGACGTGAGGCAAAAGTGAATCAAACGTGACACCATTTATACTTGGTCTTTTATATGAACGATGTCCGTGACTGCGTTTTCATCTTTGGGTATTGGGAAAGAGTCCCATCACATTAACGTTATTTCCTTGTGGACTACTCAAATTTCCCACATCATATACATTATCATTGCATCCATATGGAAATGCAGTGCCTAGGGTCCTGACCCAGTGATCTTCTCGTTGTCTACGGAGAGGGGTGCTTAATGTAGGATTGTTTGTGTGATGGTATTTTTTTTTCTAAAATGTCAAGTTTGCAGAAAGTTTTCAAAATCGTACGTGATGAAGATTCTTTGATAGAAATGAATTAAAACACACTGACATCTCCTGTCAATGCCGATTTTTAATAATTTGTCACTTGTCAGAAACGAGTGTTATCTCATTGTCTTGTCAGGGGTAAATGTTAGCTTATTTTTGTGTTTTGTCATAATTAAAATTTAGCTTATTTTGTCATTATTTATAGGTAAATTTTAGCTTATTCTTGTCATTTGTCAGAGGTAAATTTTAGCTTGTTCTTGTCATTTGTCAGAGATAAATTTTAGCTTATTCTTGTCATTTGTCAAAGGTAAATTTTAACTCATTTTTGTAATTTGTCAGTGGTGAATTGTAACTTATTCTTGTCACTTTTCAGCCATGGATTTTAGCACAATGTGGTCACTTTTCGGTCAGAACGTCAGTGCTATGAAACAAAATATCAAGTTGTCACTTGTCAGAAATAAATTTTAGTGTATTAGTATCACTCCCCAATGACAGATATTAACTTAAAGCCTAATATTTCAATATCAAAGCTTCATCTCTCTTAAAATAAAATGAGTTTGTATGTATGCCATTCAGCTGCTACCTTTGATATATATCTAATGACAACCGCTACCTCTGGTTTATATCAAAGATTCAAATAAATAAATTAGATAAGTCACATCAGAAAAAAACTCAGGGAGGACATGGATATAAAAAGTCTAACCGTACAAAATATAAAGAAAAAATACAATCATTGTGTCCTCAGGCAACCATGACTAGACAGATACTGATTATCTAAATACAAAATGGCCTCCCCGACTTACAGAGAGACGGCTTACAAATTTGTAGAGTTTAATGTGACATATGCTATACACACAGACAGATAAACAAGATGTGACACACTCCACTTACACAGACAAACAAAGCGCTCACAAGTTACACTTCCTCTCATTCAGATCAATACTCAACAAAAATCAATCTCCAGACTCCTCAGACAATTCTGCAAATGTCTCGTGAAATTTAAAATATATCCATAACTGTGAAAACAATCATTTTTATACGGTGTGATTTTTTTAGCACAGCCATTACCCACAGAATCAAATCGTACATCAACAGGAAATGCTGAACTACCTTAAAGATTGACAATCTACATAATGAATTATTTTAAAGACTGCTAATCTACATAATGAATTATTTTAAAGACTGATAATCTGCATAATGAATTACCTTAAAGAATGACAATTTACATAATAAATTACCTTAAAGACTGACAATCTACATAATAAATTACCTTAAAAAGACTGACAATCTACATAATTACCTTAAAGACTAACAAATTACATCTTTAACTGCTTAAAGTTGAGGTACACACCATCTGCCACAATCATATTGTATTTTTTCTCAAACCACAGAAATCTAATCCAATGAAATCATATGATTTCACAGTACATGTAGATCCCCTGGGGTTGAGTCTTTACAGATATAAAACATCTGAATATACATACCATCTCTCTCTCTCTCTCTCTCTCTCTCTCTCTCTCTCTCTCTCTCTCTCTCTCTCTCTCTCTCTCTCTCTCTCTAACATGATGTGACTGATGAGTAGTATACAAAAGAACTTCCATCTTCTACTACAAATGTATGAGATTCTGACCAGTCACACTTAACAGAAATAAAAACTTTCCAAGAGGTAGGATAAAACAAAAAAGCAGCTCTTTCCACCACAAAATATAACTTTTAGTGTCTGATTTTTTTGTCGATGACCTGATTAAAATGTCATGATATAGCTTAATAACTATGCAGACCTTTGGTTTGTTTCAATCTAGTACTAAAAATAAAGATGATATAATGTTTCATAAAGTTACGCAAGGTACATACAGGCAATGCCATCATTTACACAATACGCAATGCAACAGTTACAGGTGCAAGCTTTCACTTTACAAGATGAATGATGCTCACTTTACTGAATAAACAATAACAATTTAGAGTTGGTTTAAATGCTGTTTGTCTTTGTAAAGCTATCATTCCATAGCACCATCTCACGATCAAAGCCTTCAAGAACGGTAGTACTGATTGGACCATAGTATCCTCCAATCAAATCCCAGTATGCTACACTTCCTGACAAATCATTGTTTCTCTTTGTCTTTAAGCACTGATTGAATATCACAGTCAGGTATTTGGTCGCAGGACCACAATGTAATTATAAATAAGCGACCACAGAAGAAAGTACAAGAGTACTTAGCCATTTTATTTTGTCCAGAACATGCATCATTTTTTGTATGTTCAATTGGAGTTCGTGGTCTTTGTAAACATACTTCATCCAGGAACCTACAAGGAAGTCAATATTCTTTCACCCTATAAATCAGCTGCTTGGTGGGGTCTCTGAATAGAATAACTGCTTCGTCCCAATTATCCAATCAAAACGCCTCTTTCATATTGGTTCTCTGATGACTCAGCTACATATGAACACGTTTCCTATGACAGTGTCCCCATAAGTTAACACTAATGGGAGAACTAGGTATTCACAATGCATTACAAATAATATCAATTCCTGACAATGTAGCCATTGGTCATGAGGAGGTTAACATCCTGATAGCATTAAAAGTCACTATCAATAATGCAGGCAGGAGAGATAGAGAGGTAGTGAAGGGACCACTACTGGACACCGCCAGGGTGCTAGGGGCTTGCATGGGGGCCAAGAGAAATGGGGTGAGTGTAGCATAGGCTTTCAGTAATGGACTGTCTCTCTGGACTAGGTACTCGATTCTCTCTGCCTCCCTGATACAGGCCTGTACCTGAAACAGAAGATAGCTAGTAAGTATCGACATGTAACTCACAGACATCCAACACAATTATTATACAACTCAATTGTCTAGTGTCTCACAGACACCCAAGACAATTACTATAAAACTCAAGTGTATAGTATCCCACAGACACCGAACATAATTACTATACAACCTAGATGTATAGTGCAGCATATTTCTTATTTTTCGAGAATATGCAAGAGATTTTCAGATGCGGAGAGGGGTTTCTTTTGTGCCAGAAGTTGTCTCAACACTTTTCTGATATATCAATGTAATAAGAATATAAATATATAAACATTATGCACCACCATACACTGTACACCGTTGCATTTTTACATTTACTGCAGCTGTTCTCAATAATTATATCAATTAAAAGCAGTGGTAATCCGAATCAGGAGAATATGTAGGGGCGATTTCATGGTAACAATATAAATTGAACATCACCTCCGTGCAAACTAGATATGATAAATGCAGAGTGATTTGATATGAAAAAGAAATATTATATGATTATATGATAAGCATTTGACAAGAACGTGGTTCATGTATACTGCGTATCACTTGATAACGATAGTAAATAATGACAAATTATATGACATTTTCCCGGCGATATAACTAAGAACTTGTATGTCGTGACGTACATTTTTATCGTGACGTCATATGGTGCGAAGTGCACCGATGTACATTTATATACAGCACTGTACTTGTTCCCGAGAAGCCTTAACTGAGCTGAGGAACCACAAATTTAGATGTATACTTGCTGTTCAGTGCCGTAGCAGTGAGGGTGCTTTACCATACCATCGCCTGTCGCCCGTGTGTGAACAATACTGGAGCAGACCAGTACAATGGCAGCGAAATAAAAGTCCAGATCGCAGATTTTTTTTGTTACTGATTTTATTTGATGTTTTACATCACATATGATAATTTTCATTACATGTAGAAACATCATCATAATTAAATGAAGTGCCGAAATAATTCGACCTATGTATAGCTTAAGTATGACCCCTAGACATCTTTCAATGCCTATCGTGTGTAAAATTAGATGTACAAGTAGTTCTTATGTTAAATACAGTGTCAAACTCTACCCTGCTCCCCCTAGATCCGCCTCTGTAAGTAAGGAACACATACATAACTCTGAATAACGGTTTTAAATAACTCTTACTGCAAGGAAATACAATGTACAAGTATTCAATGAAAGCGAAATTGTTATGCAAAGGTTATATCTAGATCGGGAAGCTTGTACCTTAGGTTCACTTACACAGATATCGTTAGTTTGACAATTTCAGCTGAATAAACGCGAAATTAAATTTTGTATTAAGTAGGCTATCATTTAACATCGACAAAATGCAATAAGCACTGTGTAAAAATCTGTAACAAGAATGGAGATGAGATCAGAACTGCACTAAACTTCCCATGTAATGATCCCAATGATTGGTGATGATGCATACAACGTCTCAGCTGTAGCCTACCAAATGGATGGTTCGGGGTTCTAGCTAGACTATAAAGTATTTAAGTAATGATTGACCTTAGGTAGAATACGACGTGCAGGTAATAAATCGGGATTTCGTAGTATTAATTTCTGATCATATAGACTACAAAATAAACGGTGGGTATAACGAACAGTGATCAAATGTGTTTACATCATCAATATCATACCTGACTCCAAATAACACAAGATAAATCGCTTACAGGGTGTATTATTTCATCATCAAAACCATTCCTTATTCGAATTGTCCAGACCTATAACGTGTGCTATTGCAGCTTGATTCACGATGTAAATGTGGTGTGCTGTAAAATGTTTATTACATTTTCAAAGCATTTGATACCTTTTCATTGATCTAGAGGTGTCACCAGTTACAGGTGAATCGTCACAAATTCAGTAACAGTGTCGGTTAGACCTTATCCCAAAGAAACGTGTCTTTCATTTCTGATATCGTGTCATTGACAATGAAACAAAGTGAACGTACGACATACGTCTACACCACAGGGGCTAAGCCCGTTTTGGGCCGAACTCTGTGATACCATAAATATAGAAAGGGGTCTAACTCTGACACAGACAAAAAAACTAACCACTCGCTTCAAATGTCTAAAAATTCTTAAACTAGGTAAGCTATGCGTAATTTGGGGATAGATTAATGTGTTAACTACTTGCATGCCAAATTTCAAGTCACAGGTTATTAAAATAACAAAGATATACGTCATCGTTCTCTCGATTTCACTTGTTTATTTTTACTAAGACATTTACCGGTCCAGGTCATGGAGTCGTTTCTCGCCTATAACAGCAGCGAGATTCAAACTAGTATGGAAGATTTCGGACCTGTCAATTAAAATTCCACGTCAATTATACGCTACTTACTTCCTCATACTTTAATAATGTTCTTCGTGTAGACGTTACACGACTTATTTTTCCATGACCTGGACCGGTAAATGTTCTAGTAAAAATGAACAAGTGAAATCGCATGCAAGTAGTTAAAACATTAATCTATGCAAGGAAAACGACAAATTACGCATATCTTACCTAGTTTAAGATTTTTTAAGACCTTTTTTTTTTATCTGTGTCGGAGTTAGACCCCTTTCTATATTTATGGTATCACAGAGGTCAAGCCCAAAACGGGCTTAGTCCCTGTGGTCTACACCTACCCACCCCACTTCCTTTAATCCACCAGCGGTTGAAACATACACGGGGACATAGTTAACATTTTCTAGATGATCCGTATACAAATTGCATATACTAAATATGTTTGTGAGAAGCTAAAACTAGATCTGAATGTATATCCTTCTGTTCTACTTTATCCAACATTAATTTAAAGATCATAGTTGGACTGACAGGAAAATAAATTAGACAGTGTATTTTTGGCTGCACTAAGCATTACAAATTCGTTGCATGTAATGTTCGGTACAAAAATCTGAAACAAAGAGGAAGATGTAGTCAAAAGTGCATTACTTAATCCATCTCACGAGTATTAATACACTAATAATCCAAAATACAAAGTCTCAGTTTTGAAGTCTTAATTGTTGAGTGTGTGGTTTGGTGTTACGCAAGACTCTATTGTATATCAGTACACCCATGTGGATAAATTCTTTCTATTTAGCTAATTTGTATGTTATTTGTCGAAATGCGCAGCTGGTGCATCAAAATTGGTACCGTATAAATTTTTACTGGTGGACTGTTAGTCCCCGAGGGTCTCCACAGCCAAGTAGATAAGCACTTCGTTACTAGCTTGAAAATACGGATGCATATTTTTTAATTGCTTTTTCAAAATTTAGAAATTCATTTCAAAATTAAGGATTATCTCCCTCACGCATAGCTCTTATCCTTGGACAAATTTGACTCCACTTTTTGGCACACTGTTTTCCCTATAATAGCTCTAAAACTTCATTGCTATTTCGGATTTCAAACCTTTCGGATAAGCATCACTGAAGAGACATTATTTGTCGAAATGTGCATCTGGTGCATCAAAATTGGTACCGTATAAGTTTTGTATGTTATCATATTGGAATTTGAATTATCAGTCATTACATAAAGAAATCAATAGAGAAATAATATGTAAAATCACAGTTGGAAACTAACCTCTTCATAAACACACGTTTCCAGCCTCACATTTTGCTTCTGTGCATTTGTTCAATGATACAACTTTTGATGTAACTGATACAATATTCGGAGTTCCATTTATAGTTAAAATTTTAAATCGAAGAACCCCATTCAATTCATTATAAACATTTCAACAATCTTTGAAACTTGCAAAAAATTCACTTTGTCACTTCAAAAAGCAACGGATACAAATTATGGGTCACTAATTCCAGCATCGGAAACAAGAGATATATATCTGTTTTTCCGCAATCTGTTTACAATTGAATTAAATTATTTTTCAAAACAGTTCATTTTCGATTCAAAATCACCATTTTCGGAAGATGTTGCATTTCAGCAAAGAGACATCGACGTGGAAAATTAAGTTTTAAGAAATGCAGTCCTGCACATGTATTCATTTTATGAATAGAAATGTCATGTTTTCTGTCCTTGACACTTGTATTGACGTCATTAGTCCCGAAATGCGATGCCTACAAAATGTTTTAAATTTAATAATTTCAGAAAACCAACATTTATGTAAATATGATGCCTCACTGGAACTTGATGTATCTTCAAAACAAAGGGAACATGTATTGGTGAATATGTATTCGTACCTGCAGTTAAGAGAAACATTGATACTTGAGACATATTTGCCAGGTAACTTCGCGGTTTGGGTTATAATGCGTGAACTGTCCCCAACTTACTTTATACCGTATCAAACAAATAAAGATTACGTTAATTCCTTAAGTGATATTATGCCAGTTATAATATATCTGCTTTATTGTTCTCTTCAAAGTGCGAGGAACATCTGGGCAATGTAATGAAAAAACACTCTGCCTAATGATAAGGATAAGTACTACTAAGATTACATATTTAGCGATAACACTGGTTTTCAATATGGTCCTGCATATGACACACAGACAAACATATATTAACTAATAAGCGTATGATTAGTAAAGTGAATTGAAATTTCAGGAAACTTCATCATAAGGGGGGATCGAAAACAGCGTAACTGTGCATGTGCAAAGTCATGTAAACCCAGTAAAACACTTCCTTGTGTAAATTCATATGGATTGGACAATTAATTGAATATTTGTTACCCAAATTTTTCCTACTGTGTGTTCAGTCTAACAGTTGATCCCAATAGCAATAACTAAATCGCCAATAAACGGAATCTCGCAAAGTTTTCCGATTACAGTAACGCCTCGTATTACTTTTTGTACATCACTGACGTAAAAAGTGCGGCATGTGATAATATATTGAGTTACCTGGGTATTTAGAAAGTTTCAAGTAATCATATTCTAACATCACTTCCGGATAATCATATTTTAAAATCACTACTAGGTGATGATGTTCTAATGCAACTGTTTCGTAATTTGCAATTTGATGGGTTAATGCAAGAAGGGTTGGGGCAGTTAAATGAGTAAATGGACATTAGCGCCTCACCTCGGAGCACTACTTCGCAGAATGCTATAACTGTGTAAATAATGTATCAACAAGCTTTCGAGTGGTCCAAACATATTACATTTTTATAAATCAAAACTGTCCAGTTGAAAATATGCTTATCGATTTCTTTTTAAAAGGTTTTGAAAGGACTACATTCTGGGGCAGAACGATTCGTTCATCAAAAACATCTAAATTAGCTCGATCTTTACATGTTTAGCTCAACTGAACTGAAAGTTGAAGTACGTTTTTTTTTGTTTTTTTTGATCAATCACATTTGGTCTCTGTGTATGTCAATAAAGTTTTGAACGTCTTCACGGAGACTGTCGTCCCCTTTACCTAATGAGGATTTGTGCCAAGTTTATTATATCATAAATTATCTTAAGTTTACTATTGGGTATCATTCAATGAAACTGTTTTCATGGTTATTATAAGCAGTAAACCCTCTACCTAAATTAGATAATTAGTTCATGGCCCCTGAGTCCAGGGTGGGACTAAGTTGTTCATGAATTGAATTCAAAAGTGTTTGTATCTGATAGCACATCTTTACTTCTTGGCAGCATGGAGTATACTATTTGCATTCACGGCACTGTAAAAAAGCAAATGAATTCATATCTAGGATCAAAGGTAAATTAGAAAAGAAAATATTTCAGAAAATGGCTAGTGGGAATCTAAATGCTAGTTAATTTTATGTTGATGCAGAAATAATGAAAGTAACTTCAAGTGTGAGTGTTTGTATGAAAGTTATTCTTAAGAGAGTTTGGTGTCGAAAAGTCAAAGGTCTGGTCAACAAGGCACATACTAAAATTATAAATTAATGTTGATTTAGATGTGAACGTCTCTGATTACAATGTTGTACCGAACACATAAATATATGAATTACATTTATATCTACCCATATATCAAATGTAGTTATAGTAATCACGATTTAGATGTGAATTTCTAATTAGATAATTATATGACTTACATTTATATCTACATGTAGTTATAGTAATTACGATTTAGATGTGAACTTATCTGACTACAATACTGTGCTAATTACATAATTATATGACTTACATTTATATCTACATGTAGTTATGGTAATCGTGATTTAGACGTGAACTTCTCTGACTACAATGGTGTACTAATTATACAAGTACATGACTTAAATTTATATCTACATGTAGTTATGGTAATCGTGATTTAGATGTGAACTTCTCTGACTACAATGGTGTACTAATTACACAAGTACATGACTTAAATTTATATCTACATGTAGTTATGGTAATCGTGATTTAGATGTGAACTTCTCTGAGTTATGTACTAGACACATGATTATATGACTTACATTTATACCTGCCATTGAAGAAGGGGAGGGTATATCTGTAAGTAGATTTGATTTGGGGAGAACAGAATGGGGGAGGGGGGTATAATCATTGCAATTTTAAATGACTCCCCATTGTTTCCACACCGATTTAAATGGACTGATTCACGTTTCCTCCCCAATTATGTTTTTTACTTTAAAAAATCAAAATCGACAGTCTAATATATCTATAAGGTTTCACAAATAATCACGGATATTCATCAAAACAGAAGCTCATTATAGATGGTTTATTAATTGTTTTGAAAACAAAAATTGAGGTGTGTTATTGTTTACGAAGTTTTCAAAATAAATGGATATTGATCCAAGTTGATCATATCTATCGTGACTCAAGTATACAGTTAGGTAATATCTCATTTAAGGTATTCCATGTATAATGAAAGGATAACGAACAATTTTGAAGGATTTAGATCAACATAAAAGTGTATTATTAAATAATGATGAAAGTGAAGCAGATGAAATTCACATGACTGGTAAATGATTAGAAGCTGACCTTTTTGCACTTAAGACTTTTTGGAAGAGTTGTCTGCCCTTTGTAAAAATAATAAAATTCTAATTTTCTAAAAATGTGTGTGGTCAATGATCAATGGTCAATGAAATTGTGAAATGTTTAAAGACGGTAAACAGACAAAAATATGGATATACGACCGACAACGGGTGACCAGAGTAGCCCATTTGAGATTTCTTTTCAGGTGAGCTAAATATGAAGTTAAATCCTTATTGGTATCGTATAAGTTTTACATTATGACCCCCTGGGTCGAGGCCTCTGCTGGTGGACTGTTAGTCCCCGAGGGTCTCTACAACCCAGTAGCTAAGTACTTCGTTGCTAGCTTGAAAATACGGATGTATATTTAATTGCTGTTATAAAATTGAAAAATTCATTTCAAAATTAAGGAGTATCTCCCTCACGCATAGTTCTTATCCTTCGATGAATTTGACTCACTTTTTTTTCATACTGTTTTTCCATATAATAGCTATAAAACATCATTGTTATTTTGGATTTCAAATATTTCGGTTGAGCAGCACTGAAGAGACATTATTTGTCGAAATGCGCATCTGATGCATCAAAATTGGTACCGTTTATGTTTTACATTCTTCTGTGACATTAAGCGTATCAATACATTTAATTTATGTTTTGAATAAAACCGGCCTACAAAATAAAATTTCATAACCACATTGGATAGTGGAAACTGCATTTAAATACAATATCATAGGGCAACAACTGTTGTAGAGTATATATTTTGGTAGGACCTTCATTATCCGTTTGTTTAAGATCTTCTTTCAATGAAAAAAGGCTAACCAAAAGATGTGTACCTACGCCTGTATCTTGAAGAAATGTATGCAATTCTGACTGTTAAGAAGGGGAAGTGTCATGAGGTCCCCATCAGTGAAATAATGGATAGTAGTAGTAATGTTGCGATGGCGAGGACCTGGAAAATATGTTTTCCCTGTGTCCACACACATTTTAATGACAAACTGTACTTAAGGTAATCCCCCATACCACATCTTAATATTGAAAAACCTAGATTTATATCAACATCTGCATGTATTTTGTCGAGGATGCATATTGGCCAAATTCCAGAAGAAAATTTGCTTAGCGGCTTTTCCCAGAGTACAGCCACTTCTAGAAATGGAACATATCACTTTAAAACAAGCAGTGTTAATATACATACGTTTCCGGCACTGTCTTTATTTAAACGATAGAAATATGTTTCTTTCATATGAATTGAAGAAAATTTATTGCATTTGACTGTTTTCAATATTTTTTCATCTACTGAACCATGTTCTTGGTTTAAAAGTGTTGCACGTATAGCGGTCAAATTTTGACTAATTATAGCTTACCATATCCGGAAAAGTGTGTTTTCAGAAGCCTTCATATTTTTGAAACATTTTAAAATGTTTTACCTTTACACTCCAGCAATCATTATACATAAGAAGTAGATAGGGTATCGGGTAATTTGAGAGCCTAATGACCCCCTCTAGGTTAAAAAGAAATTGAAAAAACGCATATTGGAAAATGGTGTATAAAATTTCTATTTCTGCAAACATGTTTCATTCATCATTTACATTACTAAATTACCCTTTCAAGGGTGGTTTTTGAAAAACAGTTTAAAACATTAAAGCTTCAAATAGCTAAACACCACTATCATTGATTGCCGAAAGCTTTAGGAATCGGGTTTGAAGTTTTAAAAAAATCCACCTTTACTATGAAACCTACTAAATTCATCGCTTACGTCACATGAACACGGACATGACGTCAAAATAGATGAAAAAATAAAATTGTCACCAGATCGTGTTGGAAGAAAGTTATGTAAATTAGAATGATTTTTACATTTTTAAAACGTGCATTCAGATAATGCTCAAGTTACAAATTTTGGGAATTTCGAATATTTTAAAACACCCGAATTCTGCATTCTTCATCCCCTTGGTTATTTTTATATCCTGGTAGTTTTTAACAATACGACACAGCCATGTGATCTGAGTCTTAAAGACATGTAACTACCGCGTAGATTATGAGACGTTTTAATCAAAACAGTAAAGGTTATGTCCGGTCAGAAAAAGAAAATTACATTACAGCACCCATGATCCATACTGTATGTACAAGAGCACAAACGTACGAGACCTACAAATGTAGGCATAGAGATGGGGCCTACATGTGTGACAAATGTGTCAGCGTATCCGCTAAATTGAACACCCTGAAATCATTAGACACTTAAGAGATATGCACATGCATGTACATGTATATGCACATTTATTATGGATTCGGAGGGTCTCGAAAGCGATTTTTGTCGTGTAATTAAATATTTTAAAGATGCGAGGGGGGGGGGTTAAAATATCAATAGAGCTTTAATTTATGCATACATTTTATTTAGAGCATGAAGACATCGATCGTATTCTCTCGTGTTTAAATAAATTTTAAGGAAAACATAACAAACATATGTGACTGTCAGTAGATGTAGCACACAGAAATTAGCATTTTGTTGAATAGGAGATTTGATATTTCTACCCGTCGTTAATGATCAGAAATCACACACAAGAAATTACCTACAATAGATACATTAAAAGTTGGCAACATGATTTGGCAACATACACAACTAGGCTAAGAACTTTCATATTCAAATGCACAATAATGATGGGGTGAAATTGCACCTCGAATTCACAGCTATCATTATGCTTGTTACAGTTAAACACCGAAACGATGCTACCCATATGTTGACTGTGACCGAGCTACCGTAAATTCCCTTCATGGTAATTTCCCGTGACGTCAGTTAAATATCACGTAACACTTTATTTTTGGAAATCAGCAAGAGGCCCTAGTTGTGAACAAAGGTTCAGGTCCATGCGGTTAACCAGCTGGATTTTCATTGATATACTCAGAAAAAAATAAACATCCTTAACATAAACAGTTAAACTTATGCTGTAAGTTAAAAACATATCAACAGTTATAAGCGAATTACCGGGATTGTCCACATTCTAATATATAGCATACTGTTGATATACAAAACAGAAATTGTTCCCCGCACTTTTCAAACGCAAAAATATATTTAGGTTATGTAGCAGGAAAAAATCATATTTTTTATAGCAGATGAACCTGAACTTTGCCGCTGTTTCTGTAGTATGAGATTATTTTTGTGCATGAGATAATTTATAAACGCATCAGTCATTCAGATTAGGGGCTATTTCAAGGCCACAATATAATATGAATATCACCTTTGTGAATACCATATATTAAAAATGGAGAATGAATTGATATCATACAGGAATAATATGATATATATATATATATATATATATATATATATATTCATTTGACAAGATATATTTTCGCGTATACAGCTTATCACTTGATAACAGTAGTAAATAAGGACAAAATATTATGACACTTTCCCAGCGAGACAACTATCAAAACATGCACGTTGTGACATACTTTTTCATTGTGACACCATATTGTGCGAAGTGCACAGAGGTACATTTCTAACAGTACTGTGATTTTTCTCGGATAACCTTAACTGAGCTGCGCATCATAATCTGTAATATTTGCAGAAATCTCACGGTAATTAACGCAATGTGTATGAAGAGTTTACGACTTCGCCATGCATATAACTATAAGCATTTTCTCTCCCGAGAGTTGTCTTGTATAAAACCGGCTTGTTTGTATTATTGCAATTCGTACAATGTATACATTTTTTTTAGTTCTAAATTGTTGTTGTTTGTTTTCAAACAATCAGTCTTAATACGGTCTACGGATTTCACCAAAATGCCATCAGGTTCGGTGAATGTGAGATAACGTTCGTGACTCGTGAATAACGTTTCTAACGTTATTTGACGTGGTATTGGGAATTACCTTAATATATATATATATATATATATATATATATATATATATATATATATATACATATATATATATATATAAGATTCAAGCCAAGGCACTCATTCTATGTTCTATGTGCAATGTTAATCAACTGTATAATCATGCATGCCATGTTTTTTGCTGATAGCAGTTTTGATTTTTGAATCCAAGGTTTGCTTATATTTCATAATTCCTAATCGATTTCAAATGATTTCAATAGAAAGGAATTTGTTAATGTTCATAGTTCCATAGTTTAGGAATGGTAATTTTAATATTTTATTTTCTTCTCTTTTTTTATCTTTAGATGTGTAAGGAAACTAGAGGTAAAGTTGTTCTGGTGTGTCCAGGGGACGTGTTCGCCCAACTACATATATATTCTGTATCTATATTGTATTGCTTATTGGAGTGATGTGATGGACCACTGTACGTTATATTCACCTTTTATCATGAAAGTGCATAATTTACATTTAGCTCTCACTGTTCCTTCTACTTCAATTGAAATGGGAAAAAAAAAAACAAACAAAAAACAAATGAAGTGGTGACATGGATATATTGTACTTCCATTGCCAAACTTAACGTAAAAGACTATGTTATTTAACATATTGAAAAATTGCATTCAAAAGAAAGCACTTTTGCGTTCCATTGAACAACCCAGTGATAAATGTACAGTGACAGACTTGCATTATGCGAATGAGTAAACACGGGGTTTTAAACTTAAAACAAGAAATCTGAATTCAAAGGTTCACTCACGCGTTTTCTACACAGTTTTCGTTCAAGCTTATGTTAATTTAAAGGGATATTGATTTGGGATTTAAAAAGAGAACACACGGAATGTTATACCACCTCAAGTTATCACTGTTTGCATTTTTGTTTAACCCGTATCGAATTAGAATCAGAGAGAGAGAGAAAGAGAGTGAGATAGAGAGAGAGAGAGAGAGAGAGAGAGAGAGAGAGAGAGAGAGAGAGAGTGACAGAGAGAGGGGGAGAGAGAGAGAGAGGCAGAGAGAGACAGAGAGAGATAGAGACAGAGAGAGAGAGATATGTATATATAGATACATATATATAGAGAGAGATGGGGTTACGACTCTCCAGGATTCGTTCAGCAATCACGCTGAGCCATCATAAATTTCCTGGTCACAGAGAGGTAACAGGAAAAAAGTAGAAAAAACACAACTCCGAATCAAACCCATTCCATATCCGTCAATTGTTTTTCTACCGGATGAATATTATGTTGACAGTCTACACGTCTACATGCATAAAAACTATCGTCTGTTAGATAATTTAATCACCCGTACCGCATATAAATTCTAGAAATGTCCATATGATTCAAAACTCAAATCACGGATTGAAGAAACGAACAGGCATACTTAATTGATTCATCAGTTATCAAAATCAATTTCTTCTGCAAGATCGAAATGAATCATCGATAAAGATAAGCACTATTTACGGATTCATTTCATATCGTATCCTTAGCATTCTAAGTTATCATAGCGTCACGGTAGGCCGGGGTTCGAATCCCGGCCGCGACAGGCCTAAGTCGTTAACCAGATAGTGGCAGTTCCATCGCCAAACGCTCGACATCAGGTGTGAATGTCACGGGAGATTACCTTAAAAACGGATGATCCGTGCCACAGTGGGTGCGGCAAGCTAAAGAACCTTCACTGTTCAATGGCCGTAAGCGCCGAACATAGGCCTAAATTTTAAGCCCTTCACCGGTGTTGGTGATGTCTCCACATGAGTGAAAAATATTCGAGAGAGATGTTAAAGCTGACATGAATTAATAAATACGCACACCTTTCTCATCTTATCCGCCATATTTCTCTCAGATAGCCTAATTTACTCTATCCGTATATACCTCAAATGTGATTGTCACACCTGAGTGATTTTTCTAGGTGGACTTGACCAGTTCATATCTCCGATAGTAATATATAGGCAATTAGAAAGAATTAAAATCACATTTTAAATCATTATGCTTTGCTCAAAGTTACAAAATATTTATTTTATATAAATGCAACATTCTGGATAAGTTAGACAAAAATGGAAAAAAAAACACCCAAAAAAGCTTTTCTTGCATACTCGTGCATGCAAGTATTTGCATTTTTTATAAAATAAATGCGGAGAGATCATTTGCCAATTACCTACTAATAGAATGGAATAATTCTTGCAAAATAAAGGTGCATGTCATATGGGGCTCATGGCGGGTGTGACCGGTCAACAGGGGATGCTTACTCCTCCTAGGCACCTGGTCCCACCTCTAGTTTGCCCAGGGGTCCGTGTTTGCCCAACTATCTATTTGTATTGCTTGTAGGAGTTATGAGATTGATCACTGTTCGTTATCTTCACCTTGCATGCATAATATGTAATGCACACGGTATATTCACCACAAAAAAAAAAAACGTATCAAATACGGGCGTCTATTCAACAGCTATCGAAGATGTGCACTTACCGAAAATATGAGATTCTCTTTATTCTGATAAATCCACGAAACAAAATGATAAACTCCATTTGTATCTCGTTAGAACTTTACAACACGTTGGCATTCCATTACACAGACTGCGACACACTTCACCCGTGCCAAACAGGGTGTCTTCAATCAGGGGAGATGTCAGAGTTGAAAATTGTTCCTGTATTGAATGCTTGTCTAGTCGAAGGTTTGTAGTTTATAGAAATCGGGAATCTAATATCTGGTTGGATATATTACGTGCACAATTCAAAATGTATCGATGATCATATACAAACTTGGATATACAAATAAGGGAATAATGATCAAAAATATATATATATGTGAAAATGCGTGTATTACATTTGCAATCCATAATAAACAGTTGATTACACAAAAACACATAAAAATCACCTTGCATATAAAAGGAGATGTATAAACGAAAATATAGTTTTGTTGTCTCTTTTGGAACCACATAATTATTTACGGTATCTGTATGTCCATATTCATTGATTGAACAGGTGAGAGAGGTAGAGAGAGAGAGAGAGAGAGAGAGAGAGAGAGAGAGAGAGAGAGAGAGAGAGCGACCGTCCTACTTCCATGTACAATTTATCATTTCACAGAAGAAAAGAAAATTGATCACGGACATAAATGTAAGTTTACAAGCATTAAAAATGTTCAGCTATTTAAAAAATTTGTGATTGACAATATATTGGAAACTTACAGGAGTTGATGCTTATAATTCAATCCATTACACATTTTTAAAAGAAATTAGTTTGAAATGTGCATATAGAAAATATTGACTTTGTATGTTAGAATAACGAGGAAAAGTAAATTGTCAAAAAAGTGGGGAAAGCAGACCAGCCTTCCTGCCCACCCCAACCCCTTGTATACGTGCCTGAAACAACATATCAATTCGTGTTGAAAGAAAGGTGCATATCTGCATTTCATTAAATTCCAAAGAAGCTCGAATTTATGTGTTTCCCTATTAATTATTTTGTATGCAAGATTCGCTCCCGAATTTAGAATCATGCTTTCAGTCAGAGCAGAAATGAATTAATTTTGAAGTACATCTAGTTTGAATGCAAATGTAGAGTTCCTTCTCTTGATTTCATCAGACTCATTAGAACCCCCTCACTCAAACTAGGCAGCTTTCTTTTATTGATATCTAAATCGGTATAAATGAATCCGGATATGAATTATATATTGTTTTTTCGTGATCATATAGATATTGATACTAATAATAAAAAAAAGAAAATGTTTATACTCTTGCCTTTTGCATATCCTACTAATGCATTACAGTATATTGACATTGTATCATATCAAATAAAACCTCAGCACGAATTTTACTGATTTATAAATACTAACAACTTATCGAATACATTTGAATTTGAAATTTCGACGTACAGCGGTATGGCCATTGCATCAGATCTGCGAAATGAAAATATTTATGAATAAATTAAACCCAAGCCTGAAAGTAATCATTATGGCATGTTACAGAAACGTTAAAACACACAAATAATATAGTCCTACAATGCATGCATGCGATTTTTCTGAATACATGTATTTATGTATTCATGAATGAAGTTCCTATGCTTGAAAGTATCTTGGTTTTAATAATAATGATAATAAATAATAAAACCTTTATTTATCCAGGATTACATATTTAGCGATAACGCTAGTTTTCAATATGGCCCTGCATATAACATACATACAGACAGATATTATAAAATAAACACATATTAAAAGAAGTAGAATACATATTAACTTAAGAAATAATTATGAATGTAAGATAAATAGAAACAAAATGAAGCTTAAAAAGTATGGTGATAATCTCTAAGATAATTTCTCTTAAAACACGCAACACTCGTTGAGTTTCTTATACTTTGACTCAAGGCATTCCACACTGTGCTCCCTGAAATGCTGAAAGATCTTTTATAATATTCTGTTTTTGCCCTGGGTATATACAATATATTTGAATAAGAATTTCTAGTTTGCCTTTGACTGACTTCTGACACATATTTAAAAGCATTTAAATAATCTGGCATTAAACCATATAAAACTGTATACACTAAAATGACTTTTCTATAGACAAAGTAATCTGATAGAGACAACCAGCTAAGTTCTGTAAACATGACATTAGATGGTGTTTCAAAATTTCTGATGTTAAGAATTACCCTTGCAGCTCGTTTTTGCAATATAAAAAGCTTATTCACATTTTCAGCATTTCTTGGATTGCTCCATATAGTACAACAATATGTAAAATGTGGAAAAATCATGGTATTAAAAACCGTCAGCAGCGCATCGTTTGACATAAAATATCTTATTTTTCTTAAAATGCCAATTCTCTTGGAAATCTTGTTCATAAGTGATTCTCTATGACTTTTCCAGGACAAAGTTTCATCAATAATAATACCAAGTAATTTTGACTCCTGAACACATTCTATGACATGGTTATTTATCACTAAATTTAATTTTCGATACTTTGATAATTTTTGTGGCGATCCAATAAGCATTTTGTTTTGTGATTTTGGTTTACCATTCCTTACACTGTAAATGAAGGGAAACTTGGTAAAGGGTGCAATACTACACCATATAATCAGTATACATGCATGTGCTGCAAAGTAAAATGTACATGTAATAACCAGACATGCATCGGCATTTTTCATGGAGGGGAGTACAACAGGGGGGGAAAATGGAAAATTGGATTTTTCAAAATGGCTTGCCATTCAAAATAATAATTAAAAAAGATAAACGAAAACAGCAATAAAATAAAACAAAACACTCAAACAAACCAAAATGTTTTGTCCGATGTTCGAAGTCCCAATGTGTGGGTGAAGGGTTAAAAAATAATTTACTTGGACTGCCTCAATAATGTCCCCCTACACTTCATTTTCTTCAATCGTTGGGGATGGGATGGGGTGGTAAAGTCCTCTACTATGAGCGCATCATAATATCTTCATTTTCTTAATTGGTGGTGGTGTGTGTCTTCTACTATTATATCAGAACTTTCAAGCTGGGGTCAAGTGGGGGGAGGGGTTGTCACTCAATATATCTTTTATTTGCGTTACAAAATAACAAAAAATGGATATTGTTATTAAAAGTGGGTGACAGACACTCTTGTCATCTCCCCTTGATGTTTGATAACGACGCATAATATGATAAACTCGAATATTACATGTTGCATTAGTACAATTTGCGTTGAGCTCAACGCAAAATGTAATAATGCAAAATGGCATAGATATATAAGATCTATTGAGCGCCGAATTAGCATAAAATGAAGTAATTGAAAATAGCATTATTTAAAGATATGTTTAATTTTTGATTATTGCGTCCTTTAAATGAATCAAATAACTTTCTCTCTCTCTCTCTCTCTCTCTCTCTCTCTCTCTCTCTCTCTCTCTCTCTCTCTCTATCTCTCTCTATCTCTCTCTCTCATATCCCATATACTCGTACAGTGTCGTATATGCAAATTGTATATGCATTAAAAATTTATGTACCTAAATGCTTTCCTGATTTATAAATCTGCAATACTCTGACCAGTAAATCATATGGCATAAGGATTCATTCACAATACAGGGTAAATATTATACTCTGATACTTCCCCTGATTGAAGATAGCTGATTGGCACAGGCTAAGTGTGTCGTAGTCTGTACAATGGCAATGTTTACTGTTGGAATGCAAATGAAGTTTATCGTTTTGTTTCATGGATTATGCAAATAAAGGGAGTTTTACTTAGAGTATTTTCGACAAGTGTACACGTACATCTGCGATCCTTTACAGATATTACGAGTAGGCCCAGGTAAATAGTCGTCCGCATTCGATGCGTTTTCATGACGAGCATACATGCCATGTTTATAAGTACAAAGGTATTTATGTATTTACCTTTTACTTGAAGTAATTGTGAATGGTATAGATTGTACACCCTCTGCTTATTCCATTTTATCAATAGATAATACATGAAATATTTCTTCGCATTTTTGTATAGCTTTGACATATTTACTGCAATTGTACGCACATTCACGTAAAGAAAAAGCATTCTATATATATTTATCCAAATATATATAT